>NC_057732.1:31739018-31799600 GCF_004010195.1 Chiloscyllium plagiosum
ATATAAATAGAAAGCAGGAGACAACAGCTTCGCCTCACTTGGAGGTCGCCACTGATGATGTTACCTAGCCAGGTAATGAAACGTCTGGATATCAAACCTATAACTCAGCGAGCAAACCTACACCCTAAATCTCAACCTGAGCTACAAACCTTCACAAACCTTGCAAAAGGATTATAATAAATATCACTTAAAAAAATACCACATACCTCAGGATTATAATGGAATACTCTCCATTTTCCAAATCAAATGTGGGTCAAACAATACTAAAAAGGTTTGACACTATTCAAAACACCACATCCATCACCTTAAGCAGTCTGTCATCAATGCATAATGACAGCATTGAGATGTACTATGCAACTCATCAAGGTGATTTAGACAATACCTTCCAAAGTTGTAACCTCTACTACCTAGAAAGAAAAGGCCAGCATTTTACAGGTTCCATCTGTAGATTCTCCACTAAGCCACATACCATTCTGACTCAGAATTAAACAAAACAACCAAAGAACTGCAAGTGCTGGGAATCAGAACAAAACTTTAATTCTAAAGAAGGGTTACTGAATCCAAAACGTTAACTGTTCTTTCTCTTCACAGATGCTGCCAAACCTGCTGAGATTTTCCACCAATTTCTGCTTTTGTTTCTGATTTAGAACTATGTCTGTGCTTCACTGTCATTGGGTCAAAATCATGGAATACCCTCCTAAAAGGCCACAAAAAAAAACAATGTGCATATACCTACACTAAATGAACTGCAGCAGTTTACTAAGGTGGCCCACCACTACTATCTCAAGGTGAAAAATAAGGATCCCATGATAAATAAAAGCAAGTACATGCTTGGTACCATATCTGTGGCAAAGGTAGGGATGAAGAAGTCAGGGCTCTTTGGATGACAAAAGAGATAGAGAATATGAAGCAACAAAAACAAAAGAGGTTATCTAATGCAAGTCAGATGAAATCAATAAGCAGAAACCATTCCAAATACGAGGTTGTAAGGTAAAGGGAAAAGGAAAGTAAGTCTGGGAACAGAGACAAAATAATCAAATTGAATACAACACAAAAGAGCATGAAATAATCTACCAGTATTTAAATAGTAAATGGATAGTAATGAGGTGGGGTGTATCCTTTTGGGGACATTGAGGGTGATACATGCTTAGAAACAGAGGGCTAAATGAAAACATTTAATGAATACTTTGTATCAGGGTTTGCTAAAAAAGATAATGGTATCAAATATTGATAGCAGTGATGATGGAGGAATGGATATGATGAAAATAAATAGGCAGGATGAACTGGAAAGGTTGACTTAATATGGATTACTTGCCTGGTTCAGATAGTATGTGTCCAGGTTACTAAAGTATCAGTAATGGTGAAGAGAATGGGAAAGACTTACTATAAATTACATGTGAGCATTCAAGTTATATGAAGGAGTAGGCCATCCATTCCCTCCTGTCTGCTCTGCCTTTCAACAAGATAATGGCTGATCTGACTGCAGCCTCACCTCCACTTTCTACCTATACCTGACAACAAAGTGACTCTCATATTAGTCAAGAACCTATTGTGGACAGGTGGCCAGCAGCAGAAATGACTATGAAACTAATTAAGGGTTACAATCAAGCATGCTGAGAATTTTGGTCAAGTTTAAACTCTGACCTAGCTCAAAACTGCAGTTAGGGCGTGTTGGGACTTGTCTTGTCAGCTGTGACCTGCAGTTTCCTGTGTTGACCAAATAAGGGAGATTTTCTGGCGGTCTGCTAGACATAATAGCTCTACAATACTTTGTATGGAGCATTGAACGTGGCTGTAGATGACATGATATAAATGTCTGGGTTGTTTACCAGTGAACTCCATTGGTTGAGATTGAACATTGTGATCAGGTTTGGTCAATTCATTGGCTAAATGCCACAGACGTTTCTGGAAAATGAGCATATTTTGGGATAAATATTAGCAGAACAAAGGCGTTTGCAGGAGTGAGCCCTCAAGACCAGCTTTTGAAAAGCGCATCTCCTGAAGTTACCATTCGCGTGAACCTCCTCTGAACACGATCCAAGGCCAGTGCATCCTTCTTGAGATATGGGGCACAAAACTGCACACAATACTGCAAATATGGTCTGACCAGAGCCTTATACAGCCTCAGAATTATACCCCTGCTTTTATATTCAAGTCCTCTCAAAATAAATGCCATCATTGCATTTGCCTTCTTAACTACTTACTCAACCTGCAAGTTTATCTTGAGAGAATCCTGGACTAGAACTCCCAAGTCTCTTTGCACTTCAGACGTCTGAATTTTCTACCAATTTAGAAAATAGTCAATCCCTCTATTCTTCCTACCAAAGTACATGACTTCACATTTTCCCACATTGTACTCCACCTGCCACTTCTTTGCCCAGTCTCCTAATCTTTTGCAGTCTCCCCGTCTCCTCGATGCTGCCTGTTCCTCTACCTATCTTTGTATTGTCTGCAAACTTAGCCAGAAGCCCTTAGTTCCTTCATCTAGATCATTAATGTATAAAGTGACAAGTTGTGGTCCCAACACTGAGCCTTGCGGAACACCACTTGTTACTGGCTGTGCTCCTGAGAAGGATCCTTTTATCCCCACTCTCTGCTTTCTGCTAGACAGTCAAGCTTCTATCCATGTTAGCACCTTGCTTTCAACACAATGGGCTCTTATCCTCCTGTGCGGCAGCTTGTCAAAGGCCTTCTTTAAGATCAGGTAGATAACATCCATTGGCTCTCCTTGGTCTAACCTGCTTGTTACTTCCTCAAAAAATTATAGAAGATTTGCCAGTCATGACCTTCCCTTGATGATACCGTGCTGACCTTGCCCTATTTTATCAGACACTTAAGTACTTAGAAATCTCATCCTTCATGATGGATTCCAGGATCTTACCCATGATCAAGGTTAGGCTAACTGGTCTGTAATTTTCCTCCTTTTGCCGTACTGCCTTTTTAAACAGAGGTGTCATGTTAGTGATTTTCCAGACCTCTGGGACCCTTCCTAATTCAAGGGCTATCTGAAAGATTACAACTAACGCCCCCATTATCTTGTCAGCTATCTCCATTAGAACTCTGGGGTATAGTCCATCTGGTAACCAATCCTCTATTCATGTTAATATACTACTTCCTACACTACAAGCTCTTATGTTACTTAATAAACCTCAATGTGGCATTTTGTTAAATGTCTTCTGGAAATCAAAATACTGTATATCAACTGGTTTTCTTTTATCTACATTGCTTGTTACTCCTTCAACTGAACCAAGACATCACTACTCCTGTACAAGACCTCTTGCAGTAAAGGCTAACAAACCAACAGGCTCCCTAATAGCTTGCTGCATCTGCATGTTAACCTTCAGTAACTTATTGACAAGGACACCAAGTCCTTTTGCATATTATCACTTTCAAACCTTGCACCTTTTAAGGCATACCTATCTTTTATTCCTACCAAAGTGGATAAACTCTCATTTTTCCATGTTATATTCTATCTAATGGAGCCTTACCAGAATTGAGGTAATTTTGGAAAATTAAAACCGAAGGATCGTCTACTTCAGTAACCAGTTCTTTTAACATCCTACGATGACATCCGTTAGGGCCAGGAGGCTGTCAGATTTTAATTCTAATAATTTTGCCAAGTAGTCTTTCTCTGCTGACTGCAATTGTTTTAAGTTCCTCTGGCCTTTTTGTATTCTGATTCATTATTTCTGGGATGTTGCTTGAATCCTCTCCAGTGCAGACAGATGCAAAATCTGTTCATTTCCTATATTCCATTATTAATTCCCCAGACAGTGTCTAGAAGAATCATGCTAACACCAGCCTTTTAGTTTTTGAATATCAGTAGAAACTTATTATCTGATTTTATATTTTTAGCTAGCTCTAATTTCTCACTTCTTATTAACCTCTTAGTCATTCTTTACATTCTGTCTAATTTTCTGATTGGTCACGCTGTTTTGCAGAAATATACACTTTTTTTTGCTCAGTTTGTTACTGTCTTTAACTTCCTTATTTAGCTATGAATTACACTTCAGTCTTTCATAAGTTCTCTCTTTATTTGTATATATCTTGACTGATCTGAAACATCTCCTAAAATGTCCATAAATCTCCTTAAATGTGGGCGGCACGGTGGCACAGTGGTTCGCACTGCTGCACTCACAGTGCCAGAGACCCGGGTTCAATTCCCGCCTCAGGCGACTCTCTGTGTGGAGTTTGCACATTCTCCCTGTGCCTGCGTGGTTTCCTCTGGGTGCTCCAGTTTCCTCCCACAATCACAAAAATTAGAACTTGCTAAGTTGCCTGTAGTGTTAGGTGAAGGGGTAAATGTAGGGGAATGGGTCTGGGTGGGTTGCTCGGTGTGGACTTGTTGGGCCAAAGGGCCTGTTTCCACACTGTAAGTAATCTAAAAAAAAAATCAGCCACTGTATCTCTAAAATCCTATCCATCAACCTAGTTTCTCCATTCACTTTAGCCAGGTCTGTCTTCATACTATCATAATTACTCTTATGTAAATTTAAAATGCTAGTGTTTGATCCACTCTTCTCTCCCTCATACAAAGTCCAATCATATTAAGATTACTGCTACCTAGACTCACCTTTACTGCGTAGTAATTAATGAATCAACCAATCCTGTCTCATTGCATATTATCAGATCTGGTATTGTTGCATTCTGATTACTTTAAAACACATTGTCCCAAAACTACTGATCACCTAGACAACTCTTGTCAATCTGATTCACGCAAACTATATGTCGAATAAAGTCATCCTTGATTATCACCATACCTTCTTAAAAGGCCTAATTATTTCTTCCTGTATTTCTCATTCTACAGTATAGCTCCTGTCAAGGGGGACCTATAACCCACTCCACAAGTGATTTCTGACGCTTTTAATTCCTAACCTTTGGTCAAACTGATTCCATATTTTGACCACTGGATGTGAGATAATCCATTCTATGCTACCTTTAGTTAACGGAGCTACCCCTCTACCTCTTCCTAGCTTCCTTTCTTCCTAATGTCACATATCTTTGAATAGTAAGGTCCCAGGCTTTGACATCGAATGGCCATGTTTTTGTAATGGCTATCAGATCATACATACTTATTATTAGTTAGGATGTCAGTTCATCTGTTCTGTCATAAAAACTACGTGCATTCAAACATGGAATGTTAAGTTCTGTCGTAGAGTCATAGAGCCTTTTTACTATTTTCGTGATCTCTAGTTATATTTCCTGTTGAACATTTGAGTTTGCATTCTATCCCTTCCTGTCACACTCTGAACACCATTTCCTTTAGGCCCTCTTGCCTTGTCCTCTCTATTTATCAAATATTCCCAAACTTGATTTCACACTCCTACTATTTACTTATATTTAAAGCACCCTTTACCTCCCTAGTTGTAAGATTCACTAGAAAACTAGTCCTAACAAATGAACTGAAAGAACTGTGGATGCTGTGAATCAGAAACAAAAACAAATTGTTGGAAGAGTTCAGCATCTGTGGAGAAAAATCAGAGTTAATGTTTAGGGTTGAGTGACCCTTCTTCAGACCATAGGATATGGAAGTTCTGAGGAAGGGTCACTCAACCTGAAACATTAACTCTGATTTCTCTCTACAGATGCTGCCAGACCTGCTGAGGTTTTCTAGCAATTTCTGTTTTTGTTCTGGTCTTAACACAAATCAGGTGAAGACCATCCAAACAGTACAGCTCCAAGTTTTCCCAGTACTGGTGCCTGCGCACCATGAATCAAAACCTAGTTCTCACACACCAATCTTTAAGCCAAGTATTCACCTATCTAATCTGGCACTCACCTTTTGCCTATATACTCATGGCTCAGGTAATAATATACAGATTGTTATCTTTGAGGGTCTGCTTTAAAATTTTGAAATTTGCTCAAACCCTTAGCTGCTCAAACCCTCAAACCCTAGTTTTGACTACGCTATTGCAAGTTCCCCTCCAACCCAGCACAAATGTCCCAATCCCTGGTATCGGGCAGGCAACAAAGGCATTTGGACTCTCACTCTTGGCTGTAAAGAACATTTCATATCTCCCAATTATGGTACCTCTACTCATTAATTCTCACAGTTTGAATGGTATCCTGTACTATAGTGCCATGAACAGTTTGCTCATCTACCTGAGACAGCAAGAATTTCACACCGTATTAGACATTTGCTTCATGACCATTCTTGCTTGACTCAAAGTTACACTCTCCTATCCCTGGTCACTGAACAAATTAGAAGACCTTATTTTAATGGAGTGCAACTGCTTGGAATGAATGTCTAATAATCTGCTTCCCACCTGATGTATCACAGTACCTGCAGTTCATAAACTCTGAGCCAAAGCTCCTCAAGCCACAAACATTTCTTAGAGATGTGTATGCCATGGGACATACAGTATTTACCAATAAGTTATGTAGACATTTTTAAAAAAGTGAACAAAATACTCAGCAAATAAGCACTTGCATATTTCCTTTTAATGTCCCTTTATATCATTCTCTGCAGCTTTTCAACTCCTGCTCTCCTGGAGGCTGATAGAGTTAGAAAAAGAAACCAGCACCTCTGTGCCCTCATTTCACCAAACTAGAGCTTCACTCAACTAAAGCTACATTCCCTCACCCAACTGCTATCTATCTAAGAAATTTTTTAATGAACCTGTTCAGAGACATTATTTTAAATGTCTGGAGCAGGTGTGACTTGAAGTCAGGCTTTATAGCCCGAGATAGGAATATTATCACTCCACCACAAGAGGAACACTCCCGCCTCACACACACAATCTCATTATCCATACTCTATAACAAGGTGCACTCCAACCTCTTTTGTTCATATATCTTTTGTCGGTATGTTTAATCGACCTGTCATGACACTCCATTGAGGAAGGTGGGCCTGAATCCAGGTCTTCTGGCCCAGAGGTGGGCACACAAAACTACTGCCCCAAAAGAGCCTTCCTTCTTCACTTACATTAACAGAAACTCAGAAGAGCTCTTTTGCAGTTACTGAAACAAGATCATACCAGTTAATAAATTAGTAATGGCATTATCTTGGGTACCAAGGTACCTAGGTACAAAAAAAAACTTAGGTACAAAGTAGTAAGAGAAATAAGAGTTAAAAAGTTAAGCATTATTTCACAGAATAAGTAGAAAAATAAAGAAAAAGATAATGGTTAACACTATAGTACATTTCTATGACTCTGATTCTATGACTAAAGTCTTTAGTAATTTAAACTAGGAAAATAAAGTTCAACAATTAAAAGTTCAACAGCCTTTGATGAGTCCTCCGCTTATCTCATTCTACAAGAGACCTCAGCTGTCTGTTCTTGACCCCACTGCCACAGATATTGTCACTGCTGCTGAAACCGCTGCCTCTCTGATCTGCCCTGGTGCCTTGAGAATATGCCCAGGCAGAATCCACTTGTACACCGAGATAACGTCATGAGCTGCTAAGAGACCAGGTTGAGAGCTGCTCAGAGACCAGACTAAGACCTGCCATGAGGGATGTTAACACCAAAAGGGAGAAAAGCACCAAAAAGGAGGATAACACGAGTAAAAAGGGGAAAAAAAGAAGGAAACAATAAATAAATAGAAGGAGCAGAGGAGCTCCAGTTGGAGAATCCTATACTGCTGACACCTTGACCTTAGACATGAAGCTGGTGACAAAGGATCTTTAGCAATGTCTTTTGAAATTCATATCCAAGAAAAGGTATAACGACATTCCCAGTCATCATAGATCAGTTTAATATTAATGGTGGTACGGTTTTAGAAACAATAATCAAAGGGGGAAATCACCACATACCTGAATAGGTTTCAGTTAATGAAAGGAAATTCAGGATTTGTAAAAGCAGATGGTACTTGAATAAACTAAATTACCTTTGATGAAACAGTAATTAAGGTTGACAAGGAAAATGGGATCAATCATATCTAGGTGGATTTTCGCAAAGTTTTTGCTAAAGCAACATACAGACAGCTGGTTAACAAAATTGAGGCTCTCACAATAGGAGTGCCAGTTTCAGCTTGGATATAAAAAAACAAGTTTAAGGCTGGATGTCTGGTCAGTATGGACAAATTGGGCCGATGGGTTTGTTTCTGTGCAGTACATCTCTGTGACTCTATGAAAGAGTTATTAGAGAGGAGTGCTTTAAGCACACCCACTATGATGATGTCATGTGGACTTTGGGCAAAACAGCACAACAACCTAAAGGACTGAGGCCTAACATCTAGGAGAAAGTGAGGACTGCAGATGCTGGAGATCAGAGCTTAAAAACGTGTTGCTGGAAAAGCGCAGCAGGTCAGGCAGCATCAAAGGAACTGAAGAATCGATGTTTCGGGCATAAGTCCTTCTTCAGGAAGAAGAAGGGCTTATGCCCGAAACGTCGATTCTCCTGTTCCTTTGATGCTGCCTGACCTGCTGCGCTTTTCCAGCAACACATTTTTAGGCCTAACATCTAGCCTTTCTTAAACTTTCTGCAAAAATGTCTGTTGTAGTGATTGGAACATAGATGGCCAGGGGATCTTGTTGAGTATGATATCACTGTTTGGGGTTGTTAATTTGGGCTGACCAAGGAGCCCTCGCTGATAGTTATAAGTCTGAGTCTCAGAGAGTCTTCTATTCTATGGGCTGGTTCTGAGCTGGCTGGTCAGAATCCATGTATTATGCATTTACAAATAAAGCTTGACTTGATGACAGCATACTGGCCTTTGTGCAGTTATTTCAGTGGCAACAAGAGAAAACAGTATGCTTTTGAAGAAACTTTGTTTGCAACAGTCATCTTTGAATTCGGGCAAGCATTTCTGGCATAATGGAAAGCTTGACTCATTGGATCCTGCCATCGAAGATTGGGCCCAGTATGTTGAAAGAAAGCATTATTTATTCAGGCAAATGTCATTGGGACAGATGAAAAGCAACGAGAACTTTCATCCTTAACTAGCTACACAGCTGTCATTGTGAAGTGCTCACCAGATTGCGGTCCCATACTTTCTAAGTCTAATGATCCCAATGAGGTGTCAGTATTTGAGCTGGTGGGGAAGTTGGAGGTCTGCGGGAGGCAGCATCACCAATGCTTTTTCTGAGGCCTTGGTAATCTCGTCCTCAAAGACCAAAGAGATGGCTCCTAGGGGAGCCAGTTTCACTGACAAGGTGGTGGACATCATGCTGGTAACTGGAAGGCGAAAGAGAGAGAGAGAAGACATCATGGCCAGTGGTTAGACATGATGTGCAATGAATGAGTCTGATAGCAGGGTTGATGGGAAAGTTGCTGTGGAATGAAGACTGGTAAATACTTATTTCGCAAGGCATAGATGTTGCAGCATCTCTGCAGAGGTAGAACCTGTCTTCTCCTGTGAGGACCAGGATTCTCTACTTGTATCAGCTCAGAAGCCTAATGTCAGCCACCCATTTGTCAATACAGATAGAGAACAAATAATTTCTTTGGTAATCTGGGAGGCACAAGTCGCAGCCCTAAAACCATTCAGTAACCCTCAGCAGAATGATGTACCACTGGTTGGATGTGAGTGAAGGTGTCAAGCAGAATCCAAGAGAGGCTGCAATAACAGTTGCTTGGGAGATAGTGCAGTCCAGCCACAGATATCCTTGTCAAAAGGAGACCCAGAACATTAGAAAATGAATACTCCAATTGAAGATGCACCAACATTCTATTTTAAACCTCCAAGCTTTAACTCAGCTGAACGAGGGCTATAAGTGTTGATCAACAGTAAGTTTCCTTGTCCATGCTTGACCCAATGCCATGAGATTTTATGGAATCCAGAGTGAATGCCAAGGACTCCTATGAATATCCTCTCTTAACAGTAATTATAATGTTTCTGATGGGTCAGTTTTGCTAGTGGATGGTGATGGACGAGACTGGAATATGGATGACAGGCATCTGCGAATATGGTAATGACCAGCTGTTGCTTGACTGGTCTGTAGGAAAGTTCTGCTAATTTTGGTACAAGCCTGGATGCTCTTCAAAAGGATTTTACAAAGCATTTTAGTGACCAGGATATACATCTGGTTTTATTGTTATTATTTTTTTCTTTAATTAACTGATCTAACCAATTGGCTTACTAGCCATTTAAGAGGTCAGTTAAGTGTCAGCCACATTTTTATGATTCTGGTACAGAGTTGGCAAACTATAGACTGTAGATCATATTTGACAAGGGAGATTTTAACCTCAAGCTACATTGTGTCCAAAACAACCTACCAGGCATCTGGGGCTCCAGTAAATATTCTAAGGAGCAAGAATCAGAAAATTTAAGAGGGGAATAAACTCAGATTAACTGTTTTTATCTATATAGACTGCCTTTTAATGAATGACTGGCTACGAAAAGTAGTTGAAAGTAAAGTAAAGGCTGGTGGCTAGCCGTAAATATCTAGTGAACTGGGAGTAGTGTATACCTGCCATGATAAGAATCGAAACACATTAAGAAACACTGAGAGCAATACAAAGAGTTAAGATACAAGTCACCCTTTGATTTTGTCCTGATTTCTACTGACTGTGTATTAAATACTTAAACAGATGCACTGAAGTGCTTTAAAGTGCCAGTGTGTCTTACATAGGATTACATTGCCATATGCAGCAAAGAAACAGGTCATCCAGCTCAAACAGTTCATTCCAATGTTTACATTCCACTCCAGAACTTTTCCATGTTCCTTATCTACATCGACCACCAAAGCTATTTATTCTCTTCCCCATTAAATGTTCTATTGTCCCCTTAAATACATCCATAGGGTATGGTTCAGTTAGTAGCACTGTTACCTCTGAGCCAGAAGTTTGTGGGTGCAAACTCCAAGTTTGACACTACAGTGAAGCGATGAAATGCTGCACTCAGATATATTTTGAATGAGACGTTAAGGACCCATCTGCCCCCTCAACTGCAAGTGGAAAATCCCATGGCACTATTTCAAACCATAGAGGGCTTCTATCTGGCTAATACCAGTAAAAAAAAATTATTTAAACATGATCTGATTGCTACCAGGTTGTTATTTTGTGAGGAACTTGATGTAGAAATCAACTCGTACACATTTCCTTCATTATAATAGTGACTACACTATTTAAAAACTGCTTTATTTAAATAAAGCATTTTGAGAATTCTGCAGTCATAAAAGACACTGTGTAAGCGCAGGTCTCTCTTTATGTAGATGGGACCTCTTCTTCAAGAATGAGCAAAATCTAATACACGTGGATTAAACTGACAAATATACTCACTGATGCTTTTGAAAGTTGCCCAACCAATGTTGCTGAATCCACGAAGACTCAATTGAATAACAAAAGGACGAAAACTCCGCAAAAGATTTGCTATGTCATTGTCTTCAATCTGTTTTCTTACTGGTGAGAAGTTAATCTGAAATGAAAGGTTTCAGAATTAAGACACAGTAAAGCATCATGTAGACAGCATGGCTCCTTCATGATGTGACTTTTACAAGTTCAAAGCTTTTTTGCAAAAAGGGATAATGTATATTTTGATTTCACAGTCTTGTGCTTCATTTAACACCTCTACAGATTCATCAAGTCTTGTTTAAATAGGGAATCCCCATAGTGCCATGAAACATTGACAGCTCAATTTATATCCATTTATTACAAATGGAATTTTGATGTTCCTGTATTTAGAAAGAAAAAGAGAAACTGTCTTTTTTCAGTCCTCCCTATATTAGCTCTAGCTCAATCAAAACTCTGCTGCATATATCCTAACGCACTCTCAGTTCCAAACTTCTAACATCCTAGGTTCATTCGTTGGCAATCCCCGTGTGCAATGAGGATGGCCAAATGGATCTCATCGAAGTGAGATTAGGGTTGTTAACCTGGGCCAATCAGGGAGCCCTGGCTGACAGATATAAATAGGAGATCTATTTTGATTTAGTCCCTACCCTCCCCTTCACTGTTTTTGATCACACAGCACTGTCCTTTGATGTGAAGGGCAGCGTTTGTCACTGGCCACCCGGGTGTTTTCCTATCTTCCCGGTGGTGGAAATTGAATAAAGATTTGTGCATTTTGTGTCTTTCACTGTATCTCACACCTGCACACACACACACACCATGGGTGCTGGAGATAAAATAAGCACTACCGCACTTAGGCGGTAGTGTGGGGGTAAAGAAAAGAAAAAAAAAAGAACAGGAGTGTCCTCCCAAAAAAAAATAAAAAAATAAATAAATAAATAAACAGGAGATCTATTTTGATTTAGTCCCTACCCTCCCCTTCACTGTTTTGATCACACAGCACTGCCCTTTGATGTGAAGGGCAGTGTTTGTCACTGGCCACCCGGGTGTTTTCCTGTCTTCCTGGTGGTGGAATTTGAATAAAGATTTGTGCACTTTGTGTCTTTCACTGTGTCTCACACCTGCACACACACACCATGGGTGCTGGGGGAAAAAAATAAGCACTACCGCACTTAGGTGGTAGTGTGGGGGAAAAATAAAAAAAAGAAAAAAAAAGAAAAAAGAAAAAAAATAAACAGGAGATCTATTTTGATTTTGTCCCTACCCTCCCCTTCACTGTTTTGATCACACAGCACTGTCCTTTGAGGTGAAGGGCAGTGTTTGTCACTGGCCACCCGGGTGTTTTCCTATCTTCCTGGTGGTGGAAATTGAATAAAGATTCGTGCACTTTGTGTCTTTCACTGTGTCTCACACCTGCACACACACACCATGGGTAAAAATAAATAAATAAATAAATATACAGGATTGTCACCAACACCTTGGAGTTGTTCAGGGAGAGGTGGGCGCCGCAGGGAGTGGAGTGCATCATTTCTCCCTCCAACTCTCTTTTTGAAAAGAAAAAAAAATAAATAAACAGGAGATCTATTTTGATTTAGTCCCTACCCTCCCCTTCACTGTTTTGATCACACAGCACTGCCCTTTGATGTGAAGGGCAGTGTTTGTCACTGGCCACCCGGGTGTTTTCCTGTCTTCCTGGTGGTGGAATTTGAATAAAGATTTGTGCTCTTTGTGTCTTTCACTGTGTCTCAGACCTGCACACACACACCATGGGAAAAGAAAAAAAAGAAAAAAAAGAAAAAAAAAGAAAAGAGAAAAAGTAAAAAAAAAATACAAAATAAACAGAAGATCTATTTTGATTTAGTCCCTACCCTCCCCTTCACTGTTTTTGATCACACAGCACTGCCCTTTGATGTGAAGGGCAGTGTTTGTCACTGGCCACCCGGGTGTTTTCCTATCTTCCTGGTGGTGGAATTTGAATAAAGATTTGTACACTAGAGAAAAAAAACAGGAGATCTATTTTGATTTAGTCCCTACCCTCCCCTTCACTGTTTTTGATCACACAACACTGCCCTTTGATGTGAAGGGCAGTGTTTGTCACTGGCCACCCGGGTGTTTTCCTATCTTCCTGGTGGTGGAAATTGAATAAAGATTCGTGCACCTTGTGTCTTTCACTGTGTCTCACACCTGCACACACACACCATGGGTGCTGGGGAAAAAAATAAGCACTACCGCACTTAGGTGGTAGTGTGGGGTTTAATAAAAAATAAAAATAAATAAATAAACAGGAGATCAATTTTTATTTAGTCCCTACTCTCCCCTTCACTGTTTTGATCACACAGCACTGCCCTTTGATGTGAAGGGCAGTGTTTGTCATTGGCCACCCGGGTGTTTTCCTATCTTCAAAAGAAAGAAAAAATAAATAAATAAACAGGAGATCTATTTTGATTTAGTCCCTACCCTCCCCTTCACTGTTTTGATCACACAGCACTGCCCTTTGATGTGAAGGACAGTGTTTGTCACTGGCCACCCGGGTGTTTTCCTATCTTCCTGGTGGTGGAATTTGAATAAAGATTCGTGCACTTTGTGTCTCTCACTATGTCTCACACCTACACACACACACCATGGGTGCAAGGGAAAAATAAGCACTACCGCAGTTAGGCGGTAGTGTGGGGGTTAAATTTTTTTAAAAAACAGGAGATCTATTTTGATTTAGTCCCTACCGTTCCCTTCACTGTTTTGATCACACAGCACTGCCCTTTGATGTGAAGGGCAGTGTTTGTCACTGGCCACCCAGGTGTTTTCCTATCTTCCTGGTGGTGGAATTTGAATAAAGATTCGTGCACGTTGTGTGTTTCACTGTGTCTCACACCTGCGCACACACACCATGGGTGCTGGGGATAAAATAAGCACTACCGCACTTAGGTGGTAGTGTGGGGGTTAATATATAAAAAAAAACAAAAAAAAGAGAAAAAAAATAAACAGGAGATTAAAAATAAGCACTACCGCAGTTAGACGGTAGTGTGGGGGCAAACAAGTAGAAAAAAAGAAAAAAGAAAGAAAAAATAAACAGGAGATTCAAAGACTCTCCTCTCTCTAGGGACTGGCTCTGAGCTGGCTGGGCAGAGTCAATGTATTGTGCACACGTAAATAAAGGGTGACAATGATGGGACACAAACCTCTGAGCAGTTACATAAGTGGCAATGAGAGAAAACAATTCGCTCCTGAAGAAGATTTGCTCGCAGCAGTCTTTGAGTTGGGTAAGCATTTCTGGCATTATGGCTGTAAATGTGTTGCTGGAAAAGTGCAGCAGGTCAGGCAGCATCCAAGGAACAGGAGAATCGACGTTTCAGGAAGAAGGGCTTATGCCCGAAACGACGATTCTCCTGTTCCTTGGATGCTGCCTGACCTGCTGCGCTTTTCCAGCACACATTTTCAGCTCTGATCTCCAGCATTTGCAGTCCTCACTTTCTCCTAGAAGATTTCTGGCATTATGCCTTTATTTGGGAAGCATGACACATTCAAACCCGCCATTGAAGACTGGACCCAGTAGATGGGAAGAATGCATTTTTTTCTGGCCAAATAACATTGGGGAAGATGGAATGCAACGAGTAATCATTCTGACTGCTTGTGGACCCACAATATTTTTGGTTATTGGGAGACTTACATTCCCTGAGGCACTAGATACTAAAACCTTTCAAGTGTTGGTGGATTTAGTTAAGGAATGTTACGACTCCAGTTCTGAGACGTTATCGCTTGTATTTGGCAGTTCCTACACTTCTCCATCTCTCTCTTCCTTTAGGACCTCTTTGTCCAAGTTTTTGACCAGCCATCCTAATATCACCTTATATGGCTTGATGTCAATACTTGTTTGATACTCATCGTGACTTGGGTTTTATCACTTCATTGAAAGTATTACGTAAATGCAAGTTGTTGCTGTAAAATTTCCAATCAAGTATGATCTGGGGACTGGGATCAGCAATTTATCTGAATAGCATTCCTTTTCTTTTCTTTACTATAACCTTTTATTATTTCACTCACTGAAACAGGTCCATTCTGACTTTTAATTCTGATTACCATAGCATAGCACAATGTGTTATTTACTAAAAAGGAGGGGAATTGTTGAATAACCGATGCTTAGAAACAAATTGGGAGATATTTAGTAGTAGGAATATTAAATTTTTGGGGTATAGTGTCTGCTTTGAGGACTCTAAGTCAGAGAAACAAATATTATGAAGATTAAAAATCTTTCTAGACTATCTCTTAGGGTGAAAGTGATGGCCTTATGGGATTATCATTAGACTATTAATCCAGAGAATTAGGTAATTTTCTGGGGACACACGTTTAATGCTGGCCATAGCAGATGGTATAAATTGAATTCAATAAAAATGTGGAATTAAGAGTCTAATATAAGTGCCGATTGTCAAGAAAAACCTACCTGGCTCATTAATGTCCTTCAAGGAAGGAAACTGCTGTCCCTACCAAGTCTGGCCTAGATGAAACATTAGATCCACAGCAGTGTGGTTGATTCTTACCTGCCCTGGGTAATGTTGGTAAAGCCAGCAATGCTGTCAAGCTATGAATTAATATGTAAACAAAATCTCCTAACCTTAACATGCCTGTATTTTTCCATTTCCTCTGCCAAACATCTTCATGACTATATGAGCAAAACTGCAAGTTTATAGCCAATTAGGACAACACTGTTCTAGAAGCTCAAACTCAGCCAGAACTCAGTAAAAATAATCCATATTCATCTGTCAAATATTTTTTATTACAAAAGGGAAAACTTCTAATCTTTTAGTTAATGCTAGACTTCAAGCCAGATGAAAGAACCCACGGGTGTCATTTTGACATTGTGCAATAGTGTAAAGTGGGTAAAATTGAATTGTAGGCCTGTTTTAGATTACTTACAGTGTGGAAACAGGCCCTTCGGCCCAACAAGTCCACACCGCCCCACCGAAACGCAACCCACCCATAACCCTACATTTACCCCTTACCTAACACTACGGGCAATTTAGCATGGCCAATTCACCTGACCTGCACATCTTTGGACAGTGGGAGGAAACCGGAGCACCCGGAGGAAACCCACGCAGACACGGGGAGAACGTGCAAACTCCACACAGTCAGTCGCCTGAGGCGGGAATTGAACCCGGGTCTCTGGCGCTGTGAGGCAGCAGTGCTAACCACTGTGCCACCGTGCCGCCCACATTTGTCTATTTCAATTTCCATTGAATCTAATCAGTGACCAAAATACTATGAGAAACAAAAACAGAAGTTGTTGGAAAAACTCAGCAGGTCAGGCAGCATCTGTGGATAGAAATCAGAATTAACATTTCAGGTCCAGTGACCTTCTTTAGTTCTGATAGTAGCTCGGAAAGGTTGGTATTTATGCAGAAGATGAGGTGTGGGAGGGTGACAGTAAATGAGAGGTGGAGATAGTACCCAAAGAGACAGCAAAACAGTTGGACAGATTAAGGAGTGGGTAAAGGTCTTTCCGAGGGAATGAATAGCTTCTAATGGGGACTTTTAGTAGTTGACAATGGATTTTGTGTGGCAGCAAAGCCTGGTGTATGGGGTTGTATTATGACATGGGAGAAGGTGCCTCAAGCCCTAAGATTATTGAACTCAATACTAAGTCCCAAGTGGAAAATGAGGTGCTGTTCTTCCAGCTTGCACTGAGCTTTACTGGAATATGCAGCTCGTCTGAGTCTGGTGTTGGCTGGGGAACACGGTGGTGTTTTGAAGTGATACGCAATTAGAAGTTCATGGTCTGTTTTTCAGACAGGGTGTAGGTGTTCTGCAAAGTGATCACTAAATCTGTGCTTCTTTTCCCCAATGTAGAGAAAACCATATTGTGAGCAGCGAATAATGTAGACTAGATTTGTTGAAATACAGGCAAAACTTTACTTCACCTGGAAGGAGTATTTGGGGCTTTTGATAGTGAGGAGGGAGGAAGTAAATGGGCAGGTGTTACATATTTTGTAATTGCAAGGTCAGGTGCCGCAGGGATATGGGGACATGTCGAGTGAAGGAGGACTGGACCAGGGAACAGTCTCTGCGGAAAGCTGACAAGAGGGGAGGGAAATATGTGTCGTGGTGGCATCTGAAATCTTAACTCTGCTTTTTCTCCTCAGATGCTGCCAGATTAGCTGAGACTTTCCAGCAATTTCTGTTTTGTTTACTGATTTCCAGCATCTGCAGTTTTTTCAGCACTTTGCTAATCAATCTGCTATCATCTTACACTCAGGTTACAAACTGAAGTCCTGTTGGTCTGTTTCCGCTGTCCAGGTGAATGTTAAAGATCAGATACTTCTTTTGAAAGAAAAGTGAGTTCTTACAGTCTCCTGCTCAATATTCCTTTATTAACTCATCTGGCACATAGTACAGATTGATTGATTATTCATCTGATTTTCTGACACAGAATGCACACATTTTCTTATATTGCAATATTCATTCTATTTCAAAAATTTGTTACATCAGGCCCTTTGGAGTGTTTTGATATGATAGATAGTCTACACGTGAAAAATTTCTTTTTTCACTCAAAGTAAATGGATGTCACTGAGTGAGCCAGCATTTATTGACCATCCTTAATTACACTTGAGAAGGTGGTGGTGAGCTGCCTTCTTGAACTGCTCCAGTCCATTTGGCGTAGGTACATACCACAATACCATCAGGGAGTGAGTTCCAGGATTTTGACCCAGTGTTACTAGATGAAAGGCAATATATTTCTAAGTCTGCAGGGTGAGTGCCTTGGAGGGGAACTTGCAGTATTGGTATTCTTGTACACAGTATTTGCTGCTTTTGTCCTTCTAAATGATAGTTGTCCTGGGCTTGGCTAGTGGTTTTAAAATCACCTTGAAGCATTTGCAGAAACAGTACCAACAGAAGTTATCAAACTAGCTGCAAGTAATTCCAACAGCCAAGGCAAATAACAGTAACTTCCATTTAGAAAAAGGGTTATTGGACCGAAAATGTTAACTCTGATTTTAGATTAGATTACCTACAATGTGGAAACAGGCCCTTCAACCCACACTAACTCTCCAAAGAGTAACCCACCCAGACCCATTCCCTCTGACTATAATGCACCTAACATTATGGGCAATTTAGCATGGCCAATTCACCTGACCAGCACATCTTTGGATTGTGGGAGGAAACCGGTGCACCCGGAGGAAACCCATGCAGACACAGGAAGAATGTGCAAACTCCACACAGTCACCTGAGGCTGGAATCGAACCTGGTGCTGTGAGGCAGCAGTGCTAACCACTAAGCCACCATGTCCTCCACAGAAGCTATCAGAGTAGTTGAGATATTTCAGCAATTTCTTTTTCTGTTTCAGATTTCCAGCATCCACAGTTCTTTCAGTTCTTTTTCAACTAACAGCATTGCCCTGTTAAGTGGGAGATCCCAATAGACTGAGGACTTCCCAAGCTGTTCCAACTTCAAGTTTATTTAAGCAACTTCTTAGAAATTTGGTGACAAGCCTTAGCTTTACAAGGTCCTCCACTTTCTTCATTAATGGAAGTAGGCCTGTCTTGAGATAGACAGAGACCATAAGCCAAACATTCCGTAACCAGACTTTCAACTCATGGAACACAGAACATAGAAGAGTACAGCACAGGAATGGGCACTTCAGCCCACAATGTTGTGCCAAGCATGACACCAAATTAAACTAATCCCCATTGCCTGCCTTTGGTCCATATCCCTCCATTCCTTGCATATTCATGTGCTTGTCTAAAGTACCTTAAATGCTCCTATTGTATCTGCCTTCAGCACCACCCTAGCAGTGTGCTCCAGACTCCTATCACTGTGTAAAAAAAATGCCCCTCACATCTCCTTTGAACTTCCCCTCTAACCTTAAATGCATGCCCCCTCATATTAGACAATTCAACTCTGGGAAAAAGATTCTGACCGTCAACCCTATCTACGCATCTCATAATTTTATAGGCTTCAGCCAATTCTTCCTTCAACCTCAAGTGCTCATAGCTCATACACTCTAATGCAAGCAGCATCCTGTTAAACTTTGTCTGCACCCTCTCCAAAGCTTTCAAATCTCTCCTGTAATGTGTGGTCAGAATTGAATGCAATACCCTAAATATGGCCTAACCAATATCTTATAAAGCTGCAACATGGCGTTTTGACTCTTGTACTCAATTCCCCAACGAATAAAGGCAAGCATGCCATGCACCTTTACCACCTTACTAAAATCCATGTAGACATGTTCACTGCTCTACCCTCATTGATCACCTTGTTGAAAAATTCAATGAAGTTAGTAAGACATGAACTGCCCGCACAAAGCCATGCTGACAGTCTCTAATTAGGCCGTGCTTTTCCAAAGGCACATAAACCCTAGCCCTAAGAATCCTCTTCAATAGTTTCCCAACCACCAATGTGAAACTCACCAGTCTACATTTTCCTGGATCATCCTCATTTTCCTTCTTAAACAGAAGAACAACATTAGCTACTTACCAGTCCTTTGGGACCTCTCCAGTGGCTAGCAAGAATACAAGGATCTTGGTCAAAGCCCCAGCAATCTCCTCTCTTGCCTCTCTCAATAACCTGGGTAGATACCATCAGGCCCTGGGCACTTAGCTACCTTAAAGGTCCTCAAGAGACCCAACTACACTTCTTTCTTGATATTAAAGTGCCCTAGCATATTTGCATGCTCCACACAAACCTCACCATCTTCCATATCCTTCTCCTGGGTGAATACTGACACAAACTACTCATTTAGGATCTTAACGACATGCTCTTTCTCCAAGCACAAGTTCTCCTCTTTATCCTTGAGTGCTCCTAGCTTCTCTATTGTTATCCTCTTGTTTTTAATTTATGTATAGAATGCTTTCAAATTCTCTTTAACCCTACTTGCCCAGGTCTTTTCCTGGCCCCTTTTTGCTCTCCTAATTCCTGCTTGAGTACTTTCCTGCTTTCTTTATATTCTCCATGGGCCCTGTCCAATTTTAGCTTCCTAAACATTACATATGCTACTTTTTTTCCTTTGGACTAAATCCAAAGCCTCCCTCATTATCCAAGGGTCCCTTACCTTGCCATCATTGTCCTTTCTCTCGACTGAAACATGACGGGCCTGAACTTTGATTAGCAGATCTTTAAACACTCCTACATGCCAAATATGGACTTGCCAGTAATAGCTTCTCCTAATTAACACTCCCTAGCTCCTGTCTAATACTGACGTACTTTATCCTCCTCTAGTTTAGCATCTTCTTGCAAGGTCCTGACTTATCCTTATTCATAACTACCTTAAAACTCAAGGCGTTGTGATCACTGTTTCCAAAATGCTCTCTCACTGAAAGATCAGTCACCAGGCCAGGCTCATTAGCCAACATAAGTCCAGTATGGCCCCTCCTCTAGTTGGACTATCCACCTACTCTTTCAAGAAACCCTCTTGGATGCACTTAACAAATTCAGTCCAAGCCTTTTGCTCTAAGGGAGTCCCAGTGAAAATTGGGGAAGTTAAAGTCATCCATTACAACAACCCTGTTGATTTTGCATTTTTCCATAATCTGCCTACATATTTGTTCCTCAAACGTCACAGTGGCTGTTGGGGGACTACAGTATAACCCTGTCGGAGTGATTGCACCCATCTTATTTTTGAGCTCTTCCTTATTGCCTCAGATAATGAGCAATCCAGTACGTCCTCTCTGAGTGCAAATATGACATTCTCCCTGTTTAGTAATACAACTCCCCTACCTCTTTTACCTTCCTCTCTATCTCATCTAAAACAATGAAACCCTGGAACATTGAGTAGCCAGTCCTGTCCCTCTCTCAACTAAGTCTCTAATGGCTACAACACTATGATCCCAAATACTGATCCAAGCTCTAAGCTCATCTGCTTTATCTTTAATTGTGCGTTGAAATATACACACTTCAGTCCACCATTACCGTTGTGTTCATTTACTTATCTCTGCCTGGCTTCCCTTTCTGAGTTATTGGTCCTAACATCTACCTTCTCTTCAATCCCTCCACTTGCTGACCTTCTGGTCACCTAAATTTATGACAGTTTTTACTACGTTAACCTGTAACTATCTTTGTGAGCATGCGTGTGTACGTGAGAAGAAGTGAGAGTTTTCACATTTTAAATTCAGAGTAAATGTGTGCAAATAAATAAACTATTTTATTTTAAGGCTCTCAATTATTCCCCAATATTCCAGATGGCAACAGCAGGATTGGCAGCATCCAGGCTTCTGTGCCCAGGTCCCATCCACTCCATCAGCTTTTCTTTCTTTTTTTTCCTGCTATTCCAGTTATTCTTTCTTTTTAATGCTGGTACTTATCTTCCAGGGAGAGCTTGGTCATAAGCAGCATTGGCAGCAACGGCATCAATGAGGAAAACAGCAGGAAGGTGGCTTCACCCTGATCCTAAGTATAGTGGTGGCTGGTAAGCCCGATAAAGGACTCTGTTGTGGCTGGTGAACCTGGAGAAGGACTCTGTCAGATGGTGGTGGTGCCGCTGGTGAGCTTGGAACACTACTCTGGCAGTGGTATAGAGAAGACAGTTGGCGAAGGGCCGAGTATGGGACCTGCTATTGGCAGCTACATTGGGAAGGTAACATCAGCAAGATGGTGTCTGAGGAACAGTGACTTCAATGTTGGTTGGGTCCAGTGCTGATGGCGCCAAAGAAGAAGGGTTGTGGACTCTCTTTAAACTATTTTTTTCTATTATTCTTAAACTATTTAAAATGATGCCAGAATCACGGCAACAGTGGAAACTTTTCATTGTAATTTACTGAATCTTTCACCGTATTCACTGTAAAATACACGTGACAATTAAATCATTGATTCATTCAAAAGTTTACTACTGAAATTATTTAATTGGAACACTCAAACCAGGGACACGAAAGCTCACACTTCATTGAATTGATTTCTGGCAGCAAACAGAACACAGATTTCATCTGTGACAAAATATTACAACTGCAATAGGAGGAGTGTGCTGATAATTAAGCTCCACTACTCATCAATCTCACCACTAATATAAATGTTTTGAATCAATCATCAAAATAGTAATTTTTTTTAACTACAATCCAGAATAAAGAAGACCAGGTTTATTTAATGAATTTAAAATATCCATTTATTAAAAACAAAATTTATTCTTAAAAACAGTTTAACGCATGGAAACTATGATCTAGAATTAGAACCATAATCCTTTAATCCCGAAGACAGACAATCACACAAATCAAAAAGCCAACAATCTCTCCAGAGATGGTGCACAGAATCTTCCCAACCCCTAAATGAGGTAGGCCATTATGGTAAGAATGTTGGGATAATTATGTGAAATAGCCAGTGAGGTATTCCTAAATATTGACAGCAAAATGTTTCAATTTCCAAACAGCAAGACAAGACCAACCAACAAGTGAGTAGCGAAAAGTTTATTTGCATTCACAAACATCTTATCACCTAATCTCATTTTATTAATATGAAGTTTTCCATTCTCTCACCAACTAGATAGAAACCAGACGGCTTAAATCTTGATGGTTACTTGGTGACATCAGATCATTGCTTGCTCCTCCAGACGCCTGGCACCAACATCCCTGGGCATATTCCATGGGCATAATGGATTACAACCCACGTTCATGGATGTTGGCATGTATGAGCTGCACTACAACATCATGGCACATCTATTCAATTACAATAGAGTTCTCACTTCAATGCTGTGCTTTTGAACACACTATCACCTTTCATTAGAACACTAGCGTGGAGACACTTTTTGCATAGGACAGGCACCCATCTTAAAGATCAGACGAGGCTGCATCGCAATGCTGTTCACTTGCACTTTAAACTCTCTCTTGCATTTGCCTATTTTGACGCTAACAGGACCCTTGCCTGACCTTCCTTTGTCTTTTGGCACTTTCCACCCACGGTGCAAGGCTCACAGTTCTCCTTTCTTATTGTGCTGCTTAGCATAGACTCGACCCTCAGAATGATCCCATTCTCTTAGTCTTAAATTAGTCATAATTCTGAGAATATGCCCTCTGTTCTTAGACTCTCTCCTGAAGGGAACCATCCTCTCAGCATTTACCCTGTCAAGCCCCTTAAGAGTCTGGTATGTTTAAATGAGATCATCTCTCATTCTTCTAAACTCCAGTGAGTAGAGTTCCAACCTGTTGAGCCTTTGCTCATTAGACAATAATTCCTTACCAGGGATCATGTTAGTGAACCTTCTATGATCAGCCTCAAATGCACTAATCTCTTTAGTTAAAAGGACCAAACTGCTCAAAGAACTCCAGATGATGTCTCACCAGCACCTTGTATAGCTGCAGTAAGACTTCCCTACTCTTATACTCCAACTCCCCTTGAAAATAGGGCCAACATTTCATTAGCTTTCCTGATTACCTGCTGTACCTTTGTGCTAGCCTTCTGTGTTTATGCACAAGTCCCTTGTTATTATTGGAAAATTACAACCAATGTACCCACTATTTCCTGTAGCTACTTATTTTAGGATCTTTGGATTCAAGCCATCAGGACTAGGGAACGTACCTGCCTTTAACTCCATTTAGTTTGTCTAATATTACTTCTTTAGTAATGGCAGTTAATTCCTCTATTATATTCTTTAGTATTAGTGGGATGTTTTGAAGTACTTTCCGCTGTAAAGACCAATGCTCCTTTTGCTCCTCTGCCAATTCCTTGTTTCTCATTACTATCGCCCAAATTCATTTTCTAAGGGTCTATGTTCACTTGACCACGCTCTTCATTTTTATCTAGTTAAAGAAGCTGTTGCTGGCAGTTTTCATATTCTTCACTAGTTTACACTCATAATTTATTTTCTCTATCTTTGCTGGATTCTGAGTTCATCCCAACCTTCACAGCAATCAATTCTTTTGCCTGCTTATGTTTTTCTTTCAACTTA
The DNA here is from genome assembly GCF_004010195.1 of Chiloscyllium plagiosum. Taxonomy (NCBI): domain Eukaryota; kingdom Metazoa; phylum Chordata; class Chondrichthyes; order Orectolobiformes; family Hemiscylliidae; genus Chiloscyllium; species Chiloscyllium plagiosum. The sequence continues at coordinate 31,763,049 of NC_057732.1, forward strand.
ATACTGTCTCCAACTTCCTTGGTTATCCATTGTTGGTTTTTCTCTCTCTCTCTCTTAGAATCTTTTCACCTTACTAGAATATATTTTTGCCAAGAGTCATAAATTTCCTTCTGCTTGCCTGTCTTTCCTGCTAATCTATCCATCCAGTCCACTTTAGCTAACTCTATCCTCATTTCATTGTAATTCCCTTTATTTAAGTTGAACACAGTTGTTTCTGACCCAAATTTCTCACACTCAAACTGAATATTAAAGTGCATCATGTTTTCATCACTATTTCCTGGGGAATCTTTTACTTAGAGGTAATTTATTAAACCTGCCTCATCACCCATTACCAAATCCATGATAGACTATTCCCTGGTTGGCTGCACGACATACTACCCTAGGAAACTATCCGTAATGCACTCTATGAATCATTGCCTAGCTACCCTTTCCAATTTGATGAATCCAATTTGATGAACCCAATCAACATGAAAAGTAAAGCCACCCAAAATTATTGTTCTATTCTTTTTATATGCACCTATTATTTTTTGATTTATAGTCTTTGCTACAGAATGGCTACTTGTTAGGAAATAAAATAATTGTTGCCGGATCAGTTCATTAAAATTATCGGGAGTCGAGACCTTGAGTATTAAGCAGCTTTATTGCATGATCTTGGGAGTACTCCTTCCTTCAGAGAAGTGCAATGTAGTCAGTCAAAGTACAGAAGGTTGCAGGTTATATAGTATATCATAAGCATACTGACTGTTTGTTACCTAGCCTAGGGGCAGTTACAGGGTTACGTAAGGCCAATGGTCAGTTCGTGTAGCTGCTACATACATTTTGCAAGTTTGTACTTTTCAAGTCTATATAACTGAATATTATCCCATGCTGCTGGTTTAAACTGGACAGGAACAGATAAGCGTTGAATAGACAATGCCTCACCTATGAAAGTAGAACTAATCTAGGGAACAGGAGCAGCGAGTTAGGCTTATAGCTACAAAGTCGTTTCTTGCAAAACAAATTCCTTAACTTATTCTAAAAGCATTGTGTCAGCAGTATGCGCTGGGCTGTGAGGATTGCTTTATGACAAAATGGCTTCCACATGATTTTGTGTCAAGTCTTGTGTAAAAACATTTTCTTCCATACTACTGTTTGGGGGTCTATATACACTACTCATGGCAATGTCTTCTTTCTCTTGCTGTTTTTTACCTCCAAACAAATGGACACTACATCATCCAAACCTAGATCTTCTCTCACCATTGTCTTTATTTCATCTCTTATTAACAATGTTATGCCACCACTTTTCTCTTCCTTCCTGTCTTTCAGGAAGGTCAATTACCCTTAAAAGATGCCAGTTCTGATCACTACAAGATCATATCTATTTATTCAATATGCACATGTCTCTCTCTCTCTCTCTCTCTTAACTCTTTGAAAGGTCTGTTTGTCTTTTCTTCAAAATCACTTTGGCTCCCTATAAATAGCAAGTGACTTACTGCATATATTGAGGAGAAAGTGAGGTCTGCAGATGCTGGAGATCAGAGCTGAAAATGTGTTGCTGGAAATGTGTTACTGCATATATTACCTGTTTATCTCATTCCTTAATAAAATTACAACCATTCCATAACATCCACATTTTTCATGTAGTTCTTAAATATATAAATACATATTCCCAATAAAGACACTTATAGGCATTTCAGTGGCAGATGAGCTGAGGCAAGAACCTAATTGGACAATGTAATGGAATGTATGTAGCTGGTCTTGATGATAATATCAAATGCTATGTCAAGGTGCAAAAGGGGATGGAACATATGGCAGCAAAATTGATGGTCTAATGGTCAGCAAGGTTACCTCAGTGTTCAACGGTACCTTGATCAGATGGGCTAATGGGCTGAGGAGTAGCAGATGGAGTTTAATTTAAATAAATGTGAGGTGCTGCATTTTATCCTGTCAATTAGGGCATGTCTTATGAATTTAATGGTAAGGTCCTGGGGAGTATTGCCGAACAAAGAGACCTTGGAGTGCAGGTTCATAGTTCCTTACAAGTGGAGTCACAGGTAGATAGGATATTGAAGAAGACATTTGCTATGCTTGCCTTTATTGGTCAGTGCATTGAGCAAAGGAGTTGGGAGGTCATGTTGCCACTGTAGAGGACATTAATTAAGCCACTTTTGGATACGACATTCAATTTTGGTCTCTCAACTATAGGTAGGATGTTGTGAAACTTGAAAAGGTTCAAAAAATATTTACAAGAATATTACTAAGGTTGGAGGGTTTGAGCTATAGGGAGAAGCTGAATAGGCTGGGGCTATTTTCCTTGAAGTATAGGAGCCTGAGGGACGACGTTATAGAGGCTTATAAAATCATGAGAGGCATGGATAGGGTGAATAGCCAAGGTCTTTTACCAAGGCTGGGGTAATCCAAAACTAAAGGGCATAGGTTTAAGGTGAGAGGGATAAGATTTAGAAGGGACCTTAGGGGCAACGTTTTCACACAGAGGGTGGTACGTGTATGGAATGAGCTGCCAGAGGGAGTGGTGGACACTGGTACAATTACAATATCTAAAAGGCATCCAGATAGGTATATGAATAGGAAGGGTTTAAAAGGATATGGGCCAAATGCTGGCAAATGGGATGAGATTAATTTAGGATATCTGGTCGACATGGGCAAGTTGGATTGTAGCCCCATGCTGTATATCTCTATGACTCTCTAAGTAAGTGCTGTTGTTTCAAGGGCAGGTTAGAAGTTTGGAATTCAGCAATGAATAAATCACCTCCTGTTGTGTCATAGCTTTTCAACCATCTACAAGGAACACCTTCCATTGCCTGGATTAGATCTAACAACACTTAAGAATATCGACGCTATCCAAAATAAAGTCGTCTGTTTGTTTGACATTCACTTCCGGCACAACAAATAGTGGCAGCAGTATCAATTATCTACAAGATGCACAGCAAAAACTCAATTGACAGCACTCTCCAACCCTGTGATCCCAACCAATTAGAAGGACAGGGGAACACATACATGGGAAAATCATCACTTGCAAGTTCCCCGCTAAAACCCAAACTCTCATGACCTGGAAATATAATACAGTTCCTTCCCTGTCACTCAGTCAACATTCTGGAAATTTCATCCTAACAGTACTGCTGATCCATGGACTGCAGCAGCTCAAGGTGCCAGAATGCCACTTCCTTTTCAAAGGCAAGTTAGGGATGGGCAATAAATGCTTGTCTGAGGCTCACATCCCAAAAGTAAAATAAAAATAAATGTTTATTGTTGTCACATAAACATATCATTTTCTCAATCATTATACATACCTTGCTCCAAAGAGAACTTGTCTGTGCGATCACCTTCCAGACTTGACAAACCTTTGCAGCTCTTACCAGTTCCTTAACACCAAGATAACTGAAAACCTAGAAAGGAGGAAATATATTTAGAAAATTGCCATTAAAGCAACTTAAGTACACTTACTTGTTAAATGAACTTTGTAAAGTTTTGTGTTTTCAGTTTTAACAATATTGATTCTTGAAGATGGCTTATGAAAGTGTCTTAAAACTCTCCAGTAACTTCTGTCTTTCTTTCAAGTAATACAGTATGCTGTACATTGTATAATTGAATATTTGCAGTTTGTGGGTAAGAAACTCTATTCTGTTTGTACAAATCTAATTTTGGTATTAGTTAGAATTACAATGAAATTTGGAATTTCACACTTTTTTTAGTGTTTCAACAAGGTCTCTTTTTGAATTGCATTGGATCCAATTAATCAATGAAGCAGTTCAAACAGGTTCTTCTAGGTAGGTCAAATTGTCCTTTTGTGTTAGGAGGATATGAACTAGCCAACTTAATGCAACCAAGCACTTACGTGCAACTTATTGTAGAGTACTAGAACTGGGTAATGAAGGAAGTTAGGGGAAGAAGGGAAAGAGGTGCTCCATTGTTTCTTTTTATATAACTTCTTCAGCCTACAGTAACTGATTCTTTCTCAGCCACAGGAGAAGAAGCTAGTTATTTGTTAAGTATCTTGTAAATGGTTCAACATATATGAGATCTGGTGGTAAGATTAATAAAATATATAAAAACAAAAATAAATACAGAATTTAATAAAATAATTAAGTAGTCAATTTGAACATGCTAAGGATGGCAGGATGGGTGACATCTCTCAACTGCAACATGAGGACACACCTTGATGTTTGTTTGATCAGGGCAAACACAATTGAGGTAAGTGTTTGAATTTCAAGCAAGATCAGCCCAAAGTTTATGAGCTAGAGGCTGAATTATATAAACACTGTAATATATCAGGGAAGGGGAATGTATCCTGCTTCCTTTGCACCAGAAAGTAGTTACACCTCTTAAGATTGGGTTGTCCAATTTGGTCTGTGTTCACAGACAGGAGATGACTGTGAGTGACTCAGGTAAGGGAATCCTGGGGGCAGGAACATAACAGACTTAGGCTTGCCGATTTTCCAATAAGTTAGAGGTTCTTTCAATTTGTCTGAATCAGAGTGTGGGCTGTAGAGTGAATAAGCCACTTGACCATGGCAATTTGGGACAGGCAGCCATTCAAGTGGGGGATGGGAGCATAAAAGGAATGTGATGGTGTTAATTGATAGTATAGACAGAGAGATTGACACTGCTTTCTGCAAACAAAGTGTATGAGTCCAGATAGGTGTGTTGCTTGCCTAGTGTCAGAGTTCAGACATCCAGTCAGGGCTAAAGGAGAATTTGCAATGGCAGGGGAGGATCCAATTATTAAGATTCACGTAGGTAATAATGCATGCAAGGAGAAGAAAGAAAGAGTCAGTTTGAGGAGCTAGGTACGAAATTAAACAGAACCTCAAAAGCCATGATCTCTGGATTTTTACCTGAAAGACATACAAATTGGCATCAGACAAATGAAATTATAGAGATAAATGTGTCACTCAAAGACTTGTGTGGGATTAGTATAAAATGTTGCCTCAGCCACAGCTAAAGTATTGGATGTAGTTCTGGAATTTATAGGAGGGATGCGATAGGACTGGAGTGGATGCAGAGGATTACCCATGTAGGCAATTAGGTAATTACATGCAAAGCATGTTGAAGGCAATGCAAGCCATCAAAAATGAGGGGAGAGATAGGGAGATGGGGAGGAAAGTTCACAGCTTTATGGGCCTTCTTCCTTTTTGTGATTTTACTTGAAATCACTTCAACTCAAGTAGGTGCCTCCCTGGTCAATGGCAATATTGTCCCTGGACCCTTTATCTGCACACTGGACAGCGGCATTGCATCAGCCTCAAATCATCTTATTGTTTATCATCAGCTAAACTCAGATATCAAGTTTTGGTTTTCTGGTAGCTTTGCTTGGGCATCACCTGTGAGCTTTGAGGTAGCAAACATTGGGAAGTTAGGCATCTTCTGCCTTTTAACTATTGATTCAGTGTATGAAGCTTCCAGCTTACAAACAATGTTTAACCCATAAGGTGGGATAGAAAGCTTGTAGCTTTAGGAAAGAATGAGAAATACATGTGAAAATCCTGAAGAACACATTGCTGTATGGCACAGTGTTGTACCAACATCAGAACTGTAGCATATGCTAGCAGGTTACACAACAAACACATTACATGTAATTGAAGAGAATCAGTGTGAAAGTCAAAGGAGTGTTTAGTACGACAAGGATGGACTCCAACAAGTCAGGGTACCACCTTAGTCAGCCCAGAGGCTGGGCCATATCCAATGAGGTATTTAGTCAATCCAACGGAGGTTTGGGAAACAGCATGTTAAAGTCTGTCAATTGAGCCAATCAATTTTGGAAGTCAAGGCCTTGCTTATTGGTCCTTCAGGGTGTTGTTATGAAATCAGTCCAGAGGAGTGAGCTGTACTTAATCCAATCTTCCTATCAAATCAGTCCAGTTGATGGACTACCACAATAAGAGTTTTTTTCACAAATGTGGGGACAGGAGCGTGGCACTGGAATATAAGGCTATTAGGAGCCAATCACACTCATAATTATTCAAATTAGTTGACGATACTAACCATCTGCCTTCAATTCAGTTAATCTGGAATTCAACAGGGCTCTTATGGGTCAGTGGTAGGTGTCCCTAATTCTCGATCAGAAGGTCCCAGTTTAAGTCTCACTTGCTACATATCCATTCCTGAAGAAGGGCTTATGCCCGAAACGTCGATTCTCCTGTTCGTTGGATGCTGCCTGACCTGCTGCGCTTTTCCAGCAACACATTTTCAGCTCTGATCTCCAGCATCTGCAGTCCTCACTTTCTCCTGCTACATATCCAAACAGGATAACTTAAAATAATTTTTCTTCATTTAATTGAATTCAGATATGGAATCATGAGGATGTATTGGAACTATACGGTGTCAATAATTGCCGCCTTGTGTTCGATCAATTCAACAATACTCAATGAAACAAGTCATTTGCCATCAAAGAATCACCTTCTTGATTGGCTAAATCACACACTCTTTACTGAGAGCACTTTGGTGGTACATGTACCAAAGATGTGTGTCTAACTCTCCCCTGATTTATAAATGTTTGTCCTTTAACCTTGCACAATATTCTTTCTGTGTAGGCGCTAAATGCAATGTCACGCTATCCAGCATCACTTCACGGCCTCTGTCGATGCTCAATGGATTGAGGTCTGCGCTGTGAGTCAATTGCACTACCTGCAAGCAGGGGAATCAATGCATATGCATGGACATTGGCCCTTATCTAACACCCTAATGTTTTCCTCCCTCCATACACAAAGGTGTACCTGCCAATGATGTAGTCAGCAATTAGCAATTTTTGAGAGGATTTATAGTTCAGGTTGATGATAAGTATGTAAGTTAGCTCGCTGAACTTGAAGATTTGTTTTCAGACGTTTTGTCACCGTGACTAGGTAACATCATCAGTGAGAGTGTCTGGTGAAGTGCTGGTGGTATGTTCCGCTTCTCTACAGATCTTGGTTTAAGGTGGGTGATGTCACTTCTGGTTCTTTTTTTCAATGGAAGGTAGATGGGATCTAAGTCGATGTGTTTATTGATGGAGTTCTGGTTAGAATGCCATGTCTCTTAGAATTCTCGTGCATGTTCTTGTTTCACCTCTCCTAGGATGTGTCTTATCCCAGTCAAAGTGGTGCCCTTCTTTATCTATATGTATGGAAACTAGTGATAGTGGGTCATGTCTTCTGGTGGCTCGATGATGTTCATATATCCTGGTGGCAGGTTTCCTGCTTGTTTGTCCAATGTAGTGTTTATTACAGTTCTTGCATGATATTTTGTAAATGATGTTAGTTTTGCTGGTAGTATCTAATGGATCCTTTAAGTTCATTAGTCGCTGATTATGTATGTTGGTAGGTTTGTGGGCTACCATGGTGCCAAGGGGTCTGTAATCTGGAAGTCATTTCTGATATATCTTTGATGTAAGGTAATGCGCCTATAGTTTTTGGTTGCATTGTGTCTGCTTGTTTGGGTTTGTTTCTGTGCCACAAAGAGAGAACACACAGAAAAGGCCAATGCTATATGATTGCTCGGGAATAGACAGCCTGTGTACGTCTATGCTGTACATTGCATGGGTCTGTGACAGTGTTTCTGGTATATTTAGTGATTTGTTTAATACTGACTACCCTAGGATGTTCAGTTCTTATCTTTGGTCACCCTGCATCCGTGCCTCCATAATTTTGGAAGTTATTTCAGCTAGGAATGCACAATGCTGCACATGTATTTATGAGGCAACTTGAGCACTTCAGCTTGAAATTCTTCTCCCACACAAATTATGGCATTTCCATTTTGTAGTGAATAATGGATAACAGCTTTACATTTTGATGATTTACATAGATCTTTATGTCTATTTTATCATCATAAGGTATCCATCCATACATATGAAGCACCCCTTTAATGTAATGCATCAAAATTAAAACAAACAAAGTAGGAATAAGTCACACTACCTGTAGTATAACTGACCAAGGTAAGAGGGAAATAATATCCTTTATATCTCCTGGAGGTGCCAATTGTGTATCACTCTCATCATCCAATTCGCCTCGTTCCAGGCGCTATATGGAGAGAAAACAATAGCATATGTTGAACACAGTGAAATTGGATATTATAGCACAACATAAATAAAAATCATGAATTAAATCATAGTCTCTTAGACACTAATGCAGAACTAACTGGATTTCTTCTGACAGTCACTTGTTGCAATATAAACTAAATGTCTGATTACAGTTGAGCTGAATTTCAAGTTTCTAGGACTCTGCCAATTTGTGCAAAAGAATAACTTGTGTAGTGGGATGGATCAGTGACATTGGAAATGCCCATGTCAAACAAGCAGGTTAAATATCTATTTATTAGAATGTCAGCCTGCAAACCATTTCCAAAGGAATCTAATTATATTACACATTTAATGTAACACAACACCTCAAAGAACTTTGCAATCATGTTACAAACTTAAACCACATAAGTAAATGCTTGAATGGATGGCCAAAAGCTTGGTAAAAGGTGGGTTTTAAGGGGAAGGGGCTTAAAGAATTAAAGTGAACTAAAGAGGTAAAAATGTGCAGGGAAGGAATTTCAGAGTTTAGGATCTAGTGATCTGAAGGCACAACCACTAATGGTAGGATTGTTAAAATAGAGATGCTCAACACGGCACAATTAGAAGAACACACACTTTGGAACACTGCACAACTAGAGGAAATTACAGACATAGGCAGTAATAAGGATGTGGAAGCATTTAAAAGCAAGAATAAGAAGATTATGATCAAGATGTAGTTAACTTGGAACCAATATAGGTTAGCAAGTAGAGTGCAGCTGACTGAATGGGTCATGGCGCAAGTAAGGACCTGGTCACTAGATCTTTGGATATTCTCAAGGTTCTGAAGGGTAGAATGTGAAAATCTGAACAGGAGACATTGGAATAGTCATATCTAAAGGTATTAGATAGGAGGATTACAGCAGTGGATGCTTTGAGATGGGGCATAGTTGTGCAAAGTTCAAAAGGTGATTGACTGAGTCAAATATGAAAGGAAGTCCTCACATAAAGTTCTGGCTGTGTTTCTGAAAAAAGCAACTTTAAGTGAAGCATATTTTCCCATAGGAATCTTTATTGAAGCAAAAGTAAGCTTACTGCAGATGATTTTTGCCTGGAGAATCCAACATATAAGTTGAAAAACTGAAACATACATATGCATCATATTCACAGATTCCCCACAGTATGGCAAGAGGCCATTCAGCCCATCGAGTCTGCACCAACTCACTAAAGACCAAACCACCCAGATCCAGACCCCATCCTTTTCCCATAACTCAGCATTTTCCATGGCTAACCCACATAAGCCTATACATCCCAAGACACTATGGGACAATTTGGCATGGCCAGTCCACCTAAACTATGTCTTTGAACTGTGGGAAGAAACTGGAGCACCCAGCTGAAACCCATGCAGACACAGCAGAACATGCAAATTCAAAACAGACAGTCACCCAAGGCTGGGATTGAAGCTGGGTTCATGGTGCAGTCAGGCAGCAATGCTAACCACTAAGCCCCCATGTCAACTAAGTGACTGAGTGACTGAAACAAACCTAAGTAAAATATCCCTTTTTTTTGCTTAGGATTTAAATAAAAGTAGTAGCATTTATACAATGTACTTAAACTCATAACTTTAATAACTTGAATTCATAACTGCTGTCTGAGCTCCAGTTGTTCCCTTAATCAATTTCTCTGCTAGAAAAGTTTTACGAACTTCAGCTCCTAGACACAGAGAATCATAGAGTTATACAGCACAGACCTGAGGTCCAATTTGTCCGTGCCGACCAGATGTCCTAAACTGATCTAGTCCCATTTGCCAGCATTTGGCCCATATCCATCTAAACCCTTCCTATTCATGTAACCAGATTTTGAGCATCTTTTGAAGAACACTGTTAGTTTGGCGATGACAAGAGTATGCAACAATAGGTTGCTGGTCGAGTTAATGGATGTAGGGCCAGGATCATCAAGATTGAAAACTTTGTCCAAGGATTGCTGAACAGTTCTCTTTTGTTCTTCTCAGTGGATCATCTTGAAGCAGTTAAAGGCAACACTGATTCATTCACTCTGGCATTGTATTCATTGTTCAGGTTATTCCCAGTAACAGTTTCTATTGCCTTGTTGGAAGTTGGAAAGTCCTTGACAGGTATTTCTTTGACAAATCTTGAGGAGGGGTTGTATTTCAGTGCAATCTTCTTCTTCAATGTTCATTCACACTCAACCTGCATTAAGTACTCTTTAGATAATTCTTTTCCATGGAACGCAAGTAATTCCCACAGGCCAGTAACATCCACTTCATCAAAGCCAGTCTCCTTCACGAAGGCTATGTTTGTATCCTGAACCTCAGGCAAAATGTTATGAGATTACTCTTAGCCAATAATCATTTGGGCCATAATCTCCACTGCACACTGTTCAGATATGCCAACAACACTACATTCCATGCATCGGGGATATTGCCAATGTTTTGAGGATGTTGCGTCACCAAAATCCCCTGACTGATGATGTGGCCTTGATGGGTTTGGAGACGGTAATAGGCCTTGAATGTTTGATTGCTGCCTGATCCATGGGATGAAGTCTTATTCAGGGGCAGGAAGTGATTTCATCAAGATGGATAGGATTACAAACACAACTGTCCAACAGGAGCAATATATTGAAATATAAATTTTCTGTGGTACAATAAGCTCAACTGGCAGGGATGATATACAGAGTGAACAATATCCAAAAGGGTGTCACCATCATTCAGACTTGCTATTTGAGTACAAATGATATGCATTTCACCTCAATGTCTCACACTGGGACACTACTAGGGTTTAAAACCTCCTGCAGCATTCCGATTGGATGGAGTGCGCAAGTTGTCATATTCCAGATAGATACAAATGACACATGCAGAACTAGGAAAAGGGCTCTGCAAAGGGATTATGGGCAACACAGGGCTAAATTAAAAGCAGAGCTACAATGGAAATAATTTCCAAATTACTATTTGAACCACATGCAAATTGACAGTGTAAATAAGATTAGAGAGGTAAATGCTTAAAGATTAGTATAGAACTAAGAGGTTCCAATTCATTGGGCACTGGTACCAGTACTGGAGAAACAGAGAGCTGTTCTGATGAGAGGGGCTTTATTCATACCATACAGGGGACTGTTTCCTGATGAATGATATAACTAGGGTTGCAGATAGGACTTTAACATAATTAGTGGAGGTGGGAGAGATCAATTGAAGGCAAGTATAAAAAAGACAAAAAGAGAGTAGAGGTTCAAGTACAGAAGAAGTGAATGATAATTCAAGTGTGACAGGTAGGGGCAAGAAATATAAGCAGAAGAGTGCAGCAGAAATTATAATCTGACTAAGTAATGATAGTAAAAGGTCAAAACTTGAAACTCCAATCTGAATATATGCAGCATTTGTAACAAGATAGATGTGTCAACAGTAAAAAAGTAATAAATGAGTATGCCTTGATAGCTAATGAAGTGACATGTGTGCTGGGAACCAATATCCAAGAGTGCTCAAGAGTCCAGAAAAATAAGCAAAAAAGAAAAGCAGGTGGGGTACATTTGTTAAGAAGGGAAGCATCAGTGTAGTGGCGAGTGTGGTGTAGTAGATTGTGACATGGAATCAGTTTGTGTGGAAATAAGGAATAGTAATGGAAAAACTAATGGGAGTGGTCTGAAGGCCTCCGATGAGTTGCCTGACTGTAGCGCAAAGTATAAGTCGGGAAACAATAGAGGCATGTATGATGGGCACAATTGTCATCAGTGGTTTCAATCTACTTATTGACTGGACAAATCAGATGGGTGGGGGTAACATGGAAGTCAAATTTGTAGAGTGCATCAGGGATTGTTTCTTGTAGCAGTAAAGTACACAATGTACATGGGAACAAATGAGTTTAGATCTAGTCTAAAACAGGCTAGGAAAATAGACTAAGGGGAATGTCATTTGATTGGAGGTAGCTGACATTTAAGCAGATATTTCATAACTTGAACATCCTGTTCCTGTATTGCACATTTCTGCGTTTAACGTATTCAGCAAAAATATATTCAGATTTGCAAACGTCTTACCATGTTCTCCATAAAGCTGCTTCTAGATCAACTAATTCCACCAACGCTTGTAACACTGAGCACTTTGGTTGATTTTGTGAGTTTTTACCATGGATTGTTCACACATTTTAAAACATGCAACTTCACTGCAAGGCTGATGGTTTTCCAAAATCTCTTTGAAGCAGTGGGAATATCACCAAATTCTGGACTCAAAAGGGATTGCAACACTAAATTAGAAATATGGAATAAGAGAACTTTAAAATGACTCCTCTACCTCCTACTTTCTAAATGGCTTATGACTCCTGCTCTTGCTGCTCTTCTCAGCAAGTTTATGGCTTCTCTGCTTTGACTGTTCTAGTGATAAAAAGGCTCCACTGCCTGCTATCACAGTGACTGGCTCCTCTGTCTCGTCTGTCCCTCAATGCCTTCAAAATGGCTCCTCAGCCTCACTAGTTACAGTACTCTTCATTCCAGTATTTTTCAGCTAAACAAATCCCAAGTCAAGGAAAGAAACTTCACTTCACCTGTGTGTTGTAGAAGAAGCAAAAAAAATCAAAATTAGCTTCAATGAAAAATGTGCCATAAGGAGCAGACTTCTTGAGTGCAGGAAACACTTTAAAAACAATGTTTACAACAGCATAGGAGGTAATGGGCAAGTTACACTTACAAGAGCCAGTGGATGTCTGTAGAATACAGAACAGTACAGCACATTACAGATCCTTCAGCCTTTGATGCTGTGCCAGTCTTTTATCCTACTCTAAGATCAGACTAACTGACATACCCTTCATTGTACTATCTTCCATATGCCTATATAAGGGTCGCTTCAATGTCCCTAATGTGTCTGACTCTACTACCACTGCCGGCAGTGCATTCCATGCACCCACCACTCTGTGTAAAGAACCTACCTCTGACATCTCCCCTAAACCTTCCTCCAAATACCTTAAAATTATGCCCCCTCATGATAGACATTCCTGACATAGGAAAAAGTCTCTGGCTATCGACTCTATCTATACCTCTCAACATCTTGTACACCTCTATCAAGTCACCTCTCATCCTTCTTCTTTCCAATGAGAAAAGACCTAGCTCCCTCAAACTTACTTCATTAAACATTCCCTTAGTCCAGGCAGCATCCTAGTAAATCTCCTCTGTACCCTCTCTAAAGCTTCCACATCCTCCTTATAATGAGGCAACCAAAAGTATGGTCTAACCAGGGTTCTATAGAGCTGCAGCATAACCTCGTGGCTCTTAAACTCAATCCCCCTGCGAATGAAACCCAGCATACTATATGCCTTCTTAACAACTCTACCAACCTGGGTGGCAACTTTGAGGGACATGGACCCCAAGATCCCTCGGTTCCACCACACTGCCAAGAATCCTGCCTTTAACCCTGTATTCTGCAATCAAATTCAATCTTCCAAAGTGATAGAGTTCACAATTTTCCAGATTGTACTCCATCTGCCACGTATCAGCCTAGTTCTGCACCTTGTCAATGTCTCGTTACAACCTACAACAACCCTCCACACCGTCCACCACTCCACAAATCTTTGTGTCATCGGCAAACTTACTAACCCATTCTCCCACTTGCTCATCCAATTCATTTATAAAATGACAAAGAGCAGAGGTCCCTGAACTGATCCATATGGAACACCACTGGTCACCAAGCTGCAGGCTGAATATTTTCTATCTACCACCACCCTCTGTCTTCTATGGGTCAGCCAACTGTGTATCTAGATGGCCAGATTTCCCTGTATCCCATGCTTCTTACTTTCTGAATTAGCTTATCAAACGCCTTGCTAAAATCCATGTACACCACATCCACTGCTCTACCTTCATTAATGTGTTTTGTCACATCCTCAAAGAAATCAATGCCATGCTGACTGTCTCTAATCAAATATGGTTTTCAAAGTTATCACCACAACAGTCTGTTTCCTGTCACTCATCCCATTTAATATCCACGTTGCTACTATCTCCTTTGCTCCATGAGTTCTTATGTTTACTCAAAAGCCTACTACATATCACTTTATCAAATGCATTTTCAAAGTCTATATATGCAATCAGAAAACAGATCTCATGAGAAGGATAATCTTAGAGAAGGCATGCTGCCACAGTGTGTCAGTATTTAAAGGAGTGTACGTTCTAGTTAATGGATAAGATAAGTGTAGAGTATTACATCACAATCCTGGATGATGCCTGGTAGATGTTGTAGATGATGGATAGGCACTGGGAAGACAGGAGGTAAGTTACTTACCACAGACTCTGACCTGTTTTTGTGTCCACTGTATTTATCTGATCCAATTCAGTTTCTAGTCGATGATAAATCCTAAGTGTTCACGGCAGAGTACTGAGCAGCTGTAATGCCCTCGAATATCATTGGAGATGGTCAGATCCTCAGAGATGGTTATTGTCTATGTAGCATGTACGTTACCTGTCATTTATAATCCAATCTGAATAACGTCTGAGTCTTATTGCATATTGGCATGGAGAGCTTCATATCTGAGGAATTGCCAATTGTATTTAATATTTTGCAATGACAAATGATGGAGGAAACATCATTGCTGAAGCAGCTGAAGATGGTTAGGCATAGGATACTCACTTGAGAAACTCTTGCAGTGATGTTTGAACATGAAGTTATTGATCTCTTAAAAAAAAACAATCATCTTCATTTGTGCTAGGAATGATTTCAACCAGCAAGAGTTTTCTCCTAATTCTGACTGACTTTAGTTTTTGCCAGGTTTCCTTGATACTAAATTCAGTCAAATGTTAACTTGATATCAAAGACTATCATTCTGGAATTCAGCTCTTGTTTTGACCAAGGCTTTAATGAACAGGAGAGTGGTCCTTGCAGAAGCCAAATGGAGTGCCAATGAGCAGGTTATTGCTGCATAAGTGTTGCTTCACCGCACTGTAACACCTTCCATTACTTTGCTGATAGTCAATAATAGGCTGACAGGTCAATAATTGGGTGCATTGGATTTGTCCTGCTTTTCATGGGCAGGACATAGCTGAACAATTTTCCATCTTGTTGGATGAATGCCAGTGTTATAGCTGAACTGAGACAGCTTGCTTAGGGATGTGGCTGGTTCTGCAGCACAAGTCTTCAGTATTATTTTCAGAATGTTGTATAGTCCTATAGCATTTGTAGCATCCAGTGCATTCTTAATGTCACATGAATTTACTTGAATGAGTTGAAAACTGGCATTTGTGATGCTGGGAACTTCAGGACGAGGCCAAAAAGGCCATCTACATTGCATGAAGATGAATGCAAAATACTTCAGCTTCATCCTTTTAATACTGATATTGTGTGCTTCCCTATCATTTGAAGATGAAGATATTGGCCCAGCCTCATGATCCTGGTCGTTGTTTAATTGAGCATAATCAATCACAGCTGAATATCAACTGCAGAGCTCTGATCTGGTCTACCAATGAGCACATGATTGTTCAGATGTGTATATATTGCATGCCTTTTCAATTGTTTGGCAAGCACTTAATCTTGGGTTATATAGCTTCATCAAGTTGACCCCCTTGTTTTTAGGCATGCCTGGTGCTTCCCCTGGTAAGTGTCCTGAACCCTTCACTGAATCAGGTTGAATCATCTGGCTTGATGGCAAAGTTATAGTGGGAGATATGCCAGACTATGAGAGTATAGATTGCTGATGATTCACAGTACCTCATGTAAGCAAAGTTTTGAGCTTCTAAATTAATCCTGAATTTATCCTATTTAGCATCATGGTAGTGCCAAACAACACACTGGAGAGTATGCTTAGACTGAAGATATCCTTCACAAGGATTGTGTGGTGATCACTCAAACCTATACTGTAATTGACAGATTCATCTGCAACAGGTGGATTGGTGAGAACCAGATTATGCACATTTTCCTTTTGCTAGTTCCACATCACTTGCTTGCAGGCACAGTCTGGCAGCTTTGTCCTTTGGATTCAGTCAGCTTGGTTACTAGACAGCATGTTTTGAGAATCAGTTTTGAGGACTCCAAAGGCAATTTCCTCTCAAATGTACACCACTGTGCTGCTGTTTCTAGTGAGTCTGTCATACTACTGGGACAGAATGCTAGAACATAAGATTTTAGACAGAAGAACACTGAGTCCTTAAACTTATTCCACTGTCTGATGAGATTGTGGCTGATAAAATTGTGGTTTTAATTCCACATTCTTGTTTGTATGCATTACACTTGATTCTCTACTCAATCAAAATGCAATAAACTTGAATTAATTCAATAACCCATCTTCTACTGCTTTCTAGGAAAGAAAATCCACAGAATAACAAAGCTCTGAGAGAAAAAAGTACTAATCTCTGTTTTAAAAAGGAAATCTCTTATTCTTAAAATGTGTCCCCTAGTTCTGGTCCTATAAGAAACATTCTCCTGGTATCCACTTTATCAGTCCCCTCAGGATCTTAAGTTTCTCAATATGATGACCTCTCATTCTTCTAAAGTCCAAATTATACAGACTCAAAGTATGCAACCTTTCTCCATGAGATGAGCCTTTTATCTCAGGAATGAGTCAAGTTAACTTTGGTCTGGAGTACTTCTAGCTCAATTATATCTTTTTTTTCCAAATAAGGAGACCAAAACTATACATAATGTTCCATTTGTGGCCTTGTACAGCTGCAATAAAAAACTTTCTTCTTTTTAGATTACCTTCCCCTTACAACAAACACCAATATTCTATTCACCTTATGAATCACCTAGGAACTTGCAGACTATTTTTCGTCGACTATTTACCAGGACATTGAGAACCTTCCATACCATCAAATTTTGCAATCTTCATTAATTTAAATGGAATGCTGCTTTTCTATTTTCCCTACCAAAGTGAATATATATATATATTCCCATATTATACTGCATCTAACAAATTTTAGCCCACTCACTTGGTTCACCTATGTCTCTTTGCTGACTTTTTACTTCCCTTGAAAACATACAATCCTATCAATATTCATGTCATCGGCAAATTTAGCTATCATGTATTTGGTCCTTTAATCTAAGTCATTGCTATAAATTATATTTAGTTGAGAAATCAGCACTGATCTCTTTGGCACTGCCATCGTTAACAGTTTACCAATGTAAAAGAAACCCATTTATCCTGACTGTCTGATTCCCGTTAGCTGGGCAATTATTTATTCATCATAATGTTACCTCCTCAACCATGCGCTTGTATATTGTGTAGGAACTTTTGATGTTGCAACTTATCAAATGCCTTTTGGAAATCCAAGTACATCACAGCTACAAGTTTCCCTTTATCCACCTTGCATATTACCTACTCAAAAAACACAAATAAATTAGACAAAGACAATTCCCATTTTTCAAAACCACATTGACTCTGTTTGATCCCATCATGATTTCAAACTATTTAACTTTCTAATAACACATTCTAGCAACTTCCTTGAGACAGATGTTAGGATATTCTACAGTTTCCTTCTTTCTGTCTGTCTCCTTTCTTGAAAAAAGCTTTCAAAGCACTGGAATGTGTTCCGAATCTAAGGAAGTTTGAAAGAATATAACAAATGCCTTTATTCTCTCTACAGTCATTTATTTTAAGATCGTTTGATGCAAGCCATCTCGTCCTGGGGACTTTCAGCCTTTGGATCTACTAGTTTCCCAGCATTTTCTCCTTGGTGATGGCAATTGTTTTGTCTTCATTTCTTAATTTTTGAGTATCTGTTGGAAGTTTTCCAAGTCTTCTGCAGTGAAGACAGAAATAAAATACCTATTTAATGTTGCTGTAATCTCCTTGCTTTCCATTATCAATTCCCAGACTAATTCCCTACAGAACCAACATTAATCTGAGTTATTCTTTTCCTCTTTAAATTATTGTAGGAACTCTTCATTATTTTTTATTACTAATTAAACTTCCCTCTATTTTGTTCAGTCATTCTTTGCTGGTTCATTAGATCTGTTCAATCTTCTTATCTACCACTAATCTTTGCAGATATGCAGTATGCTTTTAAATTTGATACAATCCTTAATTACTTTATTTATCCAAAGATGATTAGATTACACAGTGTGGAAACAGGCCCTTTGGCCCAACAAGTCCACACCAACCCGCCGAAGCGCAACCCACCCAACCCATTCCCCTACATGTACCCCTTCACCTAACACTACGGGCAAATTTAGCATGGCCAATTCACCTAACCTGCTTGTGGGAGGAAACCAGAGGAAACCCACACAGACACGGGGAGAATGTGCAAACTCCACACAGTCGCCTGAGGTGGGAATTGAACCTGGGTCTCTGGCGCTGTGAGCAACCACTGTGCCACCGATCCTTCTCAAAGGGTCTTTTGTTCTAACTAGAACAAAATGTTACTGAGAATTACAGGACCACACACCTAGAAGCAGAAGTAGGCCATCCAGCCCATACAGTCTGCACATCTATTCAATTAAATTACTGCTAACCTGATAACCTTCAACTTTACTTCCCTGTCTTTTCCCTTTAATGTTTCATTCCTTGACTGATTAAAAATCTGCTTACTTACTGAATATCTCCTGAAAAGACTGCAACTTTACTGTCCAACTTTTGAACCAGGTTTCCCAGTTCACTTGAGTCAGCTTTATATTCATACCATCATAGTTACCTTTGTTTAGGATTAAACACTAATTTTAGACGCACACTTCTCCTTCCAAACTGAACATGGAATTCTATCATGTTGTAACTGCTACTGTCTAGAAGCTTATGTATCATGACATCACTGACTAATCCTTTCTCTTTGCATATTATCAGGTCTAGATTAGCCTATTCCCTGGTTGGCTATAGAAAGTACTACTTTAACAAATTATCCTGAATCCACTCTATGATCTTATTTTCCAGGTTATTTTTGCTAATCAATTCACCCAATCTACATTTAAATTAAAGTTAGCCATGATTATTGCATAAGCTTTTTTAAGCATTCCATTTATTTCTTCCCACATACTCTGTCCCACAACATAAATACTGTTAATTGATCTATAAACTAGTCATGCAAGTGATCTCTTCATTTTTCCTATTTCTTATCTCTACCCAAACTAATTTTACAGGTAGATCTCCTACAAAGCTGTAGGAGCCATGTTATAGAAAATTGTGCAAAGGAAATAATGGGAAAAACAGGGCTAAGGGTGAAGCAGATAAATCAAAAGAAAAATACTAGTTAGCTTAACACAAATGACAGCATGGTCTAAGTAAATTTTAATCTGTTGTAACTGACCTAGTGTATAGTACTGATTAGTGCAATTCATCAAAGTCTTCAGCTGATTACTCTCGTTTGGCATCTATACCTGCTGGCTGCACTACATTCTAGCTAGTCTTCTGATCCCATCCAATGCACAAGTCAGGTCCCAGAATGAAACCTGCCTTGATAGATCATGGGGTCTTCATGAGAAAGCACATAAGCCGACTGATCACTTGATGCTGACATGGAGTCCAGTCCTCCGTGCACCACCGATACCTACTGCCGAGGATGAGGTACGTGTAACAGCGAATGGGAGTTTGCTTTATTAAAAAAATGGTTGACGATTCACAAATTACATTACAGACAAATTGCGTTTAATAATCGTGCGTCACAGGAGAACTACCTGTACACCTCGTTCTTTTAATTTCTTTAAGAGTCAGTTTTGTCAGGTTTTTTGAAGACTTCACATCGCGATGCTTGGGGACATCTATCACCTTATTTTACAAAGCCCGCCTGATTTATTACTTACTCCACTCTTTCATGCACCTCTCACATTCTAGCAACATCATACCATGTGCCATTTCCAAAACAACTCACCTGGATATCCCAGAATTGAGCAGCATCCATGGTGTAGCACCATCTTTAAAAAGATATTGTGCACCCAGACAACAGCTTTCAATCCAGAGCTGCCCTGCATAGTTCCTGACATTGGTCCAGGTCATGGCATACAATGGAAAATCGATGCCTCTCTTTGTGGGCAGGGATATGGAGCTTCTGTTGATGGGGATGGGGTGATGCAGAGGCAGGATGTCCTTTTCTCCTAGGCCAACAGAGGACGCAATTCCACTGAAACCATGCTAACATGGACCAGGTTTTGCATCCAGGCCAGTGCAGTCTCAACCATTTAAAAGTATGCACACAGTGTAGGTAGAAGATTAATGATCTTCTCCACTCTGCCACCATCTTCTCGTTGATACCTCACACTTACTCTATCTCTGCTATTGTATCAACTGTTTCCTGCAACATCTTCCCCACTCACCCTCATCCTCGCTAACATCTGACCCTGACTAACACTGACTCTCTTCTGCACAGCCTACTCACCACCTCAAGACATCTCCACATATACACCAAAAGTAACAGTGTGCCACCATTTTTCTCTACTTCACCCACTATGTGCAAAGTTTCCTGACTCTGACCACCTGAGCAGCCGACTGACCATGTCCAAACCCCTGTACTGGTACTTTTTTTGCAGTTGATTACCATAGAGATTAATCATTGAGACAGATTCACATCAGTCTGCAGATATTCTTTAACATCTAAACATATCTTTTAAATTAAAAGAGTGAAAAACAGCTCTTAATACAAACAGCAAAGCCAGGTTTCAAACTACTCCTCAAAACTGTCCTTTTACTGTTTGTCAATTCCAGTGAAATTTCACTCTGATCTCAACTCTAAGTTTTCAAATTAACAGATTGCTCCCAGCTTCTTGTCCTCAGGCTATAGAGACATTTTCACAATGCTTTTCCATGTCCACTAGCACGATCATTTCACAATACCTTTCACTAGGCTCTTCATGAGAAAGCACATGTCCTCCGTGCATCATGACACCAAGCGCTGGGGATGAGAATTGCGTAACAGCAAACAAGGGTTCGTTTTACACATAAAGGTCGGCAATTCAAACATATCATTACAGATAAATCATGTTTAATAAACGTGTGTGATAGGAGAACTACTTGTTTATCTTGTTCTTTTAAGGTAAGGTCACTTCTCACTATTGTACTGACAAGATTCTTAATTAACACCGATACCCCACTGCTTTTTCCCAGCTTTTTGTTTTACAAAATGATAAATGCTCTTCAATTTTCAGGCCCTAGCCTTGGTCACTTGTCTTTGTAATGGCTATCAGGTCATACATATTTAATTTAAATATATTATCAATTAATCTATTTTGGTTAAAATGCTGCACACATTCAGACACACAGCCTTTTACTCTTTTTTAAACATGTTTGAAAGTCCTGGCTTTATTTCACAGGTGTACACTCCGTCCTTCTCTGCCACACTCTAGTTATCATTACCCAAATTGTCACCTTCTTCTATGACCTCATAGTTACCATTTGATTCAATATACCTTCTATCACATGACTCTTCCATCCACCCAACAATATTTAATTTAAAACCCACTCCATTGTCCTAGTTATAAAACTTATAAGAACAAGTTTCCGATGCATCAGTGATCCCAAGGATGGTGAAGGTGGTGTCTAGGACATTGTAAGATGTGATTTGGTGAGTCTTACTATACTAGAGTGTTTCTTTACTAATCTGTGCAACAGATTTCACAAATATTTGTCAATTAGTAAATAGAATTTAGTAGGTGGGCGGCACGGTGGCACTGCTGCCTCACAGCGCCAGAGATCCGGGTTCAATTCCCGCCTCAGGCGACTGACTCCCCGTGTCTGCATGGGTTTCCTCCGGGTGCTCCGGTTTCTTCCTACAGTCCAAAAATGTGTGGGTTAGGTGAATTGGCCATGCTAAATTGCCCGTAGTGTTAGGAGAAGGGATAAATGTAGGGGAATGGGTCTGGGTGGGTTGCGCTTCGGAGAGTCGGTGTGGACTTTTTGGGCCAAAGGGCCTGTTTCCACATTGTAAGTAATCTAATCTATTAAAGAGGTGCTGGCAAATGGAACTGGTCGGTATGGGCGAGGATTTTTTTTTAAAAGTGTTCAACAGCAGGGTCATTTTTTCTCAAAGCTAAAATTCACAATGTTTAAATCTCAATTTAATAAATGATGCAAGAGTTTCTCAACACATTTTTCTACAGCTTTGAATGTATTCTGGAGGTCTGGAATATGTTGCCTAGGAGGGTAGTTGAGGTAGGAAGTAATGGCAGTAGGAGGATACTTAACAGGGAAATCAGATGAGCAAAAAGGGATCATGAAATAGCTTTAGCCAATAGAGTTAAGGAGAATCCAAAGGGATTCTACAAATAGATTAAGGACAAATGGGTAACTAGGAAGAAAATAGGGCCCCTTAAAGATCAGCAAGGTTGCCTACATGTGGAACTGCAGGAGAGATGGGTAAGATACTAAATGAGTATTTTGCATCAGGGTTTACTGTGGAGAAGGATATGAATGATATAGAACGTAGGGAAATAAAAAGCAACACCTTGAAAAAATATCCATGTTACAGAGGAGGAGGTGCCAGGCATCTTAAAATGCATAAAGGTGGATAAATCCCTGGAACCTGATCAGGTGTACCCTAGAACATTGTGGGAAGCAAAGTAAGTGATTGCTGGGTCCCTTACTGAGATATTTGTACCATCAATAGCCACGTGAGGTGCCAGAAGACTGGAGTTAACTAACATGGTGCCACTATTTAAGAAAGATGGTAAGGAAAAACTAGGGAACTATAGACCAGTGGGCCTGACACTGGTGGTGGGCAAGTTGGTGGAGGGAATCCTGATGGATTGAATTTAAATATATTTGGAAAATCAAGGACTGATTAGGGATAGTCAGCATGGCTTTGTGGGAAATCATGTCTCACTAACTTGATTGAGATTTTTGAAGAAGTAACAAAGAAGATTGATGAGGGCAGAGCAGTGGATGTGATCAATATGACTTCAGTAAGATGCACAACAAGGTTCTTTATGGTAGACTGGTTAGCAAGGTTAGAGCACACGGAATACAGGGAGATCTAGCTATTTGGATACAAAACTGGCTCAAAGGAGAAAGAGGGTGGTGGTGGAGGGTTGCTTTTCAGAGTGGAGGCCTACGCCAGTGGTGTGCCACTAAGATTGGTGTTGGGTCCACTGCTTTTTGTCATTTAGATAAATGATTGGAATCTGAACATAGGAAGTATGGTTAGTAAGTTTTCAGGTGCCACTAAAATTGGAGGTGTAGTGTACAGCAAAGAAGATTACCTCAGAATACAGCGGGATCTTGTTCAGATGGGCCAATGGGCAAAGGAGAGGTAGATGGAGTTTAATTTAGATAAATATGAGGTGCTACATTTTGGAAAGGCAAATCAGGGCAGGACTTATATACTTGACGGTAAGATCCAGGAGAGTGTTGCTGAACAAAGAGACCTTGGAGTGCAGATTCATAGTTCCTTGAATGTGGAGTCGCAGGTAGATAGGATAGTGATGAAAGTATTTGATATGCTTACCTTTATTGGTCAGTGCATTGAGTATAAGATCATAAGATATAGAAGCAGAAATTAGGCTAATCGGCCCATCGAGTCTGTTCTGCATTCAATCATGGCTGATAGGTTTTCAACCCCATTCTCCCACTTTCTCTCCATAACCTTTGATTCTCTTGACAAACAAGAACCTCCCCAACTCTGTTTTAAATATAATCAATGACCTGGCCTCTACAGTCTTCTGAGTCAATGAATTCCACAGATTCACCATTCTCTGGCTGAAGAAGTTTTTTCCTTATCTACGTTCAAAAGGTTCTTTCTTTTATTCTAAGGCTGTGCCCTTGGGTCCTAGACTCTCCTACCAATAGAAATATCTTCCCAAAGTCCATTCTGTCGAGGCCATTCAGTATTCTGTAAGTTTAAAGTAGATCCCCCCTCACCCTTCTAAACTCCATCGAGTGTAGTCCCAGCATCTTCAAACAATCCTCTTATGTTAAGCCTTTCATTCCTGGGATCATCCTCGTGAACCCCTTTGGACCCATTCCAGGGTCACTACATCCTTCCTGTGTTATGGGGCCCAAAATTGCTCACAGTATAGGATTTGGGAAGTCATGTTGTAGCTGTACAGGACATTAATTCAGCCACTTTTGAAGTATTGCAGGCAATTCTGGTCTCCTTCCTATAGGAAGGATGTTGTGAACTTGAAAGGGTTTAGAAAAGATTTACAGGGATGTTGCCAGGGTTAAAGGTTTTGAGCTATAAGGAGAGGCTGAATAGGCTGGGGCAATTTTCCCTGGAGTGTTGGAGGCTGATGGATGCACTTACAGAGGTTTCTAAAATCATGAGGAGCATAGATAGGGTAAATAGACAAGATCTTTTCCCTGAGGTGGGGGAGTCCAAAACTAGAGGGCATAGGTTTAAGGTGAGAAGGGAAAGATTTAAAACGGACCTAAGGGGCAATCTTTTCAAGCAGAGGGTTATGCAAGTATGGAATGAGCTGGCAGAGGAAGTGGTGGAGGCTGGTATAATTATAACATTTAAAAGGCATCTAAATGGGTATATGAATAGGAGGGTTTAGAAGGATATGGGCCAAATGGCAAATGAGATTAGATTTATATGGGATATCTGGACAAGTTGGACCAAAGACTTTGTTTCTGTGCTGTATATCTCTATGTCTCTATGACTCAGCCTTTAGAAAGTGCTTGGTTGAGTATTTAAAGTGTCATAACATTCAAAGCTATGGATCTAGTGTGGGAAAATGGGATCAGTGTAGGTAGTAGCATATTCTTGGCAGTTCAGACTTGTTTAGCCAAAGAGCGTCTTCCGTACTGTATGATTCCACGATTCTGGGTCTGTTTCACAAACTCAGGGTTGAACCAACACTACCTATTGTCTTTCCTAACATAAAACATGAAATTCCAGCTCAAAACTAACATTCACTTTATTGGAAGGTTAATAAAATTTCTAGGTCGTGATTACAAAAATAGAAAGTTCTGGAGAAACCTGGCAGGTCTGGCAGCAACTGTCAACAGAGAAACAGAGTTAACATTTCCAAGATCCTTGACTCTTCATCAGAAATGGAAATAGCTGACAGGGGGTAGTTTTTATGCTGATGATGGGGTGGAGGGAGTGAACAGAGTACAGAATCCAGAGAGAGAGAAAAAAAAAGCAATTGGCAAACGAAGAGATTGTTGATGATAAACCAAGGGAGAGAAGAATGAATGCTGGATAGGGTGCTAATGCACAAAGTAAAAATGGTTAAAAATTGTTTTTTTGTACCAGGAGCTACCCAAAAAGGGACAGGATTTAGGGGTATGGCAAAAGAGTAATGAACATAGAGAGGCTGTTTAGATGATACTTGCAAACATGATGCATACGCACTTAAATGCATTAGAGGTGCATGCAGTCATTGAGGATTACTTACCTCAAAGTACTCTCGGGTTTTCCTTGTCTGTTTTGCCAAAGCACTCCATAATTGTAAAATAATCTTGCACAAAAGCTGATCACTGACATGTTGTAAATGTTGTGCTGCCACTAGAAAAAGAATAAATTAATAAATTAAAAGAATGTGACTGTGAATGGACATTAGTGTAATATTCTGTCTACAATAAGATTGCGTCTTAGTAAAAGATTTTGCTTGAACAGACTGAAATCAACATATGCTTGCAGAATTTATAACACCCCATGTCTGTAAGATCACATTTATGGTAGTTACAAGTCTCTATTCCATAAACACCAAAAGATAATTATAGAGTTTGCAGGAATCTCAATCTGATAACTACCACATTTAGACATGCACACTGTATGGCATTGCATGTTTGGAGTCATTTTCATCTTGCTCATGACAAGAGTAGTCTTCCTTTCAATTTGAACCATATATTAAGGTGATTGCCATCAGCTAAGCAATGACAATTGGCATTCACACGTTTGATCAGGTAAATAAAAACTGTGAAACGTTTTAAGGAATGCAACATAAATTTAAAGATAGAAGCTCAACAATCAAGCATGCAGAATATTAAACCAATTCACTTACAAGGTCTGCCTGCCAATGTTGGAAGCTAAAACAGCCATAATACTTCTGCAGAGTGAGAATCACTGAAACACTTCCACTGAATTTTCAAGTTGGGAGTAGGAAATGTAACTAATTTGAGGCCCTGAATATCTCCCGAAGATAAAATTATGACTTCCAAGGAAGAAATGCGACTGAGATGTGTTTGATGGCTAATTAACAGCCACATAGACAAGTACAGAGAAGGATCAAATGAAATATGGATCCAATAAACTCTCCACAGCAGCCATTATCCTGCTTCAGTAAAAGTGTAAAGACTGTCACTGAACTTTAAGATGCATATTTTCTGAGGAGAACTGATGGCCTGGGATCCAGGGAAGGGAAGATTGCTTTTCTGAGAATGACATTGAAGTGATGAGTACTCAGGTTTCATAATATGTCGCACTCCTCCATACTTCTGTACAATGAATGCCACTGATTGGTCCAGGCTGAATAGTATGTCACATATTCTGTGGACACCAGTGTACAGTTCCCGTGATTACTCCAGGTGCCATTGCATTAGGCAGTACTTGATATTGGACACTCTATGTCTGAACAATCACGTATGTTCATAGTCCTGAAACAATGTGCCACATGTGAGCTGGATGAACTCTGTCATTCTTTGTTCTTGACCCTGCAATGCCTCAGGAAACTGGTGTGGACATTTCCTGATGCAGTTCTAGATAGAGATTTCTATTTTGTGACACTTGAGACTCTGCATATGTTCAAGAAACAAGAAAAGCAACTGCAAGAAGAGCTCTTATTCTCTCTTGGTGAAGTACTTAGGAATCTGAAAAATGTATTTTGACAACATTGCAAACTCTGAAAAGCTAAACTGTGACGACTACGAAAGACTAACTTGATTTTGATCTGAACCGAAGGCCTGTTTGGAAGATCTTCCATCAGTCGGAAGTACGATTTTTGTCATCAAGAAACCTGGTGGACTGTGAGAATTCATCAAATTCTATCCTTTGTTTTCAGATCACTGGTCAAATTGGGAGTTCTTTCTTTAGCCCCTTTTTGAAATATTAACTCTGCAGGTCTTTGTCATCTTCAGTGTTGCATTTGTGTGTTTGTTCTGGGATTAAAAGGGAATATAATTCCAATTATGGGTTGTATCTGAGATGTTAAGAAGTCTTGCTATTTGTTTAGAAAATTGAGTGTTGTTTGTAATATATGATCCCAATCAGTGGTGAGATTTCCCCCTGATTCTCTATTAACATCAATTTTGCTTGGGGTCCTTGATGCCATACCCAGTCAAATGTTTCTGTGATGACAAGGGCAATCCCTCTCATCTCACAACTTGAGTTCAGCTTTTTTGTCTATGTTTGGACCAAAGCTATCATGATGACAGGAACTTAGTGGGACAACCAGAATCAGACTGTGCATCAATGAGCAGATTGAGCAAAATGAGCATTTTGCAAGTGTCACTTGTTAGCACTGTTAACAACTCCTTCCACTATTTTGCTGATGACCTGGAGTAAACTAATGGGGAGGTAATTAGTTGGGTTGGATTTATCCTGCTTTTTGTAGACAGAACATATCCAGGCAATTTTCCACAGTGTTGGATACATGCTAACGGTATGTAACGGTACTGGAATGCCTTAATTGGGGTGCAGCAACTTCTGAAGCACAAGTCTTCAATATAATTGTTGGAATGTTGTCAGAGCCAGTGCTTTTGTAATATCCAGTGCCATCTGCCATTTCTTGACACCACGTGGAGTGAAACAAATTGACTGAAGACTGTGATTGTGGAGATCTATTGAGGAGGCTAAGATGGATCATCCCTCCAGCACTTCTGGTAGAAGATTGATGTAAATGCTTTGGCCTTATTGCTCACCAATATTAAGGATAGGGATGCTTGCAATGTCTTCTCCTCCTAAGGAAAGTTATTGGTAAAGACAAAGCAAAATAATTCATGGGAACCAAACTATTCAAGTACACTTTTAAAATCGTTTGATGTGGATTACAAATTGCAGACTCTGAAGGAGATGTAGAAAATAGTGATGAGCCAGATACTTTTCATCCTCAAATGTTACAGAGGTATAAGGATAAAACTGCCACATTTGACAGTTTATCAGATGAAGGACAGATAAATTCTGATCGTCAATATGAGTTTATTAGTCCAAAAGAACACTGCAAAAATATTTACCAGAAGAGGTGAGTCAAGGAAGAAATGTGACTATTATAAATAGTGTAGGAAAGATGATAAGAAAATATAAAAGCTGGATGAATGCACAAGATGAGGGATAGGAGGTTAGGCCCATGAATTGGGAACATTAAGTTCAAAGATGGAAGGCAAGAAAACACAGTATAAGCTCAAATTGTCCATCTGGGAACAAACATGCCCCTAGAAAGAAATCATTTACTGTTGAAAGAAATCAACTTAAAAGAAAAGGGAGGTCAAACAGAAGTAATCCAAAAAGAGAGAGAAGGCAAGATAGAGGGCAAAGTTAAATAAAGACAACAAATAAAGCACAGACAAGAAATATCACTAGGAGCAGAAACCAAATGATCAGTAAGTCTTAGTGATGCTGAACAAGCTAGAAGTCAAGTTACTAAAAGATGCCAAACAACAGGAACTGCAAGGTATACACTGAGGTACCAGTGTGGGGAAAACAGTAGAGTCTCACAGTTGTACAGCATGGAAACAGACCCTTGAATCGAACCAGTCCATGATGACCATAATCCGAAAATAAACTAGTCCCATCTGCCTGCACTTGGCCTAAATCCCTCTAAACTTTTCTTATTCATGTACTTATTTAAATATCTTTTAAACATTGTAATTGTACCTGCATTCACCACTTCCTCGCGAAGTTCATGTGGACCATTATCTCTAAAACAACTGGCCCTCATGTCTTTTTTTAAATCTTTCTCCATTCATCCTTAAAAATATGCCCCCAGTCTTGAAATCCCCCATGCTAGGGAAACAACATCTGCCATTCACCTCATCTATACCCTTCATGATTTTATAAACCTCTATAAAGTCACCATTAACATCCTACACTCCAGTGAAAAAAGTCACAGTCTATAACAGCCTCTCCTAATAACCCATACCCTCCATTCCCAGCAACATTCTAACAAATCATTTCTGAACCATCTTCAGCTTAATAATATTCTTCCTATAACAGGACAACCAGACTTGGACACAGTAATCCAGAAGACGGTGTAGCATCTTCAGGGTTTCAGATACCTGGACAATTGGGGCTCATTCTGCAGTAGGTGCAACCTCAACAAACAGGATGGTCTACACCTGAACCAGAAGGGTACCAATATCCTGGGGACGGGGTGGGGGGGGGGGAGTAAATTTGCTAATGCCCTTCGGGACGATTTACACTAATTCAGCAGGGGGATGAGAAACTAAATTGTGATGAGGTTTCAAGGTTGCAAGAGTTCACCAACAAGCAGGAAAGTGGTTTGAAGTGTGTCTACTTCAATGCCAGGAACATCCGGAATAAGGTGGGTGAACTTGCAGCATGGGTTGGTGTCTGGGACTTCGATGTTGTGGCCATTTCGGAGATATGGATAGAGCAGGGAACAGGAATGGTTGTTGCAGGTTCCAGGATATAGATGTTTTGGTAAGAACAGGGAAGATGGCAAAAGAGGGGAGGTGTGGCATTGTCAGTCAAGGACAGCATTACAGTGGCAGAAAGGATATTTGACGACTCGTCTACTGAGGTAGTATGGGCTGAGGTTAGAAAGAGGGAAGGAGAGGTCACCCTGTTGGGAGTTTTCTATAGGCCGCCAAATAGTTCCAGAGATGTAGTGGGAAGGATAGCAAAAATGATTCTGGATAGGAGTGAGAGTAACCGGGTATTTGTTATGGGGGAGTTTAACTTTCCAAATATTGACTGTGAATACGATAGTTCAAGTACTTTAAATGGGTCAGTTTTTGTCCAATGTGTGCAGAAGATCTTCCTGACACAGTATGTAGACAGGCCAACAAGGGATGAGGCCACATTGGATTTGGCACTGGGTAATGAACCTGACCAGGTGTTAGATTTGGGGGTAAGTGAGTAGTTTGGTGATCGTGACCACAAATCGGTTATGTTTACTTTAGCAATGGAAAGGAATAGGTATATACTGCAGGGCAAGAGTTATAGCTGGGGAAAAGGGAATTATGATGCAATTAAGCAAGATGTGGGATACATAGGATGGGGAAGGTAACTGCAGGGGATGGGCACAATTGAAATGTGGAGCTTATTCAAGGAATAGTTAATATGTGTCCTTGATAACTACGTATCTGTCAGGCAGGGAGGAAGTGGTCAAATGAGGGAGCCATGGTTTACTAAAGAAGTTGAAACTCTTGTCAAGAGGAAGAAGGCGCCTTATGTTAGGAAGAGACGTGAAGGCTCAGTTAGGGCACTTGAGAGTTACAAGTTAGCCAGCAAAGACCTAAAGAGAGGGCTAAGAAGAGCTAGGAAGTACACAGATCCCTCAAAGTTGTCACCCAAGTGAATAGGGTTGTTAAGAAAGCATATGGTGTTTTGGCTTTCATTAACAAGGGGATAGAGTTTAAGAGCCACAAGGTTTTGCTGCAGCTCTACAAGTCCCTGGTGAGACCACACTTGGAATATTGTGACCAGTTCTGGTCGCCCTACTATAGGAAAGATACAGAGGCTTTGGAGAGGGTGCAAAGAAGGCTTACCAGGATGCTGCCTGGACTGGAGGGCTTGCCTTATGAAGAAAGGTTGAATAAGTTCGGACATTTCTCTCTGGAGAGAAGGAGGAAGAGAGGAGACCTGGTCGAGGTGTACAAAATAATGAGAGAAACAGATAGAGTCAATAGCCAGAGACTTTTCCCCAGGGCAGGATTGACTGGTATAAGAAGTCATAGTTTGAAGATATTAGGAGGAAGGCATAAAGGAGATATCAGAGGTAGGTTCTTTACGCAGAGAGTTGTGAATGCATGGAATGCGTTGCCAGCTGTGGTGGTGGAAGCAGAGTCATTGAGGATATTTAAGCGACTGCTGGACCTGTACATGGATAGTAGTGAGTTGAGGGGTGCATAGGTTAAGTTACTATATTTTACATTAGGATTAAATCTCAGCACAACATCGTGGGCTAAAGGCCCTGTTCTGTGCTGTACTTTTCTATGTTCTATGTTCTATGAAGGGACATGAGAAGTCATTGGCAGATCAGATCAAGGAAAACCTTAAAGCCTTCCATAGATGTATCATGAATAAAAGATTGACTAAAGAAAGATTATGGCTAATCAAGGGTGGTAGTGGGAAGTTGTGCGTGGAGTCAGAGCAGATAGGTGAAGCGCTAAATGAATATTTTTCATCAGCATTCATACTGGAAAAAGATAATGTTGTCGAGGAGAATACTGAGATACAGGCTACTAGACCAGATGGGATTGAGGTTCATAAGGAGGAGGTGTTAGCAATTCTAGAAAGTGTGAAAATAGATAGGTCCCCTGAGCCAGATGGGATTTATCCTAGGATTCTCTGGGAAACCAGAGAGGAGATTGCAGAGCTTTTGGTTTGATATTTATGTTGTCATTGTCTACAGGAATAATGCCAGAAGACTGGAGGATAGCAAGTGTCCCCTTGTTCAAGAAGGGGATTCAAGTTAACCCTAGTAATTATAGACCAGTGAGTCTTACTTCAGTTGTCGGTAAAGTGTTGGAAAAAGTTATAAGAAATAGGATTTATAATCATCTAGAGAGGAAAAAGTTAATTAGAGACAGTCAACACGGATTTGTGAAGGATAGGCTGTGCCTCACAAACCTTTATTGAGTTATTTCAGAAGGTGACCAAACAAGTGGATGAGGGTAAAGTGGTTGATGTGGTGTATGTGGATTTCAGTAAGGCATTTGATAACATTTCCCATGGTAGGCTATTGCACAAAATACAAAGGCATGGGACTGAGGGTGATTTAGAGGTTTGGATCAGAAATTGGCTAGCTTTAAGAAGATCAACGGTGGTAACTGATGGAAAACGTTGATCCTGGAGTTCAGTTACTAGTGGTGTACTGCAAGGACCTGTTTTGGGTCCACTGCTGTTAGTCATTTTTTTAAATGACCTGGATGAGGGCATAGAAGAATGGGTTAGTAAGTTTGAAGATGACACTAAGGTCAGTGGAGTTGTGGATAGTACTGAAGGCTATTGCAGGTTACAGAGAGACATAGATAAGCTGCAGAGCTGGGCTGAGATGTGGCAAGTGGAGTTTAGTGCGGAAAAGTGTGAGATGATTCACTTTGGAAGGAGCAACAGGAATGCAGAGTATTAGGCTAATGGTAAGGTTCTTGATAGTGTAGATGAGCAGAGAGATCTCAGTGTTCATGTACAGAGATCCCTGAATGTTGCTACCCAAGTTGATGGGTTGTTAAGAAGGCATATGGTGTGTTAACTTATTGATAGAAGAATTGAGTTTCGGAGCCATGAGGTCATGCTGCAGCTGTACAAAACCCTGGTGTGGCTGCACTTGGGAGTATTATGTACAGTTCTGGTCACCACATTAGAGGAAGGATATGGAAGCTTTGGAAAGAGTTCAGAGGAGATTTACTAGGATGTTGTCTGGTATAAAGGGAAAGTCTTACGGGGAAAGGCTGAGGAACATTTTCGTTAAAGAGAAGGCTGAGAGGTGACTTAATTGAGACATATCAGATAATCAGAGGGTTAGAAATGGTGGACAGTGAGAGCCTTTTTCCTCGAATGGTAATGGCTTGCATGAGGGGACATAGCTTTAAATTGAGGGGTGATAGATATATGACCGATGTCAGAGGTAGTGGGTGTGGAACTCCCTGCCTGCAACAGTAGTAGACTTGCCAACTTTAAGGGCATTAAAATGGTCATTGCATAGATATATGGATGAAAATGGAATAGTGTAGGTTAGATGGGCTTCAGATTGTTGCGCCGACCTGTGGACACATCGAGGGCCAAAGGGTCTGCACTGCGCTGTAATGTTTTATAGTTTATGTTCTAAGAAGCCTCAATAACATTCTGTACAACCTCAACATAATGTCCTAATTCCTATACTCAAAGGTCTGAGCAATGAAGGCAAGCACGCTAATCGCCTTCTTAATTATCCCGTCGAAATGTGATGCAGACTTCAAACAATATTTGACTTCAAACAATTATGTACTGGAACCCTATGTCTTTCAGATCTACAACACTGCCCAAGGCCCTACTTTTAATTGTATAAGTCTTATCTTTGTTTTACCAAATGCAATACCTTGCATTTATCCAAATTAAACTCTATTTGCCACTTTTCAGATCATTGACCCAATTGATCAAGATCACTTTGTAATATTAGATAACCTTCTTCACTGGCCACTATACCACCAATTTTAGTGTCATCTGCAAATTTACAAACCATGCTTTCCATATTCACACCCAAATCATTTATATAAGTGACAAGCAAAAGTGGACCCAATGCCAATACCTGTGGAACATCTCCGGTCACAGGCCTCCAGTCTGAAAAACAACTCTCCATCATCACTCTATGTCTCCTGCCAGTAAACCGATTTTGTATCCAATTGGCAAGTGATTCCAAGTGATCTAATTAGTCTACGATGTGGAATCTTGTCAAAAGCTTTACTAAAGTCCAAGGAAACAATGTTGACCACTTTGCTCTCATCAATCTTCTTGGCAATTTCCTCAGAAAAACCCAATCAAGTTTGTGACACCACATACAATTTCCCACACAGAAAATCATGCTGACTACCTGTAATCATTCCTTGCCTCTCCAAATACATATAAATCCTATTTTTAAATTAGATTACTATAGATTTAAATTACTTACAGTGTGGAAACAGGCCCTTCCTCCCAACAAGTCCACACCGACCCTCCGAAGAGCAACCCACCCCTACGTTTACCCCTTCACCTAACACTATGGGCAATTTAGCATGGCCAATTCACCTAACCTGCCCATTTTTGGACTGTGGGAGGAAACCGGAGCACCCGGAGGAAACCCACACAGCCACGGGGAGAACGTGCAGACTCCACACAGACAGTTGCCTGAGGCGGGAATTGAACCCGGGTCTCTGGCGCTGTGAGAGACCATGCCACCTATAATCATTTTTCAGAATCACTTTCAAAACCTACCCACCACTGAAGTCAAACTCACAGGTCTATAGTCCTCAGGCTTCTCCTTACATCCCTTCTTAAATAAAGGCACAACTTTAGCCACTCTCCACTCATTTGGCACCTCATCTAATGATACAAATATTTCTGCTAGGGGCCCCGCAATTTCCTCCCTAACCTCCCACAGGGACCTAGCACACAGGTGGATATGCAGCAAAAATGTGATCCTAATGGGTCCTAAAAGGCTAAAGCAAGGCTAAAGTAAGGCTAGTGGCATGAGGCTTAGAAGGAAATCTCAATAAACAAGATATTAGTAGAACCTCACCAATAGCAAGGAAAGAAATATGATTCTTTTGGCCTCGTTGGCAATATTTGCCTGGGAGAGGAGATCAATTAATATTAACATTACATTTCTGCAGGAAAACCAACTTCAATGGAAGTGTTTCCTCGTCCTTTTATAGAAGCACCAAATGCAGTGGGAATAAATGAGGTGAGGTAAAATAATGCCTTTGGAATTTGGTGCCTCTCAGTAAGGTCTGTCATACTAAAATTGGGTTCTCTTCAGTTAAAGCCAGATCCTGCCAAGTTTTACTGGCATCATAAGGGGTAGCTTTCAGGCATTTAATTATTTTATTTTGTGGTAGAAAATATTGTCAGAAATGGACTTAAAGCAGAATTCAAATTGGGATAACAGGCTTATGGGGTGTTTAAGGAAATTGGATTGAAAATCATGCAGAATGGATTTCATGTCACCATTCATCAGCAATCCTGTTAGGAAAATGTTAGCCTGATGGTTATGAATCAAAATATAGAATCAGAAAACAATGCAATGGCTTTGTAGTGATTGTAACCATTGACTATGAGATCCTTGATTGGGATTGTTAATTTGGGCCAATCAGAGAGCCCTGATTGAAAGATATAAACAGGAGATTCAGGAAGTCTCCTCTCTCTAAGGACTGGCTATGAGCTGGCTGTAGAGAGCCTTTGTATTGTGCACATATAAATAAGGGTGACTTGGGGATGGAATGTTGTTGTGGTTCTGTTCGCCGAGCTGGGAATTTGTGTTGCCAGTTGTCAGTTCCAGCTGTCCGCTGCAATGGCCGGTATATCGGGTCCAGGTATATTGGAACTGACAACCGGAAGCGGCAGATACAAATCACTATAAATGCCGGAGGAAACATCACAGAAGCGCTTCACAGGAGGCTCCCAAGCGCTGAGGATGTCTCCTAGACAGGGGACGAAATGGCTGCAACACAAATTCCCAGCTCGGTGAACAGAACCACAACAACGAGCACCTGAGCTACAAATCTTCTCACAAACTTTGGGGATGAAATACCTGCCTCCTTGGAGTTATTTCTGGTTTCAAAACTGAAATGGAGAAATTATGATGTCTAATTGGACAGGTGACTTGATCAGGCATCCAAACCAGGCAAGATTCCTGTTTTGAAATATTAGAGTTGAATATAAATATGAAAAATTCCAACGTGGAAGATATTATTTGAGCAAACAAAATGTTGAAGAAATTTAAAATGGAGCAATGCTATTGGAAAATGCCAGGAACATGAAAATTTTTGTTTTTAGTGATGCTTGTTAAGAAAGATCTCTGAGATAGGTTTTCAAGTTCAGCTGGTTTATAGTTTTTCTTGTAGAAAAGGGGGGTAAATGTTGCTCTTTAGCTTGGATGGCTAAAATCATTAAAAAAAAACTAGTAAAGTGTAAATTAGTGGCAGGGTCACTTGCTGTTGCTGAGGCAGTAGATATGATACTTTTCTTGCAAAATTATTGGAAGACATTCTTAAAAAAAGGATTCTACAGCAAAATCCATTGAG
The DNA here is from genome assembly GCF_004010195.1 of Chiloscyllium plagiosum. Classification (NCBI taxonomy): domain Eukaryota; kingdom Metazoa; phylum Chordata; class Chondrichthyes; order Orectolobiformes; family Hemiscylliidae; genus Chiloscyllium; species Chiloscyllium plagiosum. The sequence continues at coordinate 31,798,737 of NC_057732.1, forward strand.
TACTATATCAATGATAAGTTTCTATGGGAGAACATGCACTCAACATGCTATGATGTTGTGGCCAAAACAGAGACATGGGTTTCTCAGGGGCAGGAATGGTTACTGGATGTCCCAGGGTTTAGAGCATTTAAAAAGAATAGGGAGGGGGGAAAAAGAGGAGGGGTGTAGCACTACTAATCAGAGAGGGTAAGACAGCTACAGAAGCTTCCATTGTCGAGGAAGATCTGCCTACCGAGTCAGTATGGGTGGAAATTAGGAACAGCAAGGGTGCAGTCACCTCTTTAGGGGTTTACCACAGGCCCCCAATAGCAGCAGGGAGATGGAAGAAAGCATAGCTCGGCAGATTTTGGAAAAGTGTGGACGTAGTAGGGTTGTTGTAATGGGTGACTTTAACTTTCCCAATATTGATTGGAACCTCCTTTGAGCAGAAGATTTGAATGGAGCTGTTTTTGTAAGGTGTATTCAGGAGGGTTTCCTAACTCAGTACGCTGACAGGCCGATCAGGGGAGAGGCCATTCTAGACTTGGTGCTCGGCAATGAGCCGGGGCAGGTATCAGATCTTGTGGTGGGAGAGCATTTTGGTGATAGTGACCACAACTGCCTCACATTCTACATAGCTATGGAGAAGGAGAGGATTAGGCAAAATGGGAGGATATTTAATTGGGGAAGAGGAAACTATGATGCGATTAGACAGGAGTTAGGAAGCATGGACTGAGAGCAATTGTTCCATGGTAAAGGCACTACAGACATGTGGAGACTGTTTAAGGAACAGGTGTTGCAAGTGATGAATAAATATGTCCCTCTGACACAGGCAAGAAGGGGCAAGATAAAGGAACCTTGGATGATGAGAGCGGTGGAGCTTCT
>NC_057732.1:31801189-31813590 GCF_004010195.1 Chiloscyllium plagiosum
AGAGGGGACCTAATTGAGGTATACAAGATAATGAGAGGCATAGATAGAGTCGATAGCCAGAGACTATTTCCCAGGGCAGAAACGACTAACACGAGGGGTCATAGTTTTAAGCTGGTTGGAGGAAAGTATAGAGGGGATGTCAGAGGCGGGTTCTTTACACAGAGAGTTGTGAGAACATGCAATGCATTGCCAGCAGCAGTTATGGAGGCAGGGTCATTGGGGACATTTAAAAGACTCCTCAACATACATATGGTCACAGAAATTTGAGGGTGCATACATGAGGATCAGTGGTCGGCACAACATCGTGGACTGAAGGACCTGTTCTGTGCTGTACTGTTCTATGTTCTATGTTCTAAATATCCTGAAGATCAATATTGCAGTTTTGAAACAGATGGTCAACAATGTAGAGATCTCCAAATTCAAACAGTCAACTAGCAGCAGTCAATTATCTAATTGTTTTAGAAAGAAAGCAGCAAATTCTAAGAAACTGCTGAAAGCACTAGGAGAGGGACAAGAAGTACTTTAATATGCATAGAAAAAAGCATATAACATGTTATAATTTTATACTTTTTTTGTTCATTTAAGGTAGTCACTAAAGTATGACTTTGTAAGTATGACTATGTCAGGCTGTTACTTAACTAGTCTGTAGAACAGTGCTCTCAATTTGGGCACAACCCTCCCGATGTTAACATGGAGAACTTTGCGTAATCAACAAGCTGGGTTTATTTTTATGCTTTCAGTCCTTAGGTCGACTTAGTTAATTTAATGGTTCCTTCCTTTTCTTTAGACATCATAGCAGTTTTGATAAGCTGAGTTGTATTAACTGGCTTGCTCGGCCAGAACAGTCAAGAATCAGCAACATTGTCGTGGGTCTGTTGTGACTAGATTCAATGACTAATGCAGCAATTTCTGAAACACACCTTTTAGAATGAACCTGTTGGTTTCACTTCTTTCAAATCGCAGAATTTCTTTGAAGTTATGTTCTCAAATGAACTTTAACATTTGGTGTCATGTCGGCCAAGATAATGCATTGAAGGTGTGAGTTGCCCTGTGTGAGACTGTCTGTGCCACAATGTTCAGACCGATTCTAATCTAAAAAACGGATGTACGGAATCTTCCATGGATTCATGCAGTGTTTGAACAAAGTAAAACGTAATTCTGCAAGTACAAATTCACCCCACAAACGTGTGTGTGTGTGTGCGCGCGCATGTGGGTATGTGTGTGTGGGGGTGTTGTTATGAGTGTATGTGAGAGAGTGAGTGAATGTGTGCGAGTGTAAAGGGGTTTAAGTCTGTGAGAGGGTGCGTGTGACCGTGTGAGTGTGGGAGTGTATGTGTGCGCGTATGAGAGAGAGCTTGTGTATGAGAGAGGATCTGCGTGAGTGTGTGGGTTTATAAGAGTGTGTGTGTGTGTCTGTATCTGATAGCCAAGTTCAGTACCCATGGGGATGGACTCAACCAGGACCTTGCGTTCATGTCACACTATAGGTGATCTCACTGCACTACAGAGACACATACAGACACACAGACACTCCTACAGACACACAGACACACTCCTGCAGACGCAGACACATACTCCTACAGACCCATACATTCAGGCAGACCATCTCCCATACACAAGCTCTCTCTCAAAAGCTCACACATACACTCCCACACTTATACCCCTTTACACTCACTCACACACATACATACACACATTCTCTCGCACCCTCTCACAGACTTAGACCACTTTACACTCACACACACACATATACACTCTCTCTCACAGACACTCACAAACCCCCACCCCAGACACACGCCCACATACACATATACATTTGTGGGATGAATTTGTACTTGCGGAGTTACATTGTACTTTGCTCAAAAACTGCATGAATCCATGTAAGATTCTGTTAACTCACTTTTTAGATTAGAATCAGTCTAACAATTATGGCACATACAAGGAACACAGGGAGCTAACACCTTCAACATCTCAACATGTTATCTGCACTGACACCAATTGTTACAGTTAACCTGAGAATGTAACTACATCAAACTGTAAACTTTTGCTATAAATTCTGTATCTTACAATTATGCACTCCACAACCACTTGTACACCCCAATCAAACACCGGCATCTCTAAATCATGGCATAAAGGGAGTAACAATCCCAGGTAGTGGAAGTATGCAGGTCAAACTGGCCCTGAACATGAGTGGTGTCACTGCCTTCTCATAGGATCCACTGCTGGTGCGCAGACTAACGAGCCACGTGATTTGCTGAAACTGGCCTCAAATTAAAGCAAGAGCAAAGACATGTTATTTCAATACTATGAGACAAATCCTTTGTCCCCTTCACTGTCAGATCTGACTACATGAAGAATCTGGAGATATGGTTTTAAGAGGCTGGGATCTGTGCTAAAATCTGTGAGTAGTAGTTATATTATATCAGATTAGATTAGATTCCCTACAGTGAGGAAACAGGCTCTTCAGCCCAACAAGTCAATACTGACCCTCCAAAGAGTAACCCATCCAGACCCAATCCTCTACATTTACACCTGACTAATGCATCTAACCTACACATCCCTGAACACTAAGGCAATTTAGCGTGGCCAATTCACCTGACCAGCACATCTTTGGATTGTGGAAGGAAACCGGAGCACCCGGAGGAAACTCAAGCATACACAGGGAGAATGTGCAAACTCCACACAGACAGTCACCAGAGGTTGGAATTGAACTTGGCTCCCTGGCGCTGTGAGGCAGTAGTACTAACCACGGAGCCACTGTGCAGCCCTGAAACTGAAATCTTGATTATGAAGTACCCATACAGCTTACACATTTATATTTTAAGAGACACAACTCATTAACTCATCTGTCAGTCAATATTTTTAAATTCATTACTTCAATGTGAAACCATGATTTAATTTAGGAGACCATAAGATGTAGGGAGCAAAAGCACACGATTCAGCTCATCAAGCTTGCTCTCCCATCCAAGGAGATCATGGTTGATCTGAGACTTGTCAACTCTACTTTCCTGCCTTTTCTCTACCACCCCGACTCCCTGACTGATCTAAAATTCTGTCTAATATTGCTTTGAATATAATGATCCAGCCTCTACAGCCGTCCATGGTAAAGAATTCCAGATTCATTATCCTGTGAAAGAAGAGATTCCTCTTCATCTCTGATTGAAAGATGGTATTTGAAAGATGGTTCAAAAGTGAACTGTATTTGCATGAGCATGATGCACAAAACTCTAAATGCAGTGGGTGTGCAGGAGAAGCAAACCTGTCTCATGAAATGTGGTGTTGCAGTGGAGATCTGGTGTAGTGATTTTTGTCAATGAACTTCCAGCCAAGACAAACTTCAATTCATCTGGAGAACCATTAATTAAGTGAAAGGCACTCCTTAGTCTGCATAAAGCTTGCTGGTCTTCCAGTGCAAAGTGTTGCACACTGTACATTTCAAGACCCAGGACTGCATACTTTGAGATGTATTAAAGCTTGGAGAGCTACTACATAGGCATAATTGGGAAAGGTCACTGTATGCGATAAACAAATGAACATACAAACATGGAGCAGGAGTACGCCGTTTGGTCCCTCAAGCCAGCACATTCATACAATAAAATAATGATGGAATATGATACTAGTCTAAATCCACATTCCTGCCTACCCCGAAAATGTTTCATCCTCTTGCTTACCAAGAGTCTATCCATTTCTGCCTTAAAAATAGCTATAGTCTCTGTTTCCACCCATTCTTAGGAAGAATTCCAAAGACTAGTTGCCTCATCTCTGTTTTAAATGGGCAGCCTCTTATTTTTAAAAAGGGACCCACAATTGTAGATTCTTCCTCAGTAATCAATACTTCAGATGGGGTATCACTAGTGTCTTGTAGAACTGAAGCATAACCTCACTACATTAGGACAAGCAGTCTCTGGGTTGCAAGTTGGTTCCATTCTTGAGTCAATTTCTATGCAAGCCAGAACAACAATGCAGGACAATATAAAACAGGTGTTTTTCAGTACAAGAAAACATTCATACGTCAGATTTTTACAATGATACACCTGTATGGGATCATGCTCATAAATACAAGCATCCATAAGTTGGACATCCATAAATCAGGGACTACTTGTATTCAATTCCCCTCACAATAAATAATATAGAACATAGAACATTAGAACAAAGAATATGACAGCGCAGTACAGACCCTTCAGCCCTCAATGTTGCACCGACCTGTGAAATCAATCAGAAGCCCATCTAATTTACACTATTCCATTTTTGTCCATATGTCTATTCAGTGACCATTTAAATGCTCTTAAAGTTGGTGAATCTACTACTGCTGCAGGCAGTGCGCTCCACGCCCCTACTACTCTCTGAGTAAAGAAACTAACTCAGACTTCTGTCCTACATCTATCACCCCTCAATTTAAAGCTATGCCCCCTCATGCTAGTCATCACCATCCGAGGAAAAAGGCTCTCACCATCCACCCTATATAACCCTCTGATTATCTTATATGTCTCAATTAAGTCACCTCTCAACCTTCTTCTCTCGAATGAAAACTGCCTCAAGTCCCTCAGCCTTTCCTCGTAAGACCTTCCCTCCAAAGCAGGCAACATCCGAGTAAATCTCCTCTGAACCCTTTCCAAAGCGTCCACATCCTTCCTATAATGTGGTGACCAGAACTGTACATAATATTCCAAGTGCGGCCGCACCAGTTTTGTACAGCTGCAGTATGACCTCATGGTTCTGAAACTCAATCCCTCTACCAATAAAAGCTAACACACCGTATGCCTTCTTAACAACCCCATCAATCTGGTGGCAAAATTCAGGGATCTATGCACACGGACATCGAGATCTCTCTGCTCATCTACATTATCCAGAACCTTACCATTAGCCTAATACTCTGCATTCCCGTTACTCCTTCCAAAGTGAATCACCTCACACTTTTCCAGATTAAACTCTAATTGCCACCTCTCAGCCCAGCTCTGCAGCTTTTCTATATCTCTCTGTAACTCACAATATCCTTTGGCACTATCCACAGCTCTTCAAGGAGAAAGTGAGGTCTGCAGACGCTGGAGATCAAAGCTGAAACTTTATTGCTGGAACAGCACAGCAGGTCAGGCAGCATCTAGGGAACAGAAGATTCGACGTTTCGGGCACATGCCCTTCTTCAGGAATGATTCCTGAAGAAGGGCATGTGCCCGAAACGTCGAATCTTCTGTTCCCTAGATGCTGCCTGACCTGCTGTGCTGTTCCAGCAATAAAGTTTCAGCACTATCCACAGCTCTACTGACTTCAGTGTCATCCGCAAATTTACTAACGCATCCTTCTGTGCCCTTATTCAGGTCATTTATAAAAATGACAAACAACAGTGGGTCCAAAACAGATCCTTACGGTACGCCACTAATAACTGAACTCCAGCATGAACATTTCCCATCAACCACCACCTTCTGTCTTCTTTCAGCTAGCCAATTTCAGCTAACCACGAAATCACCCCAATCCCATGTCTCCATATTTTATGCAATAACCTACCATGGGGAACCTTATCAAACGCCTTATCAAAATTCATATACACCACATCAGCCACTTTACCCTCTTCCACTTGTTTGGTCATCTTCTCAAAGAACTCAATCAAGGTTTGTGAGGCACAACCTTAGCTTCACAAAACTGTGCTGACTATCCCTAATCAGCTTATTCCTTGGTTGATGATTATTAGTCTTATCTCCTATAACCTTTTCCAACACTTTACCCACAACCGAAGTAAGGCTCACTGGTTACCAGGGTTGTCTCTATTCCCTTCTTGAACAAGGGAACAATATTTGCTATCCTCCAGTTTTCTAGCACTACTCCTGTAGACAATGACGACATTAAGATCAAAGCCAAAGGCTCGGCAATCTCCTCCCTGGCTTCCCAGAGAATCCTAGGATAAATCCCATCCGGCTCAGTGGACTTACCTATTTTCACACTTTTCAGAATTGCTAACACCTTCTCCTTGTGAACTTCAATCCCACCTAGTCTAGTAGCCTGTAGTTCAGTATTCTACTCGACAACATTGTCTTTTCTTAGTCTGAATGCTGACAAAAAATATTCATTCAGTGCTTCCCCTATCTCCTCTGACTCCACGCACATCTTCCCAATACTATCCTTGATTGGCCTTAATCTTTCTCTAGTCATTCTTTTATTCCTGATATACCTATAGAAGCCTTAAGGTTTTCCTTGATCCTACCCGCCAACGACTTCTCATGTCCCCTCCTGGCTGTTCTTAGCTCTCTCTTTAGGTCTTTCCTGGCTAACTTGTAACTCTTAAGAGCCCTAACTGAGCCTTCACATCTCATCCTAACATAAGCCTTCTTCTTCCTTTTGACAAGAGATTCAACTTCCTTAGTAAATCGCGACTTCCGTGTTCGACCATTTCCTCCCTGCTTGACAGGTATATACTTACCAAGGACACGTAGCAGTTGTTCCTTGAATAAGCTCCACATTTCAATTGTGCCCATCCCCTGCAGTTTCCTTCCCCATCCTATGCATCCTAAATCTTGCCTAATCACATCGTAACTACCTTTCCCCCAGTTATAACTCTTCCCCTGCATACGTACCTATCCCTTCCCATCACTAAAATAAAATTAACCAAATTGTGGTCACTATCACCGAAGTGCTCACCTACCTCCAAGTCTAACACCTGGCTGGGTTCAATACCCAGTACCAAATCTAATGTGGCCTCGCCCCTTGTTGACATACTGTGTCAGGAAACCCCCCAGCACACATTGGACAAAAACTGACCCATCTAAAGTACTTGAACTAAAGTATTCCCAGTCAATATATGGAAAGTTAAATTCCCCCATAACAAATACCCTTGCTCCTATCCAGAATCATCTTTGCTATCCTTTCCCTCTACATCTCTGGAACTATTTGGCAGCCTATAGAAAACTCCCAACAGGGTGACCTCTCCTTTCCTATTTCTAACCTCAGCCCATACTACCTGAGCAGATGAGTCCTCAAACTGTATTTCTGCAACTGTAATACTGTCCTTGACTAACAATGCCATCCACACACTCCCCAACCTCTACCCTTTTACCACCTTCTCTGTTCTTACTGAACATCTAAATCCTGGAACCTACAACAACCATTCCTGTCCCTGCTCTACCCATGTCTCTGAAATGGCCACAACATCGAAATCCCAGATACCAACCTATGCTGCATGTTCACCCTCCAACATTCTACTCGTTTTTCTAATTACTTGATGTACCTTTCATAGTTACTTGTGTACTTGCTTACTACCCTTTTGTGATTCATACACCAGAACACCCAAATGCCTCTGCATCTCAGTGTTTGGAAATCTTTCACCATTTAGATAATATGTTTTTCCCCTTTTTCTGCTGAAATGGAAATTCTACATTTTCATCAGACTTTTCAGGCATAGTATACTAAGGTACTGGAAATTGTAGAACCCCCTTGGATTTATATGCCTGACAAGAAACATACGTAATTAACATCAAATGTATTTAAATTGTACTGAAGCACCTCAATGGAAAAGTTAACTTCTATTGAACTGTTAATTTTCAAATTAAAATGTTTTGGACTCAGGCTATATGCTTAATACAGAATCATGGAGTCCAACGGGTGCAGAAGAGGTCCATTGGCCCATCAAGTTTGCACCAAAAGTCTGTCAGAATTTATACTGTAAATATTAAATTGTATTGAGACATCTATGAGTAAAACATGGTGTATGACGAGAAGTCAAAATTTATTGCATTTTATCTGTAATTTTAAAATCAAAATGTTTCAGAATGTATTTTTACAAAATTTATGAATAAAGGATATTTTACAGAGGAAAACATTGCATCCATTTAAGTATTGATTACTTCCAACAAAATACTTTCTAATCATATTTTTCAAATAAGGATTCACTTTAGTAAATATAACCGAACACAAAAACTAGTCTTTAAAATGACAAACAACACACGTGCAATCAGAATTATTAATTCTCATTCTTTATCATATAAATAGATTTCAACTCACAGGCTTGTCGCATCTTTTGGAACTGCACCCATTTCATCCACATCTGAAATGTCACTTTTAATGTTTTTGTTGTATAAAACTTCTCAGCCTTTAAGGTGTATTGTAACATTTTCATCTGCCACTTTCTTACTTTTCTGATATACCATTTCCATGCACTGAAATAAAAAACAAATTTGCTTGCAAAGGACAATAAATAAAAGTGAACATGTAATATAATAACATTAAACTCAGCATAATGTAACCTCTGATATTTCACTCTAAAGCAGTCATCAACAGAACACAAAGAGGAATAAAAAATAGTAACATAAAAGCACTCCCTCTTTTCCTTCCGTTTACAGAAGCTTAGTGTGGTTTCAGCATATCTTCAGATCAGAAGTACCCTTGAGTAAAATTGGAGATGCTTTCCCAAAGGCTCATCAATTTTATGGATATCAACAGGATTTTTCTGTAGTTTTCAATTTCCTTCAGATTCAGTTATCAGACTAAACAGATATTAGATGACTGTACAGTATTTAAATTACAGTGGAAGATGCAGCAACTTCACACTCTGGTGCTCTATCTTAACACCCAGAAGTAGCAAAGCTACTGATGGGTGGCTCTAGACGTACTCTTCAAAGGAAGGTGATGCCACTGTGGTGATGTCAAAGACCCCAGGCTAATGTTCTAAGGACATAGGTTTGAACTGCACCCTGCAGGTGTTGAAATTTTAATTCAGTGAAAGAGAAAAGCTAATCTAATGCTCACGACATAAGCACTATCATTTGTCATAAAAACCTTTCTGGTTCATGAATCCCCTTTAAGGAAGGAAATCCAATATCCTTAGCAGGTTTGGCCTTCTTGTGATTCCCGACCTAGACTAAACTAGTTGACTCTTAACTTCCCTCTCAGCAATTCTGGATCAGCTGATACCCACATCCCATGAATGAGAAAAAGAAAAAAATCAGAAATTTGATATGCATGTGTACACAGCAGTCCCATATGGTCGGCGATTAAGGTGGTTCACAGACTCCTAGGCTGCCTGCAGTTTCTACAGCCTTGAAGAATCCATGTTGCATGTATATGTTGGGTACATTAGATTATAGCGACTTTTCTTTTTTTTGTCATTAATTGGTCCAAGTAGTGGGTCTTGGAGGTGGTTGTTAGACCCTGTTGCGTACCTTTTCTCTGTGATTATTTCTGAGCCTAGATAACCTTGGAAGGAAACATCTTACACGTATTGTCCACTGACACACTTGAGGTCTTGTGCAACCAGTGGGCACAGCATAGCTATAGCCATTATCTGCCCAAAATGTTTTATTAATGTGAATTTAGGTTTCTTGTAAAACAGTTCAGGTTTGTGGCAATGCCCTTTAAGTTGTTAAATGTCAATTAGTTAGTTTGTTTCAGTTGCTCAAAGGACCAAAAAAGATACTTCCTTTCAAGTGTGGTTCCTTCGTAAACTAGTTGATTAGTTTGTTTGATTTGCACAAGAATAGAAAAAGAAACAACTCTCCATGGCATTCCGTCCTGCTATCTGGAAGTTTTGGGAGCTTTATGTGGCAGGCATCTTCCTTATTCTTCGAGATTTGGCATAACTGATAGGTACTGCAGGATACTACTGGGGTGCATTATCCCTGCCCAAAATCAAATTTTAACTTAGATTTTTGTTTCCTTTGAGGATCTGATTTTTGCTGCAGTACTCTCTAGTAGATTATTACTCTTTAATTTGATTTTAACTGTTCATAAGAGAAAATGTACACTTATGACATTCCATCCTGCTGTCCAGAAATAGAGGAGGAGGTTTGCCTGTCATCTTTGGTGTTAGGAATTCAATCAGTACCCTTACAGACAGGAATTTGTCATAGTAACAGATCACAAACCAAGGGGATCAAAGGTTATGGGGAGAAAGTAGGAAAATGGAGTTGAAAAGCCTATCAGCCATGATTGAATAGCGGAGCAGATTCAATGGGCTGAATGGTCTAATTTCTGCTCCTATATCATATGGTCTTATACAGAACTGGCTTGGTCATAGAAGACAGCGAACAGCAGTGGAAGGGTGTTTTTCTCACTGGAGATCTGTGTCCAATAGTGTTCCACAGGGATCAGTCTGGCAAACCTGTTGTTTATGATATATACAAATGATTTGGAGGTAAATGAAGGTCATCTAACTAGTAATTTTGCAGATAATATAAAAGTGAGGGGAGCTGCCAATGGTGAAGAGGATTGTCAGAAGATACAGCAGGGTATTGATAGACTGGAGACTTGAGCAAAGAAATGGGAGATGCAATTTAATTTGGACAAATGCAAGTTGATGCATTTTCGAAGGTTGAATGCAGCAAGGAAGTATACAGTAAATGGCAGAACCGTTGGAAGCATTAACATACACAGGGATCTAGTCATACTGGTCCACAGTTCTCTATAAGTGAATAAAGTGGTCAAGAAGGCATTTGCTTGCCTTTATTGGTCAGGTATGGAGTATAAAAATTAGCAAGTCATATTACAGCTGAATAGAGCTTTGGTAAGGCACATTTGGAATACTTTCTACAGTTCTGGTCATCATACCTTCAGAAGAATGTGGAGTCTTTGGAGAGGTTTACCAGAGTGTTGCCTGATTTGGAGGGAATTAATTATGAGCAGAGATTGGACAAACTTGGTTTGTTTTCACTTGAATGTCCAAGGTGACTTGACCAAGGTTAACACAATTATGAGAAACATTGATGAAATGATAGTTGGAATCCTTTTCCCAGGGTAGAAACATCAATTTTCTAAGGGACATCGGTTTCAGGTAAAGGTGGGCAAGTTTAAAGGAGGTGTGTGAGCGGTAACTGCCTGGAATGTGCTGCCAGAGAAGGTAGAAGCAACATTTAAGAGGTATCTTGACAGAGACGTGAATAAGCAAGGAATAGATGAATACGGATCGCAAAGAGGCCAAGGATTCTTAGTTTAGAAATACATCATGTGACAGTGCAGGTTTGGTTGGCCAAAGGGCCTGCTCCTGTGCAGTGCCATTCTTTGTTCTTTGTAGTAGAAAATGGAAATAATGCAACAGAAGCACCGTAAAATCTAATGCATTTAAAAGGTTGGATTGCCATAGGATTTTAACAGCTAAGAAGGTAAAGTAATTAAAATTCTGGGCTTTAGTGATTGCCAGAACACCTAAACAAATGGCAACCCAGAAAGTTAAACATTTTTTGTATTCATTCACAGGATGAGCGCATTGCTAGTCAAACCAGCATTTATTGCACATCCCTAATTGCCCAAAGGGCAGTTAAGAGTCAACCACATAGCTGTGGGTCTGGAGTCACATGTAGGCTAGACCAGGTAAGGATGAGAGTTTCCCTCCCTTAAGGGAATTAGTGAACTAGATGTCTTTTTCCAAATAATCAGTAATGAATTTATGGTCATCATTAGACTCTTTATTCCAGATTTTATTGAATTCAAATTACACCATCTGCCATGGCAGGATTTGGACTCGGGTCTTCTGGAACATTACCTGGGCCACAGGATTAACAGTCTAGCAATCATACCACTGCCTCCCCCAATTGAATAAAATTAGAATTGAAGAGATGGAGCTATTAAACAGCAGCTGGCTAACTTAGTTGGAGAATCTGAGGTCAGTTTGCAGTAAGGCAATCCTAAAGAGTTAAAGTTAAATTAGCTTAAAAGCCATAATGTGGAGGTGCTGGTGTTGGACTGGGGTGGACAAAGTTAAAAATCACACAACACCAGTTTATAGTCCAACAGGTTTATTTGGAAGTACAAGCTTTTGGAGTGCTGCTCCTTCATCAGGTAGCTAGTGGGGCAGGATCGTAGGTCATAGAATTTATAGTAAAAGATCAAAGTGTCATACAACTAATGCTACATATTGAACAAACCTAGATTGATGTTAAGTCCTTACAATGATTAAGGACAGAGCACTTCTTCAGAGCATGCAACACATTATCAATGAGGATGAGCACCTTGCCAAGATCTTCCCTACGCCTCCACTTCTCACCTTTAAACAACTGCCAAACCTTAAACAGACCATTGTTCACAACAAACTGTCCAGCCTTCAGGACCACAACACTATACAACCCTGTCATGGCAACCACTGCAAGATGTGTCAGAGTGTTGACATGGATACTACAATTACACAGGGGGACACCACCCACCACGTGCACGGCAGGTACTCATGTGACTCAGCCAACACTGTCTATCTCATACACTGCAGACAAGGATGCCCCTAGGCACAGTACATTGGCCAGACCAAGGAGACACTACGACAGTGGATGAATGGACACAGTCAAGACTCTCGCCCACCCTCTGACGACCCCTTCTCCCACCTCCAACACACCCCGTCCACCTGGACACCCCGTGCTGGCCTCCTACCTGCCCTCGACCTCTTCATAGCAAACTGCCGCCGCGATATTAACCGCTACCTGAACTCCCCCACC
>NC_057732.1:31815601-31819132 GCF_004010195.1 Chiloscyllium plagiosum
AAAGAAGTTCTGGGATTTACATACCAAAGAACAGAAACCAACACATCCCATCCTAAATTTATCTTAAATTGTTTAATGTATCATCACATCTCCATGACACTGTACTCATTTGGATATAAATGCTGTTTTATGACCTTATTCTCCACAACCACCTAATGAAGAAGCAGTGCCTTGAAAGCTAGTGTTTCCAAATAAACCTGTTGGACTATAACCTGGTGTTGTGTGATTTTTATCTTTGTCCACCACAGTCCACTACCAACATCTCCAAGTTAGGTCTTGCTGCATATCAAAGTTGAAACTTTATTGCTGGAACAGCACAGCAGGTCAGGCAGCATCCAGGGAACAGGAGATTCGATGTTTCGGGCACAGGCCCTTCTTCAGGAATGGCCAGAAGGGCCTGTGCCCGAAACGTCGAATCTCCTGTTCCCTGGATGCTGCCTGACCTGCTGTGCTGTTCCAGCAATAAAGTTTCAACTTTGATCTCCAGCATCTGCAGACCTCACTTTCTCCTCGATGAATGGACACTGTCCAACAACTGCCAGACAAAGACGTTTCCTACCAGTTGGGGAACACTTCAGCGGTCAAGGACGTTTGGCCTCGGATCTTCGGGTGACCGCCCTCCAAGGTGGACTTCGGCATATGTAACAACACAGAATCGCCAAGCGGAGGCTGATAGCCATGAGGCTGGCCTCAACCGGGATCTTGGGTTCATGTCACACTGCACGTGATCCCACTGCACTATACACTTTCATACACACACTCACACACAAGCACACATACACACACACTCTAACACATAATCACACTCACACAGACCCCCTCTCATACACACGCTCTCTCAGACACACACACACACCCACCCCACAGTCACACACACACACCCTCTCACAGGCATATGCTCTGTCACATTCGTGCTTTATCAAGCTCGTGCACACACAAGCTCACAGGCACATACTCACACTCTCTCTCTCTCTCTCTCCCCCTTACATGAATGCACACACACATTTAAGTGTATGAGGTGAATTTGCATTTGCAGATTTGTATTGGCAGATACATTCTATTTTGTTCAAAAAGCACACAATCTGTAGGCAGTCAGTCCATGTGACATATTATAAATTCCTACTTTGGAAATAGAACCGTCTGACTCAAAGTTGGAATACAGACAGACTCTAATCTGACATCTTTAATGCATTGTCTGAGCTGAGATGTCACCTTTCTTTTATAAACGTTAAGTTATCTCGGGAATGTGACTTGAAAGAAGTTCTAGGATTTACAAATTAATGAATCGAAAACTGCAATCCAGTGTAAGTGATTAAAGACTTAACAGCAACCTCAGTTTGTTCAATACATTGCATCAGTTGTATGACACTTTGATCTTTTACCATAAATTCTGCGTCCGAAATCCTGCCCTACTAGCAACCTGACGAAGGAGCAGCGCTCCAATAGCTTGTACTTCCAAATAAACCTGTTGGACAATAATCTGGTGTTGTGTGATTTTTAACTAGCCTAAAAGCGTTCAGCCAATCCTACAGATCAGGCCAAGGAAGCTGGAGTAGGTGACACTGTCTATAAGATAGGTGAACCTTAAAAAGGTTTTCTGGTTCAACTCTTTTGAGGGTGTGTTTGCTGGGAGAATTTACAGTTTGAAGATGGGAAAATACTGAAACAAAGTAATGGCTTCAGGCAATAGAAGTGTAGCTGTTAGCAGACTTCAATGTTAGAAGAGGATTCTGACGAGGACGGGAAAGATTTCTGGCTGCAACAGCTACTCCTTTATTGAGGTATTTTAGGTGTTGGAGGTGATTTCCTCAAATTCCAGGAGCAGCAATTACTGTTTTATATGCTGTTGCATTGTTTTGGAACTTTGGGAAAAAAAAGTCAAAACAACAGCAGTTTTAAAAGGGAGAAGAACAGGCAAAGGAAGCACATGGTGAGGTCAGTGCAGGAGAGACAGAGAAAGAAACTGACACAGCAGTGAACCTGCACAATTACTACCTTTGCTGTTTGAATTCATGTATCGCTGGACATCGGCTTGCGTCTGGGAAAATTAACAAACAGTGAAATTCACAACTGATCTTGGATGAACTGTTTGGGAAAAGTTCATAGCACAGAAGCAGATAAGTGTATTGATTTTAACTGGGACCTACAGAAAGTCTGCAATAGTAAATAGAGAGAGTTCTTTCTTGATTATATGTTTTTTGAGACATGTCTCTTGATTAAACGTAAAATATAAGCCATAACTATTAATTTAACCTGGGGCAGTGTTTTGTAGAGGAATAAGACTGTGTAATTTTCTGGGTCTGTAGATTGTGAAGGAGCAAAAGTGGCCTTTAGTAGAGTGATATGTGCTTCTTGTCAGATGTGAGAATTTAAAGAGAGTTTAAGGGTTACTGCGGATTATATCTGCAACAAATGCTGTTGGTTGCGAATCTTATCAGATCGAATGGATTGGTTGGAGAGACACTTAGAAGCAATGAGGAATTTGCATCAGCAACAGTATGCAATAGATGGCAGTTATAGGAAAGGGGGAAAGTCTCAGATACATTCACATAGATGGGTTAACTCCAGGAAAGGTAAGACAGTTACGCAGCTAGTGCAGGAGCCTTCTGTGGCTATACCCATTTCAAACAAGTATGCTGTTTTGGAAAATGTAGGGGGTGATGGATTCTAAGGGGAACGTAGCATGAACAGCCAAGTTTCTGGTATTGAGACTGGCTCTAATGCAATGAAGGGTACATTGGGTTCCAAGAAATCAATTGTGTTATGGGATTCTCTAGTCCGAGGTACAGACAGACGTTTCTGTGGCCAGCAGCGAAAAATCTGAATGGTGTGTTGCTTCCCTGGTGCCAGGATCAAGGATGTCTCAGAGAGGGTGCAGAATGTTCTCAAGGGGGAGAGAGGCCAGCAAGAGGTCATTGTACACATTGGAACCAACGACATACAAAGGGTTTCTGAAGGGTGATTACAGAGAATTAGGCAGGAATTTAAAAAGGAGGTCCTTGAGAGTAGTAATATTCGGATTACTCCCGGTGCTACAAGCTAGTGAGGGCAGGAATAGGAGAACAGAGCAGATGAATACATGGCTGAGGAGCTGGTATATGGGAGAAGGATTCACATTTTTGGACCATTGGAATCTCTTTTGGAGTATAAGTGACCTGTACAAGAAGGACGATTTGCACCTAAATTGGAAGAGGACTAATATACTGGCAGGGAGATTTGCAAGAGCTGCTCGGGAGGATTTAAACTAGTAAGGTGGGGGGGGGAGGAGGTTGGAAGCCAGGGAGATAGTGAGGAAAGAGATCAACCTGAGACTGGTACAGTTGAGAACAGAAGTGAGTCAAACAGTCAGGGCAGGCGGGGACAAGGTAGGACTAATAAATTAAACTGCATTTATTGCAATGCAAGGGGCCCAACAGGGAAGACAGATGAACTCAGGGCATGGTTAGGAACATGGGACTGGGATATCATAGCAATTACAGAAACATGGCTCAAGGATGGGCAGGACTAGCAGCTTAATGTTCCAGGATACAA
>NC_057732.1:31820740-31841218 GCF_004010195.1 Chiloscyllium plagiosum
GTTAACAAGGTTGGATCTCAAGGAATAAAGGGAGAACTAGCCATTTGGATACAGAACTGGCTCAAAGATAAAAGACAGAGGGTGGTGGTGGAGGGTTGTATTTCAGACTGGACACCTGTGACCAGTGGAGTGCCACAAGGTGCTGGGTCCTCTACTTTTTGTCATTTACATAAATGATTTGGATGCGAGCATAAGAGGTACAGTTAGTAAGTTTGCAGATGACACCAAAATTGGAGGTGTAGTGGACAGCGAAGAAGGTTACCTCAAATTACAACAGGATCTTGACCAGATGAGCCAATGGGCTGAGAAGTGGCAGATGGAGTTTAATTCAGATAAATGGAGGTGCTGCATTTTAGGAAAGCAAATCTTAGCAGGACTTATACACTTCATGGTAAGGTCCTAGGAAGTGTTGCTGAACAAAGAGACCTTGGAGTACAGGATCATAACCTGGAGTCGCAGGTAGATAGGATAGTGAAGAAGGCATTTAGTATGCTTTCTTTAATTGGTCAGAGTATTGAGTACAGGTGTTGGGGCATCATGTTGCAGCTGTACAGGACATTGGTTAGGCCATTGTTGGAATATTGCGTGCATTTCTGGTCTCCTTACTTTTGGAAAGATGTTGTGAAACTTGAAAGGGTTCAGAAAAGATTTACAAGAATGTTGCCAGGGTTGGAGGGAGAGGCTGAACAGGCTGGGGCTGTTTTCCCTGGAGCTTCGGAGGCTGAGGGGTGACCTTATAGAGGTTTATAAAATTATGACGGGCATGGATAGGATAAATAGATAATGGCTTTTTCCCTGGAGTCCAGAACTAGAGGGCATAGGTTTAGGGAGAGAGGGGAAAGATATAAAAGAGACCAAAGGGGCAACCTTTTCACACAGAGCGTAGTACGTGAATGGAATGAGCTGCCAGAGGAAGTGATTGAGGCTGGTACAATTGCAACATTTAAAAGGCATTTGGATGGGTATATGAATAGGAAGGGTTTGGAGGCATATGGGTCGGGTGCTGGCAGGTGGAACTAGATCGGGTTGGGATATCTGGTCGGCATGGATGTGCTGGACCGAAGGGTCTGTTTCTATGTTGTATATCTCTATGACTCTAAGTTCCTGGAAGCCATTGGTTGTTGAGTGCATCTCGGAATGGAGTAAAGGAAGCTCACAAGCAGTCTTTTCTTGGGGCAGCTGAAAAATATTGGAGCTTGGAGAAACCCAGAACAGTGTCAATTATTGAAGATAGCTGTCTGCAAAGAGATGGCATAGTGCCCCTAAGTAGATACTAGAGTGCAGTCAGGAATCCAGTGGGACATATTATCAAAGGAAGAGATTGAACTACCTGGATGTTAACCATTGTTAAAGGACCAGCTGATGAGGGAGTTAATTAAATTTCAATTTTTCCTAAAAGGAGACAAAGTTTTAATGAAATTTCGTTGCTGAGAAATCTGCAGGTTTTGCCTTGACCACATTTGCTGTCATCTGTGGAATATTTGAATGCAAATTAAGTGTAAATTCATGTTTGCACCATGTTGGTCCTGGATATTAGAGTTTAAGTTATTTGAAAAATTGTTGTACTGTTGTAACTTTCTATAGTAAAGTTTAGTTTGTTCAAAACTATGGAATCTTGTGGTTTAATTGTTTTAGTAAGTACATTGTGATTTCAAACTTTGTCTTTTTTAAACATTATGTTACTGGTTCATAGCCAGATGGTAAGATAAATTTGGCAGTATCATCAGGAATCATAACAATTTTGTTTACAAGCGTATGAAATCAGGTCTGATGATTTTTATTCATTTTTATCAAAGAACTTCCATAAACACACTCACCAAAAGCACTTCCTCAATAAACCATTCGAATGGAAGAAATATGCTTTCTCATACAATTGTGGAGCAAGCTATGAAAATACATTTTAAAAATAAACAATTAACATTTATTTTGATACGCAAACATTCTTCTTCATTACAGATTACAGCTATGATTTTAATTTAATATTAAAGCTGAGTGTGAAGCTTACAGGACTAGTGACAGGTTTACTTGAATTACCTGCTTACACAAGTTTTATGCTTACACATCATTACATTAATGCATCATCTGCTGAGTGGATTGAAGGGGGAGAGCCCCAGACACCAAATGAGGAAAAGGTCCAATTTCCCGCAGTGACTGTATTTTAAAAACATTAAATCAGAAATCTAGTCCAAGAGAGGGGAAGTAATGGGGAAATCCAGAAATAGAGGAGTTGCAAGAATTCCTTTTGGACTCCTGTTCCTTCTGGCTCACATGGAAACCTTAAAAGGACAGAGGGCTGACATTTGACAAAAAATGCATGTGTCAATTTCAGAGATTTTCCTAGAGGGTTTATCTTTGTGAGCTCTAGTGTGTTATGTTACACAATTCTTCACTGCTCACATCATTATGTATGCACTACCTCATTATGGCATTCACCAGTGGCAGAGGCATTTGCCAATTCTGAGAAATTCCAATATTTCAATCATCACTGCCTTGTTCACAGCCCAACTGTGCCCTAAGTTAATCACTGCCAGCCACAAATATTCTTCACAGTATATATATTGGGAAGGAAACAAAAGAGAAATGAATCTGACAGCACTTAGATGACACAAGTGACAGATTCTTTGGAAATAGAAGTTCACATTCATAATTGAATTGCTATTTTACATTATCAACTATTTGATCAACTGTCACAGTAACTGCAGCTACAGGTGTCAATTTCAACAGGCTACCGATCCTTTGTGCAATATATGTTAGAAGGCTCTCCAATTCCTTGTATTGCATGATATCATGTGTTATGGATTAGACCAGATCCTCTCAAAATATTCTAAGAAGGCAGCCTAGATCTCACCATTTTCTTATTTTAAAGGCAAATATAAAGTGTCTGTTTTTGATGCAATGTGACTAGCCAAACTACTTAATATTAAGCAAAACACTATTTATTTCAACACTTTAGTTAAAATACACCCAAAGAAACAGGAAGTTAACTCAACTGGAACATCTAACAGACATAAAAGTTGTTCTAATATAGTAACATCCCATAAACACAGTCCTCGGTAAAAAAAGTAAAATTCAGACACAGATTCTAACATGCAGTTCTCCAATCCAGTAGAAAAAAACATCAAGAGAAAATTCAGAGAGCTTTGCAGCCAAGAGATACTCACTGAAGCTTCCAACCCTTTTTAGATCCTGAAAGCTTCTCCTTAAAGCTAAACCTAAAAAAAAACTAGAAAGCCTGGTCCATGAGAGCTGGCCACACCCAGGCTGCTTCCATTGTTCCAAATTTTACCCATATAGTCTTCAGTAGCTGTCTTGACACCTCTACCTTACAACCTCTCTCAAATAAAACCTAGAAAAAATAACCCCTTGAAAGCCATAGCATCATCACACATGTTCAATGTGGGAGCATCACGTCGGAAAACTCAAAACAGTTTAAAACAGTTTTCTTATTTTAAAGGCAAGTGCCAGGGTGTAATTCGATTGGTCAAACTATCAGGTTTGAAGCAAAATGTGCTTTGCTCATATACTACAGTTAAAGTACAGTCAAAAGAAAAAAAGATTATCTTAACTGTAACTCTATAAAAATACTTAACAAAACAATAAACTGCTTATTAACTGTTCCAGTATAGTAACATCCAATAAACAAGCCCTTGGCAAAGGCAAAGTCAGTAAAATAGATTGTCTCACATGCAATTCTAGCAGGAGGAGGAAAACCCAAGTTTTTAGCTCTGACAGAGAGAGACAGAGAGACAGAGAGAAATTTACCAGCTTTCACATCCCCAACAGCTACTGAAAGCTAAAACTAAAATCCTGTTCCTGTGGGAGCATGACCCCACCGACTCGGGCTGCTTCCATTTTTCCAAATTTCAAAAAAAACAATGGCCTCACAAGCTTATTGGCTGGAAGCAGACCCCTCTATACCTCTGACTCAACCTCTCTTCATAAAAAAACCCAGGATAAAATTCACCTCTTAATGCCAGTGTATCATCACAACAGATTACAAGGATTATGGAGCACACTCTGTCTGAATAGTACTGCAAGACCACCCCCAGACCAATCCAAGAATTGGAAATTCCATAAACCATAAGACATAGAAGCAGAAATTAGGCCATTCAGCCCATCGAGTCTGCTCTGCCATTCAATCATGGTTGATAGGTTATTCAATTCAATTTTCCTGCTTTCTCCCCATAACCTTTGATTCCCTTAGCAATCAAGAACCTATCTATCTCTGTTTTAAATATGCTCAATGACCTGACCTCCACAGCCTTCTGTGGCAATGAATTCCACAGGTTCACAACTCTCTGGCTAAAGAAGTTTCTCCTTATCTCCATTCTAAAGGGTCTTCCCTCTACTCTAAGGCTGTGCCCTCAGGTCCTAGTCTCACCTGCCAATGGAAACATCTTCCCAATGTCCACTCTGTCCAGGCCATTCAGTATTCTGTAAGTTTCAATCAGATTCCCCCTCATCCTTCTAAACCTCAAACATTCTTCATATGTTAAGCCTTTCATTGCTGGGATCATTCTTGTGAACCTCCTCTGGACTTGCTCCAGTTCCGTTATATCCTTCCTGAGGTATGGGGCCCAAAATTGCTCACAATACTCTAAATGTGGTCTGACCAGAACCTTATAAAGCCTCAGAAGTACATCCCTGCTTTTATATTCTAGTCCCCTCGAAATGAATGACAATATTGTATTTGTCTTCCTAATTACTGACTCAACCTGCATGTTTACCTAAAGAGAAACATAGACTAGGACTCCCAAGTCCCTTTGCACTTCAGATTTCTGAATTTTCTCCCCATTTAGAAAATTGTCCATTCTTCTACTCTTCCTACCAAAGTGCATGACCTCACACTTTCCCACATTGTATTTCATCTACCATTTCTTTGTCCATTCTCCCAACCTGTCTACATCTTTCTGTAGCCTCCCTTCCTCAATACCACCTGTCCCTCCAACCACCTTCGTATCATCTGCAAATTTAGCCAGAATGCCCTCAGTTCCTTCATCTAAATCATTAATGTACAAAGTGAAAAGTGAAAAGTTGTTGGTCCCAACACTGACTGTTGTGGAACACCATTAGACACTGGCTTCCATTCTGAGAAGGACCCTTTTATCCCCACTCTCTGTTTTTTGCCAGGCAATCTTCTATCCATGCTAGTACTTTGCCTCTAACACCATGGACCCTTATCTTATGCAGCAGCTTCCTGTGCGACACCTATTAAAGGCCTTCTGGAAGTCCAGAGAGATAGGCTTCATTGGCTCTCCTTGGTTTAACCTGCTCATTACTTCCACAAAGAATTCTAACAGATTTGACAGACATGACCTCCCCTTAAAGAAACCATGCTGACTTTGTCCTATTTTACCAAGCACTTTCAAGTACTCAGAAATTTCATCCTTCACAATGGACTCCAAAATCTTACCAACGACTGAGGTCAGGCTAATCAGCCAATAATTTCCCGTCTTTTGCCTTACTCCCTTCTTAAACGGGAGGGGGGAGGTTACATTAGTGATTTTTCAGTCGTCTAGAACCTTCCCTGACTCCAGTGATATCTGAAAGATCACTACTAAGGCCTCCATTATCTCTTCAGCTTTCTCCTTCAGAACTCTAGGATGTGGCACATCTGGTCCAGATGATTTATCCACTTTCAGACCTTTCAGTTTTTCTAGTACCATCTTTTTGGGGACGGGCACCATACTCATCTCTGCCTCCCATTTTCTTGAATGTTTGGATATTACTCGTGTTTTCCACCATGAAGACTGCCGCAAAGTACTTATTCAGTTCCTCAGCCATTTCTTTATTCCCAATTACTACTTCACCAGCATCATTTTCCAGCAGTCCAACATCCACCTTTGCTTCTCTTTTGCCCTTTATATATCTAAAGAAACTCTTGCAATCTTTCCTAATATTACTGGATAGCTTAACTATCATATTTAATCTTTTCACTCCTTATTTCTTTCTTCATTGTCCTCTGTTGATCTTTGTAGGCTTCCCAATCCTCTGGCTTCCCACTGGCCTTCACCACACTATATGCTTTCTCTTTTGCTTTTACGCCCTGACTTCCCTGATCAGCCATGGTTGCCTCATCCTTCCTTTTTGCTTCTTTTTTCTCAGGATAAATTTTTGCTGTGTCTCTCTTCAGCAGGCCTATCATTTGCTTCAAGATGGTCCTGGTGGAAGAATGGATGCACTGTATCTACACTTGGCCTTGGCCAGGATTTGCATAATGGAGTTATCAACCATGGTTGCAGAGGGTAGCCCTTGTCTTCCATTCTTGTAAGGTATCTAGCCCTTGAAAGGAAGAGAGAACTTGAGAGTTCTCAGGATATTGGCATCCTGGCAGCTTCCAGGACACATAGTACATATCTCTAACATGCGGTACCAATGATAACAGATGATTTGTGCAATGAAGAAATGGGACCTTCTGTTGTTGGTGAACTGAGCTATGTTATGATATGGCACTCTTAGCACAATCGGTGTGCAGCCTACAACGCACTGAGAGAAACTAGGAATCAGGCTGCTTTGGATCGGGCAATGTATAAACATCATCACAGGAAAATTAGATGAAGTAGTGTGATCTGCATTGCTAACAGCCTTGATACATCTGAGCGTTAAGAATTGAAAGATCCCACACATTCCCAAAAGGATCATTGGAAGCAGTTAGTTGCATAAAAGTTTAGTGTATCTATCACTTGATGGCCACCAGGAGAAGGTGGACACCCACATCTTCAGGTCACAAGTCCCACTCCAGCAGATGGCACAGTTCAGTGATGATGTTCCAATCATCCTCAGTCTACGGTAGCAATGCTCCTCATATTGAGGAAATTGCATATAATACTGGGCCTTCCCAACCCTACCGTACCCTGAGAGGACTGTCAGCTGTGACTTCTGCATGTGGAGGCTGTTTGACAGCTGCTGGAAATTGATGCTGGCCCTAGTCTTCCTGCTACATGTATTCCTCTCCCGTTTCTCTGTGCTATGGTTGTGCCATGGCTACAGTGATGATGATCCCTGTTGCAGCTGGATGCATTGGTCATGGTTCCAATTAATATATGAGAAAAGGCAGTACATTAACCATAGATCACTTTAGCCTTCATGTAGAAAGTCAGATCAGCAGAAGCATCTGCAAGGAAGAATTCATAACGTGTATTTAGGAGTGTTTCCTCAAACAATATATTGTGGAATAAACATAAAGAACTCGGGATGCAAGAAAACAAAACAAAAACACAGCGCGCTGGAGAAACACAGCAGGTTTGCCAGCATCTGTAGAGAGAAACATTAACTCTGTTTTTGTCTCTACAAATATTGCCAGATCTGCTGTGTTTCCCCAGCAGTTTCTGGTTATCCTTAATATATTGTGGATCCAACTAGGAATCAGGCTACTTTGGATCGGGTGATGTATAATGAGATAGGCTTAATAAATGATCTTAGAGCAAAAGATCCTCGAGGAAACAGTGACCACAGCATGGCAGAATTTAGCATTCAGTTTGAAAGAGAGAAACTTGGGTCAGAAACTACTGTACTAAACTTAAATAAGGGTAATAACAAAGGAAGGAGGGTAGAGCTGACTGGAGTGGACTGGGAAATTTGTTTAGCAGATATCTGGTCGGCATTGACAAGTTGGACCGAAGGGTCTGTTTCCGTGCTGTACATCTCTATGACTCTATGACTCTATGACAAAGACAGTTGAGCAGCAATAGCAAATGTTAAGAAAATAATTCATTTGGGCTCACAACAAAGACATATCTCAATGAGAAAGGAGGATCCTGGGAAGGGAAAAGCCAACCATATTAATAAAAGACGTTAAGATTAGCATTGAGGAAAATTTTAGATTCTACTATAAAGGATGCAATTGCAGAGCATTTAGAAATACATAACATGATCAAGCACAGTCAGCATGCCTTCAATCAAGAGGAAATCATGCCTGACAAACGTATTTGAATTCTTTGAGGTAGCAAGCAGGACAGATAAAGGAGAAGAAGTGGATATAAGGTACTTGGATTTCCAGAAGGTGTTTGAAAAGGTACCACATGTCAGGCTATTTAATAATGTAAGGATCTATGGTGTTGGAGGTAATACATTAACATAGGTAGAGGATCAGCTAACTAATAGAAGACAGAGACTGGAAAAGGGAAACAGTTTCAGGATGGTAACCTGTAATTAATGGAGTGCCACAGGATCAGTACTGGGGCCACAATTATTTACAATATAAGAATAGCTTGGATGAGCAAAGTGAATATATTATAACCAGTTTGTGGATAAAAATAGGTAGGACATTGACACAAATAGACTGCAGGGGAATATAGGCAGGTTAAGCGACTGGCAAAAAACCTGGCAAGTTGAATATAATATGGGAAAACATGAGGTTATACACTTTGGCAGGATAAACATTTGAATATTGCTTAAATGGAGAAAGACTGCTGAAAACTACAAAACAGGAAAAGGGATTTGGGAGTCCTCATGCATAAATCATAAAAATCGAGCATCCAAGTTCAGCAGGTAATACTGAAGGCAAATGGAAATGTTGGTCTTTATTTCAAATGGAATGACGTTTAAAAATAGGGAAATCTTGCTAAAACTGTATCAGTCACTGGTCAGACTACAGCTGGAATATTGTAAACAGTTTTGGGCCCCTTGATTTTCTTATTTGAGGAAAGATATATTTTAAGACAGTCCACAATAGGTTCACTAGGTTGATCCTGGGTATTGTTATAAAGCAGAGGTTGATGCCCCTCGGAAAACTAATACTGAAACACCTAAAGTGGAGCACCCCTTCCCATAATCTGTAAAAGGAATGTGAAAAGTGGTGTAACCTGTTCTTTTTAAGCAATTTCTCGTGGTTAAATAAAATAAACACCTGACACTCGCTTTAAAATCAACAAGTAACAATTTATTTATCTAACTCTAACAGTGAACAAATTAACTGAACTATTAACAAACTGAATAAATCCCTTCTAACTGCTAATTATTCCTGAATAAAGCAAGAGTTTAATGGTATGTTGTTCCAATAAATACAACTCCCACTCATATAAAACAAAAATAAAATTTAGTCTCTCAAAATTACATCCAAGTTACGTGTCTTCTGGAATGCTTTGGAATGCATCGATTCTTCTGTCAGGAATATTAATTAGTTGTGCCATTGGTACTATTGCTATTTAGATGGTGCTCTAAGACATAGAGGAGGCTGTGAGAGCCAGCAATTCTCTCTTGAGAGCTGTGGGCTGTTGGCTCTGGGGGATGGCAGCTAGCTCTGGTATCATTGTCCAACTGCCCCCTTATTTTTATACCCGTCATGACATATCAATATTTCTTACAACATAATTGGTCCTATGTTGTCAAAACCATCAGACTTAAATTTAATAGGTTTTTGGTATCTAAGTACATGGTTCAAATTGATTGGCAAAATTGAAAAGCCTGTTGTCTTAGTAAAACTGCTACTTGGCCTACTAACTGTACAACAATTGCTTTGTCCTCGTCTATGTTTATTAGTGGATCCAAACACTCTGTACAATCACCACAGGAATTCCTAGACAAGATCAAGAATATAAATATCGACAAGGATGAATCAATGGTCTCATTCAATGTAATGGCACTATGCATTTCAAACTCTAGCCAGAGAGACAATCGCCAACCTCCCGGGCCGGCAGAATAGACAACATAACGGGGAACATATCAACAAGGACTGCATACTTAAACTACTAGACCTGCGATTGATAACATACTTCACATTCAACAACCAAATATATGAACAGATCAATGGAACACCTATGGGTTCACCCATCTCTGGGCTCACAGCAGAAGCAGTGATGCAAAGACTGGAACAAACAGCCCTCCCACAAATCCGACCCAAACTCTGGATCAGATACATGACAACACTTTTGTGATATTAAGAGAACAGAAATCGAGAACACACACCGGATTATCAACACCATGCTCACAAGATCAGATTTACGAGAGAGGAGGAAACCAACAATCAACTCCCGTTCCCAGATGTGATGGTAGAAAGAACACAGACTGGTGAATGCACCACAAAAATGTACAGAAGAGCCACATACACAGACCAAATCCTGAAACACAATAGTAACCACACAAACACATACAAGAGAAGCTGCATTAGGACTTGTTCAAAAGGGCTCAACACAATGCAGCACTCCTGACCTGCAAAGTGAAGAAGACCTCTACAGAGCCTTCACCAAAAAAATGGATATCCCTGCAATTTCATCCACAGATGCCTAACAAACAACGTGATGAGGACATACCATGACACAACATACTAACCAGGAGAAAGTGAGGTCTGCAGATGCTGGAGATCAGAGTTGAGAGTGTGTTGCTGGAAAAGCACAGCAGGCCAGGCAGCATCTGGGGAGCAGGAGAGTCGATGTTTCGGGTCATTCCTGATGAAGAGCTCTGGCCCGAACGTCGATTCTCCTGCTCCTCAGATGCTGCCTGACCTGCTGTGCTTTTCCAGCAACACACTCTCAACAACATACTAACCATTCTACTTTATATAAAAAAATCTCGGAACTGACAGTCATGAGGTACGTAATGAGGTTCTTAACAAGCAATAATCTCCCTTTATTGGCAAATCACTGCTGCCGAGCAAGAAATACTCATTTCACCACTAGGCATAAGCATCAAAAATACAGTGAGATACCCCAAAGTTGGGATTGACGCCATACGACTTTTGTCCAGTTCTGCCACAGATCTCACCATAACCCACATCACTCAGCCCCATATAAGATTCTGCCCAAAAAACATGAATTCAGGAATACAAAGGATTAACAGAATGGGGCAAAAGCCAAAGACTGAGAAAGCTAGGGCTTGGTACACATGCAAAATATTTACATTAGTTAAATATTAATTCATAATTAATTTTGTAACTAGTAAGAATATTTCTGAACATTTTAATCATCAGGTTTATGCATGGAATTAGTTTGTACTTTCAATGTTAATAAATTAAAAGTTATATTTACTAGCAAATTATTAATAGGCATTTGACATTTATACTACTGTGTAATAGACTGTTCTAGAAAACAGAAACTTAATCAGCTGCTTACCACTTCACCTGACTCCAGATCAAACAGATAGTTTAGATAACTGCCTATCATTTTGGTCATTTGTTGCCTGAATTCATCATCAATAAGCATATCCCTAAATAAGAAAGGAGTAAAAATTAAAGTACAATCAACAAATTACAATCTATGTAAAAGCAAAGGATGTCATAATCTGCAAACCTAGCTGTAAAAATTGACAAATGTTTAGATATGAAAAGTTAATTCAATTCACAGTTTTGTTCTTTTACTGGTTTTCATTATTATACATCCCCAGTTAATGAGGATAAGACAAGTTGAGGAACATTCTTCTCCACAATCCACAACTACAGAATTAACTAGTGTGATTTGATAGTGGTGCATTGAATAGCACATTCAATCGGCAATAGTAGTTCAAGAAAAGCACATTCAATTGGCAAGCAAATGCAAAGCATTAGAAAGGTGGAGTACTTCGATTTCTCATTCCACTGAGATACTGATTTTTATTTTCACTGCCATGCCAATGTATCAAATAAACCACATTATATTTTCTTCAAACTCACTCTGCAGATACTGTGGATGTGCTTGATTGTACATAAGCAAATGCAACTCCTTCTATCGAGGAAAGGAGGAAGAGAAAACAGGGAGCTATAGGTCAGTGACCTTGACATCAATCAGGAAAATGCTGCAAGGTATTATTAAGGAGTCTTCAAAATGCACTAAGAAAATCAGAGTATAGTCAGACAAGGAAAGGAAACAGAGGGTAGATATACAGGAGCATTTTACAAATTGATAGACAATAACTTGTAATAGTGCTGCAAGAATTGATTCTGGGAGCACATATTTATTATCAATGTTAATAAAAATAAAGCTTTAGACCAGCAGTAGTCACAACATAGGTCTGATCTGCAGCCTTATCTGCAGAGGTAGTGAGCAGGAGAGGTAGCAAGTGGCAGACAAGCAGCGAGCTAGAGATGCAACAAGCAGGATGTAAGTTATTAAGAACTAGAAAGTTTTTAAAGAGTTAGTAGAAAGATTTGGGCCTGTTCATTTGAAGGCAAACAGAGGTTTTAATGTAAAAATCGCAGGTGAGAAGCAAAACCTACCCATATTACATGATTTATGGGAAAATAATTTTCATTTATCATGTTTTTGATTAATATGACTTACATGGCAGTTTTTACAAACACATGGGGAGTGCTAAAAGAGGGATCGGTTAAAGCCATTAACTAAACAAGAGAAAGGTTGAGGTTGTATTGAGGCTGGCCAGGTGGATCTCATTGAATAAGAGTTCCTTGGTTGGGGCTGTTAACCTGGGCCAATCTGAGAGTCCTAGCTGACAGATATAAAAAGAAGTCTCAGGGATTCTCCTCACTCTAGGGATTGACTCTGAGCTAGCTGGTCAGAGACCATGTACTGTACACTTGTGAATAAAGGGTGATTTGGTGACGGGAAACTCCATGGAGTTTCCAAAATGAAAATAATGAACTGTCACAAGAACATCAGTCAGAAGACTGAAGACTGAATAAAGAAAAGTAGAGAAATCAGGTTGAAGTTCATAGAAAATTGGCTAGATCACATTCGGTGAGCTGTCTACAGTTACTAATGTGTTAATAATAATTAATAATGTGTATAATAATTTAGCAAAGTTGCAATGAATCTGCAAATACTTTTAAAATTTTACTTGTCGCATGATTAAAATTTTCCAGTATGACAACAGATTCTCATTATTTTTCTAACGCATCAATAAACTTAGACAAAGAATAATGTAACAAATTTTGCTGATGATAAAATATTAGGTGGAAATGTAGGCTGTGAGGAGAACAAAAAAGGAGTGTAAATTTCAGGGCAAAAGGTGCCTGATATTGTACAATGTAGGGAAATATGAGGTTATTCACTTGGATATTAAGAATAGAAATACAAGTACTTTTTAATTGGTATGAAACTTACAAATGTTCAGAGAGATTTGGGTATGCAAGGAATGCACAAAGTATAGCAGACAATTAAGAAGGCAAATGGCATGCTTGCTTACATTGTCATACAAGAATAGGAAGTCTTGCTGCTATTGTACAGAGCTTTGGTGAGTCCACACCTGCAGTGTCAAACATGCAGTTTTGGTCTCCATTTGTGGGACACTTATGCTTCCCTTGGTGTTAATGGTACGCAAGTTTAGTAGATCAAGTGAGGAAACTACATCTGATATTAGAGGAGCTGTAATGTGGAATCTTGGCTGAAGAGACAATGCACATTAAAAAAAAATTCTTAAATGAATCTTGTTCACTTTCTATTAAGTTTATCATATGATACAATGATAACAAAGTTGTTAACTATCATATCAATCAGTCTCTATCTGCTGTTAGAATATATCAAAACTTAACACAAAGTTAAATCCTGTGGTAGAGAACCTTAAGAACTATAAGCCCAATGTCACATTTTCCTAACAAGCATGGTAAAGCAGCCTCAAAAGAAAGAGGGCCCACAGCAGTTAAGTAACACAAGCAAGTAGTTTTACTTCATAGCGGTATGGATTAGCTTGAGCAGAAAAAATAACTTCATACTAGTGGAAAGCATTTGAACTGTTGGGATACTAAAGAGGAAAATTCAATTTGCAGTTTGTTTCCATCATATAACTGACTTATATACGTATTTTTAAGAATTAAGTAAGAAGCTAACACATAAGCTGAACACTTGTCAAACTTTCTTTAATTAGGAAATATTCATCAATCTAATGACATAGGTACACCTACCTAATATTAGCAAAATGTCTGCATGAATACAAAGATAGTTTGTGATAATATTGACAAATGGAAAATGTATCTTACTGTTCTTTTTGTTTAAAACAATCTGAGATTTTTGTATGATTAACAAAGGACAGTATTAGGCTGTATTATTTATAAAATAGACTTGGCATATTGTGCCAAAACTACTGGAACTTAGAGTTTTTCTCCCCCCCCTCATGAATTCCCAAATTCCAGGTAATGTTGAAGATCTGGACCCCCCTCCCCAACTACCCCCCCTCCCTTCCTGCCCGCCACCAGCATATGGTTTCTCAGGTTCATGATTGGTCAATAAGCACTCACAATCAGTTTGGTTCTTTACGACTTCACTCTTTATTTCTTCATACGACCGGATACAGAGCATCTGGGAACACAGAAGTTGAGCACTTCCGTATTCCTCGGAGGTGCTGCACACATGGCTTAAAACAAACACATTTTTATACTTTTCTTAAAGAAGGGTACAGGCCGTGATCGCATAGTATATTCAAACAATTACCAATCAATACATGATATTGTTTTTATTGACAGTTACTTGGTGCAATGATATTTCCTGGGAACCAACTTTATTTTCCAATGCTTAGGCCACCCTTATCTCTCAAACTGAGTCACTGCACCTGCACCCGAAGGCCAGTCAGGACGGTTTGTAATGTCTTATCCAGTCAACTTATTTCTATTCTTTAAAGGGCGCATTGTCTGCTAACCTCTGTTGAAACAGACTGTGGTTAGTCACTTATGCAGCTCTGGCATAAGTAGAAGTTGGTAACTTAAAAGCCATTTTATGCATCTTTAACAGAATTGTCATGTCATTTGTGTCAAGAAGTCATCTTGTTGCCACTAAGTTATTAAGAGCATCTGTTAGGCGGTTGCCCCTGACTACAGCTAGTCACATATTCAGGTTTCAGATTCTCAATATTATTAGTCAGAGGCAGGTTAAATTTGGAATTATGGCATTATCTTACTGTATAGGTGGTAATGTATATGAAAGTAATTGCAAAATACAGAAAATGTATGCTTCTTGCAATTATGGGAACAGTCTGTTTCCTATAAGCAGCTAAAGTATCTAATGTTTCATTTACTTAACCATTTTGCAGAATGTGGCTCCTTCACAATAATCGTATTTAGGATCTGTTCAAGCTTCAACTTCTTTAATTGCTTTCAATTAAGTCTTAAGAATTTACTGTGTAAATGTTATACACTGATCACAGTTAAATTATAAATTGGATCATGTTGAACGTTGACTGTCCTCAAATTGCAACAAGACATTGTAAAAATGAACTTAACAGACTCACCAGCTCAAGTCCAGATGCCTTTCATTTGGCCTGTCAACAAAATATAAGGTATATAAATTAAACTATTTTATTTGATTATTTGAAATAAATATCAATATCCAAAAAAACTAATGGGGACTATTACTTCTTGAGTCTGTGATATTTAGACATTCGTTCACAAGCTAAAGTTTCCAGGCAAAAGTAATTCTAGCAAAACGAGGGAAAAGACATCGATAATTTTTAAGGACTTATTTTCTTAGCAATATACATAAGAATATACATAAAATATAATTCCCAATTATTTTGGCAAATACACCAACATCAGAGACTTCCTAGAATGTCAATAACGAGTTGAGTACATCTCAATTTAGTTGAGAATTTCATCAGAATTTAGTTATATTCTAATGCAGTTGCGCTCCGTTAATACCAGGCATGATAAAAATGTCTTTAGCTTTGAAGAAAATTGTAATTACTGTACAAATGTGATTTTATACTCACATATGTAGCTGATAGTTTTTCATTTTGCTTTGTAGTTCTTTAATTTTTTCTTCCAAATATATTAATGGATCATTAGGACATTGAACAAATAATCCAATAAGCAATGCCTATAAAAAGATTAAGAAAAAAACAATAAATTACCATGTAATGAAGATTTCTGTCATTTTGGTAATTAATTTGCTTTTTGCTCTTTTGATCTGGAACAAGGCGTGTTTTCTATTAAAAGAATCTCAGATGGTTTGTAACAAAACAGCAATTGCCAGAAAAAACTCAGCAGCTCTGGCAGCATCTGTGGAGGAAAAGCAAAGTTAACATTTCAGATCCAGTGACTCTTCAGAACTGATTATAGATAGGAAAAGGTTGGTGTATTGCGAAAGATGAGGTGGGGGGAGGGGTAGGAATAAATGATAGGTGGAAATGGACCGCAGAGAGAGAAAGAAAAACAGCTTGGCACACAAAGGAATTGATAAAGGTCAGCAAGGGAGAATGAATAGCTACTAATGGGGACCATTATGGCTGACATGGGTTGTTTGTTGTGGTAGAACATGATGAAAAGGCCTGATGTTTGGGGGTTGGGTTAAGGACATGGGAGAAGGTGCTCAAACCTTAAAATTGTTGATCTCGATATTCAGTCCAGAGAACTGCAAGATGCCCAAGCGGAAAATTAGGTGCTGTTCTTCCAGATACCTCTGAGCTTCACTTGGAGCACTACAGCAAGCCCAAAACAGAGATGTTGGCTAGGGAGTATGGTGGTGTGTTGAAATGGCAGGCAAACAAAAGTTTGGAGTAATTTTGGCAGACAGAACATTCATCCAGTCGGCACTTTGTCTCCCCGGTGTACAGGAGACCCTGTTGTGAGCAGTGAATACAGTAGATTGGATTGAATGAAGTACAGGTAAATTGTTGTTCACTCAAAAGGTGTGTGTGAGGCCTTGAATAGTGAGAAGCAAGTAAATGAGGGGATATTATACCTTCTGTGATTGCAAGGAAAGGTGCTGTGGGATATGGGAAAGTGTTTGGACTGGAGGAGGAGTGAACCAGTGTCCCAGAGGACAGTCCCTGCAGAAGGCTGACAAGGAAGGGGAGGGGATTATGTGTCTGGTAACGGCATCCCGTTGGAGGTGGTGGAAATGGTGGCTAATAATATATATATATTTGCAGTATCCTCAATTCTTTTTTTTTTGTTCAGATGGTTTGTATATCATCCAAAGAAATTTGCAGAAATTCAAGCATTTAAGTGACTTTACAAGGTTGTTGCATAATATCTAACATAATTTAGATGACTTATGCAGCCTGGTTTTCAATAGATTCATTATTTTTTAATTGGTATGAAAAGATTCTGATTAAAACAAACAAGGGAATGCTGAAAGTACACAGCATCTGAAAGAAAGTGGGCAGGGCTCAGCTATACCTTCAACAGTGAAATGGTGTAAATGAAATTTAGCTAGTTGGGCTGATGTTTAGCAAACATTTTTGTAATACAGAAAAGCAATTTCATCACAATAACATAATATATGATGCTAGAATCAGTTGTTTTGAAAATTGTCACCATGTCTTTTTTTACAAATCAAGTTTCCTTGAAAAACATGTCTGGGCCTGGAATTAAATTTCAGCAAATACAAACTCAAATTCCAGAAGCAAATGAAATTCTGTCACAAAGTGATTCTAAACAGCTAGCAGATAACTGTGACTCCACAATTCTGAAAAGATAGGTAATTTGTGTTGGCTCTAGCTGACTTATGGAAATAGTCTGGCTACTATGGTGATAAAGGAGGATATTCAATGCTTACTTTACACAGAAACATAGAAGATAGGAGCAGGAGGAAGCCATTTGGCTCTTCGAACCTGCTCTGCCAATCCTCACAATCATCCAACTCAATAGCCTAATGCTGCTTTCTCCCCATAACCTTTGGTCCCATTCACCCCAAGTGCTATATCTAGCTGCTCCTGTGTACACTCAATGTAATTTTGAGCTGCTACTAACTAAAAACTTAAACCAAAGAAATTAACTTAATTTAAGGATCAAGATTTCAAATTCTAACCCAGACATGAATACCAAATCCAAACAGTATTAATTCCAATGTATTACTGAGAGCACTCTGAAGGTGTTGCCTTTTGTGTGGCATGTGAAGTGGAGGCCTCATCTGTTCTCGCTGGTAAATGCGAAAGATTCCATACCAAGAATAGGGAGGAGTGTGCAGCCGAGGTGTGACAGAACTGGACACGTGGGAGCGACATATCCTCTCCACTGCGAGTAAAGACTTGCATGACAGGTGTTCCTATAATCTTATGCATGTCTGGCCTATTTCCCCGAGCCTGTGCTGCAGTAATCATCCAAGCTAGCTTCTATTTTATGTGGATGCCAATGTTGTATTTTGTCTGAAGGGACACCATGTGCAAAACCCTGTTTGGCGATGGAAATATGTAACAACGTCACTGCACCTTGTGTGTGGCTACATTAAGCTATGCATTAACCCTCACTCAGTACACAATCACCAAGTGTCACTGCATGCTGAGGTTCTACTGTCCCTAGCGTTGCAAAAGATGCTACATTGTGGTATAAAGCTCCAAGAATATCACCTGTCCCTTGTGGTAACTTTTTATGGAAAAACATTTTGACCATCAAGCAGTAGTCAGCACGTAATGTCCTAAAGGCCATGTGAGAAAAGGAAATAGTTGATTCTATCAGATGGTATCTGAGCACAATGTCAAAGTTATTTAGTAATGTCTTATCACCAAAATTTTCAAAAAAGTTCCAAATGTGGTTTAGCTGATGGTAAGATGGGCACTGCTTGTCAGATTGTTCATTCATGCATGGGTGAAGTCTCTGCAGCATTGCACACTATCCTTCTGATGGTTGTGGGGATGAAGAGACCATTGCAAATTTCCTTTTGGAATGTGCCCTTGCAAGGAAGATCTGGAGATAGATCGTGTTTTTGTCAATGTTCATCTTGTGCAGCTCGACAATGCAGGACTCTAAATTCCACTGGTTGTTCTCAAGAGGTGCACCCTGAGACAAACATCAGCTGTGCATGGAGACCATCAATTTGTTGAAAAGTATTCTCTTGTCTGTCCAAATCCAGCTAGCATTCCAATGCAAAACATTGGTCCTCAACTGAAGGTTCCATACAGACATGTTCCAAGGTCCAGGGCAATGTGTTAAAGATTGCATTAAGCTCATAGTGATTCAAGGCCTTTCAGCTACGGTGGAACAGGGTTAGAGACAAGAAAACTGCAGATGCTGGAATCCAAATTAGACAAACAAGAGGCTTGAAGAACACAGCAAGCCAGGCAGCATCAGGAGGTGCAGACGTCAATGTATCAGGACTGAAGAAGGGCTATACCCAAAATGGTGACTTCTCCACCCCCTGATGCTGACTTCCTGTTTGTCTACAGTGGAACAGGGAGCTGGTCACTTACAGAACTTCTTGGGCTGTATGCTTGCCACTGAATGCATATAGGAGAAAGTGAGGACTGCTGATGCTGGAGATCAGAGTTGAAGTGTGTAATGCTGGAAAAGTACAGCAGGTCAGGCAGCATCTTAGGAACAGGAAAGTCGGTGTTTCAAGCATGAGCTCTTGATCAGCAATCAATGTTTCGAGCATAAGCTCTTCACCAGGAAATGATGAAGAGCTCATGGTTGAATCATCGTCTCTCCTGCTCTTTGGATGCTACCTAACTGACCACAGTTTTCAAAACTGAATGCGTATGGCAAAGGTCACATAAAGGTTAGAGTACTTAGGCTTGAAACATGTTCAATGGGGAAACGTTGTATGATATTGCCTTTTCATGAATGTCCAATTTAAAATATTTTGTAATGAACTTTTGAATATTGAAAAATTATTAGTACAACATTCCTTTATGATGAAGAGCTCAAAGTTTTCTCCAGTGTTCTGGCCCTTACTAACCATCAGAAAATAACACTGAAAAAGGGATTGGTTTGTCGGTTACACTGTCATTTGTGGGCTCTTATTGTGCACCAGTCGTCTGCCTTTTCCTGCCAGTACAACAGTAACTACATTTCAAAAGCACTGCAAGGAATCGTCCGAGTCATTGGAGGCGCAATATAAATGCATCTTTTATTAATGTCTGAATATGTAGAATAGCTATAAGTAAACCTGCAAGTGTGATGATTTGGAGATGCCGGTGTTGGACTGGGGTGTACAAAGTTAAAATCACACAACACCAGGTAATAGTCCAACAGGTTTAATTAGAAGCATACTAGCTTTCGGAGCACCGCTCCTTCATCAGGTGGTTGTGGAGGACACAATTGTGAGGCACAGAATTTATAGCAAAAGTTTCAATAGCAAAAGTGTGATATAACTGAAATTATACATTGAAAAATACCTTGATTGTCTGTTGAGTCTTTCATCTGTTTGAATATCATGATAGTTTCACTTCTTTCGTGTGTAAATCATAAAACTTTTTTTAAAAGTTGCATTCTCAGGTTAATTGTAGCAATTGGTGTTAGCTAGACAATATGTTGAAGGTATTAGTCCCCTGTGTTCTCTGTCTGTGCCATGATGTTTAGATTGATTCTAATCTAAAAAGTGAGATAACAGTTTTACATGAATTCATGCGGTTTTTGAGCAAAGTACAATGTAACTCTGCAAGTACAAATTCACCCCACAAACGTATATGTATATATGTGCATGTGGGTCTTTGTGTCTGTGTGTGTGTGTCTGTCTGTCTGTCTGGGTTGGGGGGTTGTGAGTGTGAGAGAGCGTGTATATGTGTGTGTATGTGAGTGTAGTGTCTTAAGTCTGTGAGGAGGTGCATGTGTGAGTGTGTGTGTGTCTGGGGTGGAGGGTTGTGAGTGTCTGTGAGAGAGAGTCTATATGGTGTGTGTGTGTGTGTAAAATGGTCTAAGTTTTTAAAAGGTGAATGTGGGAGTGCGTCTGTAGACTGTTAGCT
>NC_057732.1:31841740-31883288 GCF_004010195.1 Chiloscyllium plagiosum
CCCACATGCACCCCCTCACAGACTTAAGACACTCTACACTCACATACACACACATATACACTCTCTCACACTCACAACCCCCCAACCCAGACAGACAGACACACACTCACAGACACAAAGACCCACATGCACATATATACATCTACGTTTGTGGGGTGAAATTGTACTTGCAGAGTTACATTGTTCTTTGCTCAAAAACTGCATGAATTCATGTAAAACTCTGTTATCTCACTTTTTAGACTGGAATCAATCTAAACATCATGGCACAGACAGAAAACACAGGAGGCTAACACCTTCAACATATTGTCTAGCTCACACCAATTGCTACAGTTAATCTGAGAATGCAACTTTTAAAAAAAGTTTTGTGATTTACGCATGAAAGAAGTGAAACTATCATGGTATTCGAACAGATGAAAGACTCAACAGACAATCAAGATATTTTTCAATGTATAATTTCAGTTACATCACACTAAACTTTTGCTATAAATTCTGTGCCTTACAATTGCGTCCTCCACAGCCACCTGATGAAGGAAAGCTAGTGCTTCCAATTAAACCTGTTGGACTATAACCTGGTGTTGTGTGATTTTTAAGTTTGCAAGTGTGATATAAACGTGTAAGTGCTACTAATTGTCAGATGGCAGTAGTATAATTTAAACGTTTATTTAGGTGCTTACTTTACGGTGCTTATGGTGATTTCGTTCAATTTGCTCTGAGTTGGGTATTGTTCCCGCATTATTTCTATCCGGCTGAAAGGTGTACAAATAATATTTTCAACATAAGTATAAAATTCAAAGTTTTTTTTAATAAAAAGGCGACTAATTACCTCGTAAATCTGTGGGAGTGAGTGTGATATGACGTAGTTTTTCAACACGGGATCTGCGAATTTTAAGAACACCATAGCTGCAGCTCGAACAATTTCCCAATAAGGCGAGAGCGCTCGTGAACACCGCCTGTTTACTGTCACCATAGTAACAGTCTTTGAACTGCGAAGATCAACCGCCACCGCAACGGTTCAACAGTCAGAATTCGGTATTTCGAGATTTCCGATCTTGTTGACAGGGCCTTTTAATAATATTTCGCCTTTTTAAAAAAAGTTCACAATTCATTTCAAACGCACCTACTCAACATGTAAACCCACCAAAAATCTGGCGGCCGAAAAGACACGGTTTATGCGATCAGTTTGAAAAGACTAAGACATAATTGAGGTGCACGATGTCTGTGCTCTACTTCGTCAGACACTATGGGGCAGATATGTAACTTCTAAAATCATTCGACTGGGATAAGGAAAAGACAAGAAATTTGAAACAAGGTCCGTTACTGTCCGAAATAAACTCTCATCGACGTCTGGAGAAAATAAATTGGTCCACTCATCACATCTGATCTGATGTATTTTAACTTAAATATTGTAAATTAAACTTGGTTAGCACCTCTAACAATTGGCCTTAATAACAACAAAATGTCCCTGATTAAATGCCACAAATTAGGCAGGTGGGAAATCATGTCTCTCAAACCTGATTGAGTTTTTTGAAGAAATAACAAAGAATTAAGGGCAGAGCAGTGGTCGATATGAACTTCAGTAAGGCGTTCGACAAGGTTCCCCATGGGAGGCAGGTTTGCAAGGTTAGATCTCGGAATCCAGGGAGAACTAGCCATTTGGATGCAGAACTGGCTCAAAGGTGGAAGACAGAGGGTGGTGGTGGAGGGTTGTTATTTAGATTGGAGGCCTGTGACCAGTGGTGTGCCACAAGGATTGGTGCTGGGTCCACTACTTTTTGTCAGTTGTATAAATGATTTGGATGTGAGCATAAGAGGTATAGATAGTAAGTTTGCAGATTACACCAAAATTGGAGGTGTCATGGACAGCAAAGAAGGTTACCTCAGATTATAACGGGATCTTGATCAGATGGTTCAATAGACCGAGGAGTGGCAGATGGCATTTAATTTAGATAAATGCGAGGTGCTGCAGTTTGGAAAAGAAAATCTTAATAGGACTTATACACTTAATGGTAAGGTCCTAGGGAGTGCTGCTGAACAAAGAGATATTGGAGTGCAGATTCATAGCTCCTTGAAAGTAGAGTCACAGGTGGATAGGATAGTGAAGAAGACATTTGGTATGCTTTCCTTTATTGGTCAGAGTATTGAGTACAGGAGTTGGGAGGTCATGTTGCGGCTGTACTGGACACTGGTTAGTCCACTTTCGGAATATTGCGTGCAATTCTGGTCTCCTTCAAATCAGAAGGAATTTGTGAAACTTGAAAGGGTTCAGAAAAGATTTAGATTAGATTCCCTACAGTGTGGAAACAGCCCTTCGGCCCAACAAGTCCACACCGACCCTCCGAAGAGTAACCCGCCCAGACCCATTTCCCTCTAACTAATGCACCTAACACTATGGGCAATTTAACATGGCCAATTCACCTGACCTGCCCATCGTTGCACTGTGGGAGGAAGCCCACGCAGACACAAGGAGAATGTGCAAACTCCACACAGACAGACAGTCGCCTGATGCTGGAATCAAACCTGAGACCCTGGTGCTGTGAGGCAGCAGTGCTAACCACTGAGCCACATTTACATGGATGGTGCCTGGGTTGGAGGATTTGAGCTATAGGAAGAGGTTAAATAGACTGGGGCTGTTTTCCCTGGAGCATCGGAGGCTGAGTGGTGATCTTATAGAGGATTATAAAATCATAAGGGGCATGTATAGAATAAATAGACAAAATCTTTTCCCTGGGATGGGGGAGT
This sequence comes from Chiloscyllium plagiosum, assembly GCF_004010195.1. NCBI lineage: Eukaryota > Metazoa > Chordata > Chondrichthyes > Orectolobiformes > Hemiscylliidae > Chiloscyllium > Chiloscyllium plagiosum. The sequence goes on from NC_057732.1 coordinate 31,844,480, forward strand.
CCAGAACTAGAGGGCATAGGTTTAGGGTGAGAGGGGAAAGATATAAAGGAGACCTCAGGGGCAACGTTTTCACGTAGATGATGGTATGTGTATGGAATGAGCTGCCAGCAGAAGTGGTGGGGGCTAGTACAATTGCAACATTTAAAAGGCATCTAGATGGGTATATGGGCTGGGTGCTAGCAGGTGGGAATAGATTGGGTTGGGATATCTGGTCGGCATGGACGAATTGGACCAAAGGGTCTGTTTCTGTGCTGTACATCTCTATGACCAAAGAGACTGGAGATGTGCAATATAATAGCCCAATCCATGAACAATGTCCAAAATTTCCTGAAATATTAAATTTATAGTTCAACAATGACATTATATAACATTTTACAACAATCCAAGTAAAGGTACATGGTAATAAATCAATAGAGGCCATGGTGGAATGCAGAAAGTACAAGGTAAACTTAAAAGTAATAAGAAGAATAAAAGGGGTCATGAAAATATACTGGCCAATAAATCTAGGGAGAATCCCAAAGTGTCCTCACCTGATATTATGTATTCCTCATCACCAATAATGCCATACAATTGTACGCTACTCTGAAGGCATATTGAATATCCACAAAAATATTAGTTTAAGTACCATCACACTACTTTAATGCCTCAGTGAGTACCACAGTTCAGATACATGGGCAAACTGTTAGCCCTCTAGGGCTCTTTGTTTTACTATTTATCCACTGTTTATTCTACTTCAGCCCAGTCATTCTTGGGCTTCCCATGCTGTATATCTCTATGACTCTATCTAGAATGGTTCCTCTACTTATTTCTCCCTTGGGATGTCCCCAAATTCTGCAACCTTCATCGTCTTCAACCAATATTTTGAAGTGCTGGCTTGCTCCCTCTGACACACCTCTGCAGGGTCACCCTACCTCTCCCACCAAAACCTACTGCATTTGTGGAGGTACTTTGGAAATCAAGCCAGCTTCCCAAAGTAGGAAACTATGGTCTAGTTAGTTTAACATATGTGGGGAAATTATTAAGAATCCATTATTAAGGTTTGCAATGTCAAAATGCAATCCATCAGAGTATTCAGTCCTCACTTTCTCCTGAAGGATAAATCACGTTTGACTAATTTTCTGAGTTCTTTAAAGACGTAACAAGTAAGATGGATAATGTGGATATTGTAGATGTAGTTTATCTTGACTTCCAGAAGGTGCCTCACAAAAGATTAATAAAGAAAGTAAGATTGGATAGGGTATGGGGTAATTTATTAGCTTGGATAGAGGATTGGCTAACCAACAGGAAGCAGTGAATGGATCTTTTTCTGGAAGGCATGAATTAACTAGTGGGGTGCCACAGGGTTCAGTCCTCGGGCCAGACCATGTTACAATTTATATTAATGACTTGGATGTAGGAATAGAAAGTACTATAGCCATGTTTGCAGATGACAACAAAATAGGTGGGGAAGCAAGTTGCATTGAAGAAAATTTTAAAAATACATAAGTGGGTGAATATAGGTTGGGTGAATAGACCAACATTTGGCAGATGACGTTTAACATGGATCAGTTTTGTTAAGAGGAATAGAAAGGTAATTTATCTAAATGGAGAGAAATATCAGAGTGATCTGGGTATCCTCATAAGTGAATTACAAAACATGTGTATGCAGGTACAGAGGTAATACAGAAGGCAAATGGAATTTTGGAATTTATTGCTAAAGGAATAGAGTATAAAAGTAAGAAAGCTTTGCTGCAGCTGTACAAGGTGTTAATGAGACCACATCTGGAGTATTATATACAATTCTGGTCCCCTTATGTGTTGCATTGAAGGCAGTTCAGATAAGGTTTGTTAGATTGACTCCAGACATGAGAGGCTTGTCCAATGAAAAGAGATTGAGCACTTTATGCCTATACTCTCTCAAATTTAGAAGAATGAGAGGATATCTAATTGAAATATATAAAATGCTAAAGGGGATTGACAAAGTAGATGTAAGAGATTTCCTTTTACTGGACAATCTAGAGTGAAAGGTCATAGTTTTAGGATAAGGGGTAGCAGATTTAAAACAGGGATGAGGAGAAATTACTTCTTTCATAGGGTTGTGAATCTGTGGACTTCTCTACACCAGAGTATGCTGAATGCCTGGACATTAAGTAAATTTAAGGAAGAAATAGACATATTTTTAATTAGTGATGGGTTGAAGAGTTATGGAGACTGGGCATGAAAATGGAATTGAGGTTAACATGAGATCAACTAAGTGTGGAGCAGGCTTGAAGAAACTCCTGCTCCTGGTTCTTATATTTTAAATTTAGTGTAGGAAATCTATCGTCCTTACCTGGTTTGACCTACATAACTCCAGACCCACAGCAATGCGCGTTGAACATCGTGCACTCTAATTGTACTCTCTGGGTGATCAGAGATGATTAAACAAATGCTGGCCTTGCCAGTGATACCCATATCCTGTTAACATTTTTAAAAAAAAACTCATGTATCCCTAATAATCTTTGATTCACCTGCCTAACAAAAATCTAACCACTTCTTCATTAAATATATAGTTCTAAAGTCACACAACTCTGAAAAAGAAAATCTCATCTGTGTCCTGAAAGAGTCATCCCTAATTTTGAAATAGATCCAACTTCTGAACTGATGCGCAAGAGGAAACATCCTTTCCATGCCCACATTATCAAGCCCATTCAGGAAATTAATCACTCCTAGCCTCAGGCGACTGCCTGTGTGGAGTTTGCACATTCTCCCTGTGTCTACATGGGTTTCCTCTGGGTGCTCCAGTTTCTTCCCACAGTCCAACGATATGCAGGTTAGGTGAATTGCCCACAGTGTTCAGGGGTGTGTAGGTTAGTGCCTTAGTCACAGGAAATGTAGAATAATAATGGGTCTGGATGGAATACCTTTTGGAGAGTCAGTGTGGACTTGTTGGGCCAAATAGCCAATGGTAGGGATTCTGTGATTCTTCAAATCAAGTCATCATTCAATGTTCTAAATTTCAACGTAAAGAAGCCCACCCTATCTAACCTTTTCTCAAAAGGTAATTTGGTCATTGCAGGCGTTAATCAGCAAACCTCTTCTGAACCATCTCCAATAAAGAGACAAAAGCTGCACATACAAATCAAATTGTGGTCTCAGAAATATTCTGTATAACTAAGGTGAAATATAACATCCTTATTTTTATGTTAATTCCCTCTAAACATAAATGTTTGGATCCTTTTAACTTTCCTGTTGATGTGCTCTATCTGCATACTAAGTTTTTAAACTCATGCACTGGAACATCTAAATTTGTCTGCGCCTCTGAAATTCTGCATTCTTTATTGTTTATACTTCATACTAGGGTAAACGACTTCACATCTCTCCACATTATACTCTATTTGCCAGATCTTTGCCCACTCACTCAATCTATCCATACCCTGTCTAAAGTTTTCTGACTTATTTTCACAACATACTTGTCTCCATATCTTGATGTCATCTACAAATTTAGCTACCATGCCTTCTCTCCTTTCATCTGATTTTTATTTGATTCATAAATGAATGCGTGCACTTGATAGTAGTTTAGTAATCCTTTCTTTTATTCTGCTGTTTGCTAAAGAGCAAGTGTGTTATATTACATAGAGGTACTTCCTTATTAATGACAAAGTTTGGTGTGAATTGCTTTGTCCTGAATAGTAGTGAGTCAGGCAAATTGATCACGTTAATAGTTTAAATTGGGTATTTACACATTTGTTATGGCTTGTGGAAATAGTGGAGTTCAATTCTGAGTGCATTCTTCCCATTTAAGTTGTAACATTAGTTTTACATCAGGTAAAATGTTGGCTGGCCTTAACAGCGTCATTTAATAATGGTCCTATCTTCATTTCTTCCACAATGGCTGTCAAGACATGCCTTTCTTGTTTAAGTAGGTTAGGAGATTGGACCTTGTCAAATGGAACCCCACAATTTTAAAAAGGGCTAGAGCAGGGAATTACAGACCAAATAGTGGTAGGGAAAATATTACAGTCTATTTTAAAGAATATAAAAACAGGAAAATTAGAAAATATTGATTGAATTAGATGAAACTAACATGCAATAATGAGAAATAAATCATATTTGACAAGTTTCTTGAGGTCATAACTAGTAGAATCGTTAAAGGAAAACCATTGTATACAGTATATTTGGATTTTTAGAAAACTTCTGTTGAACTCCCACATAGAATGATAGTGTGCAAAATTAAAGCACATGGTTTTGAAATAACTTCAGGAAGACTGGTATCCCCTCACCAAGTCATGTTTTATTTACACATGCATAGTGTAAGACACTGACCCAGCAAGCTTAGTGCCGGCTCCTAGAGTGAACAGAGCCACGATGCTCCGGTTTATATATGTCAGCCAGGACTCCCTGATTGGATTAGGTTAACAGTCCCAATCAGGGACCTCATATTCTGAGATCCACCTGGCTGACCTCATTCCATTCATTATATGTTTGATGGTAATATTCTGTCAAGAATTGAGAATTGATTTGCAGACAGGAAACAGAGAGAAATAAACAGGCCTTTTTCGGAATGGAAGGTAGTGACTAGTGGGGTATCAGAGAGCTTAGTACTTGGGCTCCATCTATTTACAATATACACTGAAGATTTGGATGAGGAATATATTGTAGTATTTCCAAAATTGCTGATGACACAAGTAGGATTGTGAATAATAATGAGGCGAAGAGGCTTCAAGTATATTTAACAAGTTGACTGTGGGCAAATACCTGATGATTACCCTTTAGTGTAGATAGTGTGAAGTTATCTACTTCAGACAGGAAGTCAGAATGGCAGAGCATCATATAAGTGTATGATAAAGTGGGGAATGTTGATGTACTAAAGAACCTACGTGTAACTGAAAGCAAGCAGGAAAGTCCAGCAAGCAGTTAGGAAGGAAAATGTTAGCCTTTATTGCAGAAAAATTTGAGAACAGGAGCAAGGAAGTCTTATTGTTGTTGGGCATTGGTGAGGCAGTCCTGGAGTATTGTGATCTATCCTGGTCTCTTTGCCTAAGAAAGGATATATTTACCAAGAAAAAGTGCAGCAGAATCTCACCAGACTATTCCAGGAATGGCAAGACTACCTATGAGGAGCGATTCGGTAATCTAAGCCTGTAATCACTGGAGTTTAGAGGAATGAGAGGGTTTCTCGTTGAAACATATAAAATTCTGGCAGGCAGGACAGACTAGATGCGAGGATAATGCCTCCCATGTCAGGAAGTGTTTTAGAACAAGGGGTCAGGATCTCTGCGTATGGGGTGGACCAATTATGACTCAGATTTGGAGAATTTCTTTCAATCAGAGGGTGGTTACACCTGTGAAATTCACACAATGTTGTGGAGTAATGACAATATATTTTTAAGAAATAGATTTATAGATACTAAAGGTGTCAAGAAATATGGGGAAGGAGCAAAAGCATAGTGAGCAGACATGATCAACCATGATCATGTTGAATGGTACAGCAGGCTTGATGAACCAAATGGCCTCTTCCTGCTGCTATTTTTAAATTTCCTGTGTTAGTGTTGCTTGCCCATTGTAACATACTTTAATAACTGTTGTCCAACAAGAATCCCACATGTACAATTTTCTAAAGATTTTGACTACGTCCTTCTTCTAGTATTTTAGCATACACTAGATCATTCTAGGTAGAGTGATACACCAAAGAGAATTCTTCATCTGCCGTGTATTTCATTTCAGCATATTCAATGTTGGTTTTCCCTACTTTTTTTGCCCCAAATTATTCTGTCCATTGCCCAACACTCCCTGTACTGCATTCTTAACATTTTGCTGTCTTTTTTTGGAGTACAGTATTTGCCCCTATTATCCATGAATCATCTTAGATCCTTGCATTGTGTTATTATTCCAGCTATTGGATCAGTCAGAAGTCAGAGTAAAATTTGCCTTGCTGGGAAGATTCAAGATGGCGGCAATCTGACTAGATCAGCCTTGCTTAGCTCTGCACCCCAACCCAAGGTAGTAATACATTTTCACCCCCACCTTAGTTCTTTTGGAAAAAATTATTGTTAAACGGTGAAACAACCCTTTAAATCCTTTATCGAACGTGCGGGAATGACTAAGAGGAAGCAAACGTCCAAGTCTCAACACTTGGGACACTCGAAAACAGCGGGTGGGCCCAAGACTGCAACTGGGGAAGCAGCTGCAGCTCCTTCTGCAACTGTGAAAGAAATACCTCACAGCAGAACATCGTGGAGGAACTCTGAGCGATTCAAAAGCTGATCGAGGAGATGAGGGAAGAGACTCGTAATCAACTGGAGCCCATCTCAACCATGCTGCAAAAGCATGAGAAGGGGTTGAAAGAGCTCGGGAAGCAAGTTGATGAGGTTGAGCGGAGGACTGCGGTGTTGGAGACAGAGATTGAGTTCTCGGCGGGACGGATCCACGCTTTTGAGAAACAGGTTTGGGCCCTGACTGAGCACTAAGTTGATGACCTGCAAAATAGAGGTAGGAGGAAAAATATCCGGGTCGTTGGCCTGCTGGACTGAGTAGAAGGTGGGCAGCCAGCAAGATTTTTTGAAGACTGGTTGCCACAATTTCTTGGCTGGGATGCCGAGGCAGACCGGGTGAAGGTTGACAGAGCTCACTGGGTTGTGGTGTGCAGATCTGGTCAGCATCAGCGCCCCCCCCACCTGATTCTGATACAATTTCAATGCTATAAGGACAAGCAGAGAGTCATGGAAACTTCTAGAAGGTTGGGGTGAGATTCGCAGGCCCTGACCTATCAGGGAACTAAGTTAATGTTTTTCCAGGACTTTTTTGCGGCAGTGATCCATAAAAGGAAATCGTTTGAGGTTAAGAAAAGGTTAAAAGACCTCGGTATTCAATATTTGATAAGATACCCAGTGGTGCTTCGTATTACTTACTGTGCGGTCGTTTCATTCCTTGGAGCAAGCCAAAAACCTCTTGGACACTTTAAAATAATGTAGATGTATTTATGGACATGGATAATAGTGTCTAGGGGTTTTTTTGTCTTGCTTTTATTTCTTGTACTTTCACTCTTTTCCCAAAGAAGCTGTTGTTGGTGGGTTTTTTTCTCTCTAAGCTGGAGTGGTAATGATATATTGTGGGGGGCAGGCAAAGTGCTCACTGTTTTTGTTATACCTTTGTTTACAATGTCCTTTGTTTGGTTTCTCACATTGCTTAGGTTTGGGGTGCGGCTCGAGCTGCAAGCAGGGATGGAGGTGTTAATGTGGGAAATGAAAGCATCCTCTGTGGGCGGGGGGGTGTAGAGTGCCCCATTAAGTGTCTTTTGTTTTTTGTAGTTAATTTTATTTTGGTTTTTGTAAATAGACTCTATGAGTCTCCTTTTGAGTATGCTCAGCGTGTTGTAAAACAAATTCTTCCTCTTGGCAGATCAAAGGTGAGTGCAAAGGATCATTACCATTCTTACATAGTGCACCGGGAATATCAGAGGGATTCGTTCGCCAGTTAAAAGAAAAAAAGGTGTTGTCGAGCCTTAGAAAGGAGAGGGTGGATGTTGCCCTGTTACAAGAGACTCATCTTAATGCAAGGAACATTTGAAGTTACAGCAGGTTGGGTTTGATCAGGTGTTTTTCTCAGCTTTTAGTACTAGCAGCAGAGGAGTGGCAATATTCATCCAGAAGGGTCTCCCATTTAATTTAATAGATTGTGTTAAAGGTGAGTATGGCCAGTTTGTTATTCTTAAGGCCCTTCTACATGGCGAGGAATATGATATTTTGAATGTCTACTGTTCTCTGGCCCACCCTCTTAAATTTCTGACTAATGCACTATCTAAGCTGGTGGCCTTGGCGTCGCGGCATATTATTTTAGAGGGGGGATTTTAATTGCCTTATGGATCCTATGCTGGATACAATGCCCAAAGGCCCCCCAAAGCTTTCTTCACAATCCAAGCAGTTGGGTGATCTATGTGTGGAACTGGGGTTGGTAGACATTGGTAGATGGTTATACCCTACGGGCAGAGATTTTACATTCTTTTCCAATCCTCATAAATGCCACACAAGGATTGATTATGTCCAACTCACGAGGCTTTTTTTAGACTTAGTGGTATCCTGTTCAATTGGGAATATTGCCATCTCTGATCATTGATCATGCAGTGGCGTACTTAATGGTTAAGATTAAGGGTGATGAAATGGGCTCACGGTTCTGGCAAATGGATCCCTTCATCCTCAAGGACAGCAAATTTGTAGAATACTTCCCTAGAGAATTTGAAGCTTTTTTGGCCACCAACTCACGTACAGCTAGTAATCCGTCCATTTTTTAGGAGACTGCTAACGCCTATGCTAGAGGGATAATATCTCATTCTCTAACAGCCAGAAGTGACAGAAGGGAGAGCAGCAACGTCTACTTGAGGCACGACTGAAGGCAGCTGAGACAGCATATTACAGTAGACCGTCACTGACTAAGCTGCAGCGGATCACAGCTCTCCGATCCACCTTAAACTTCATGCTACAGCAAGGAATTCTCCACAATCACCTGATGAAGGACAGCGCTCTGAAAGCTAGTGCTTCCAAATAAACCTGTTGGACTATAACCTAGTGTTGGATAATCTTATTAACCTGTTGTTTCTGGACAAAATGAGGATAGTTGCAGAACATTGCCGCAATCCAATAGTTGTTAACATTGTCAAAGCGTGAAGGGCAGTGAGACAGATGGAGGGTAATATGTCTAAACGTCTTTCTATACTCCCACAGTTGGTGTGCCAGGTTTCCAGCCAGGGACAATGGATCCCAGGTTTAAGTTCTGGGTGGATAAGGGAATTTCTTGTTTGAGTGACCTGTTTGAAGATGAAATGTTAATGTCATTTAATCAAATAACTCATAAGTATGGATTATCGTGCAGGGACCTCTTCCGTTTTTTTCAGATCAGAGATTTCATCCGAAAAGATACTATGCTTCTGACTGAGGGTTATCGATCTGATACGGAAAAAAGGGTGCTTCAGGCTAAGAGCACTCTTTCAGTGAGTACTCCCTATCATTTGTTGGGGGGAGCTTCCTCGGGTGACATCGAGCGATTACGGGAGATCTGGGAGAGAGAGTTAGGGGTGGAGATCACTATGGAAACTTGGGAAGACGTTTGTGAGAGTGCAAGGAAGATTTCATTATGTAATAGGATCCATGCTATGCAGTCAAAGATTCTTCATAGGGCTCATCTGGCCTTAGATTGTCTTGCAAAATTTAAGCAAGGTGCAACTTCAATGTGCCCCAAATGTAAAATAAATACAGGTACCCTCACTCATTGTTTGTGGTCCTGCCACAGGTTCTGTACATATTGGAGTGCTGTGCAAGAACTAATAGAGAGGGTCTTGGGGACCAGTCAAGGTGGACCCGATTTCTTTTCTCCTGGGTTCGCTGAATTTATCTTTCTTAGATGTACATGGCAGAAAGCTTTTTAGCATCCTCACTTTTGTGCAAGAACATTCTGATGTGCTGGGTGTCTGAGAACTCTCCGGATCTGTTAGGGTAGCATAAGTTAATTATGGAACACATTCCTTTGGACTTTCTTATAAATATGGTACACCAGAAAATGGACAATTTTTATGAGACATGGCAGCCCTTTTTCAATTATTTGGAAGCAGATCTGCCTGCCATTTTAAATAGGGCTTTTGTCTAGCCATGGTGGTTTGTTTTAATAAGCCTAATATCCTGAGAGGAAGAATTTAATAATCGATGCTTTCGAAGGTTGAGAGCTGACATCTTGTTACGCTGAGCGGCGTTATTTATTTACTTATTTATTTATTGATTGATGTGTAATGATGTGTAGAGTAGTATAGTTGATTTATTGCTTATTGTTGTTTTTGTTGTTATAATGTTATATTTTCATATTTTTGTAATTTTATAATTTTGTAAAGAACATTTTTTCAATAAAATTTTTTTAAAAATGTCTTGTTAGGTCATTTTTATAGTTGGTTATGACAGTGGTCAGTCACTGAACATAATCACATGGGGGCGCCAATGTTCTTTTACCAACAGTACACAAGTTTATTATCTGAACTGTGAGATAATGAATTGTGTGGATACTTTCTGGATCAAATGAGTTTTATGAAGAAATTAGTTAACAATTTTAATGAGGGTTGTAAGATGTCTGCTAATTAGAGTCAAGTGACTTCAGAAAAACAGCTAAGGAAAGCTTTTAGAGAGATCATAGGGTCATGAAGTAATTGAGCTAGAAACCCTGATGGAAAGAGACTTATGGGGCCCAGTGCTGGTGGTTGCCTAGCAACACTTTCTGGTCCTGCTTTTCTGTTTCAAAAACATTAAAGAGTCGAAAGGGAAAGAAACATCCAAAGCTTGCAATTAGGGAAAGTCTTTTTCTCTCCAGAAATTCACTCTTGTTTAAAGTATTTCATAACTTGATAACATTTCCACATCTGAATATCTTGATTACCTTGTAAATCCTGAAAAACTGACCTGTGATAACTTTTCAAGGACTTGGAACCATTTTGATTTCCATCCAAATTAAGGCTTCATTTGGAAGATCTTCCATTAGTTTACATCTGTCAGCAATTTGAAAATGTCAAACTCAAATTCAAATTTGGTGCACTGTTTGTATTTGATCTTTTTGTTTTTCAGATTCTTAGCCACAAAGGTTTTTTTTTCTTTTACCTTTTTAATTATCCTCTCTGTGGAATTGTTGTTGTATGTGATTCTTTTTAATAGAATCCTCATAGTGTGGAAACAGGCCATTCAGTCCAACAAATCCACATCAACCCTCTGAAGAGCATCCCAGACCCATTCCCCTTACCCTATATTTGTAACCCTGCATTTCCCATGGCGAACGTACTTAACCTCCATATCCTTGAACACAATGGATAATTGAGCATGTCCAATCCACCTCACTTGCAATGGGAGGAAACCGGAGAAGCCGGCAGAAACCCATGATGTGTGCAAGAGTTTTGGGAACTACAGAGGATATATTTCAAAGTCTGGATTATAGTTTAGTAGTTAACCAGTTTTGTCACTAGTTTTCAGAAATGAGTTGTTTATAATAAATGTATTATGTTTGAATTTGTTAGAGAAACATTTTGATTTATTTTAGATGGCGGTACTAAAAGGGAAACAAATGGCCATTTTGTGATTGAATCAAAATGTTTATACAACTGGTGTAGCTTGTAATAGGTCTTGATTAACAATGTCCTCTTGTCTCAGTGGTAACAATGACTATTTAGCCAGCATTCATAGAAGCTCTTCTCCATGTTAGTGACGTGAAAAATGCAACTAGATTAGTCAAAAATTACCTGCTGTTCACAAATCTAAGCTGAGCTCTTACTTACGAAAGAGTTCAGTAGTGATGATAGATTCCAGACATTTTTCCATAAATGATAATAAGTGTGAGTCCACTGATGTCTTACCACTTCTTTCTGTAAAATAATGCAATTTGCAAATTTTACTCCTAATATACAGTTTTAAAGTTTGCAGTAATGACTGATTCATTATACCCTGACATTACTTACAGACATCATTTTGATCTTTTTTCAATTTTTTGGTATGTTCAAATCACAGATGTTAATTGCTAACGATAAAAGTAATTGTCAAATTGAGACTGGATGTAGGAAAGGTGAATTTACTTCCTCAATGCTCACTTTCTGTCTGATGTACAATTAAGCAGCTAAATTAGTTCACATCTCTGTCACATCACCTTTAAAGGCAGAAGTCTGTTTCATCGCCATCGGGTTTCCAGAAGGCTAAAGTGAAACATATTCTTTTGAGAAAAAAAGAAACTAGATTTAGTTGACAGTGCATTTAAAAGAGCGCCACCTGCCGATTTTACCTATGCACTCATTGTGAAAATAAATGGTGGAGGCACCTCTTTAACGTTGATCAAGAGTAGGATGTTGGTTTGAAAATATTAAGAGTCAATGCAATGACCTTTCATTGTTGGAGATTTTGAGCTTACAGGAACATCTGCAGCGACAAGTTCCTGCAATAAGAGCTGGTATACTGTTTGGGTCCAGAACGGATGAAAGGCCCAGGACCAGAGCAGGGGAGAACAGGTGTAGTGGCCTGGGGGGCCTTGCGTTGGGTATGATGGGCGAGGGCGAGTGTAGTGAGAGCAGGGTTTAAGTGTGGTGTTAGTTTAATAGTTACTGTGTATGTATTTACCAGTCTAAACTTTCCTGAGTAAAGTTAAAAATCACACAACACCAGGTTATAGTCCTAACACAATTTATAGCAAAAATTTACATCACACTAGAATTTATAGCAAAACATTTCTAGTGTGATGTAAATTTTTGCTATAAATTATGTTAGGATTGAGCCCTCCACTATCACCTGATGAAGGAGCGACGCTCCGAAAGCTAGTGTGCTTCCAATTAAACCTGTTGGACTATAATCTGTTCTTGTGTGATTTTTAACTTTGTACACCCCAGTCCGACACCGGCATCTCCAAATCATTTTCCTGAGTAACAACTGTACTTAATTTCATCGGGAACACTCCGAATTGTCCAATTTCAATGGAGACCTTTGGAAGTTTCAAAACACAGAGGGATCATCCAGCGGAAAATTCTATTTCCCCGGCAATCCTTGAGGGGAGTGTGCAGGGTCCTCACGTGCAACAAACGACAATAGCGACTGTCTGGCCGAGGGAAAATCCGGGTTTTTTACTTCAATATGATTCTTTCTGAGCTCTTGTGCTGCAAGAAACCCCGGGAACTCTTTCAGTTGGCCTATATGTAGCACATCTCTCTTGCAGCTCCACATCGAAAGAAGGACGTGGACTGAACGTGCAGAGCAGCACCGAATGCTCATAGTCTTCTCGTATTTGCCCATGCCCTGCTCTTCGGTAGTGCTTTGAGTTCAAGGAGTGTTTCGGTGTGTGGATCTACTGCGAATGGGTGCTGTGGCCGATGATGGGAGATGGACTCTGCGGCTGGCCATGGGCCTGTTGGCGGGGGCCGCGGGACTCTACGGCCTCCATAAGCTGGTGACAGTAAAACGACGGCAGCAACACCGAGCTGGCGGCGACCGTCAGTCAGAGAAAAACCCAGTCTACCGAGTGACCGGTCTAAAGGTGACGGATGATGACCAAGGAATAGCAGACATTCAGCAAGGTACTATTTGCAGCGTGGAGGAGACGTTTCATTCACCTTCATTAAACCTTTCAACTTCCCTTCCTCACTGAAGGAGCGTGTGGTCTAACTACTCCCAGTTAATGCCTGAGCAATGGGAGAAATGCATATTAAAACTTTTTCTTGCTTTCTTTGTAGATGATGAATTTCTCTGGCGTATGCGGTTTTGTTCTGTTCCAGATTATTCATTAATTGGAGATGCCAATGTTGGACTAGGATGGACCAGGTCAGAACTCACACGACATCAGGTTATGGAGCACTGCTCTATTATCAGGTGACGAAAAGCACACAGGCACAGAATTTATGGGCAGAGTTCAAAAGGTCATACAAATGATGTGAGTTGAGTGTGTCAGGCTAAATAATAAGTCAGTGCAGGTGATCAAAAGTGTCAGGTAGTGTGTGTAAAGTGTCAACAGCTGAATAGCCAGTGAAGGGATGACCTATAATCCAATTAATTGAGGCAGAGAGAAAATTACAAAAAAAATTAGGTGGTACTGGAGACAAACCAAATGGCTGGAAATAACATGAAAGATATGAGTTGCATGTTGAGGGTCTGACCAAAGTAACAAGTAATCCAAAACTTGACAAATTAATTATTGTAGAGAGATCTTAGCAAGTTGGTCATGATGTTGGTCATAACATCATGATCAAGGTGATGGTGTCAAAAGAGGACAGTAAGGATGATTTTACAAATACAGAACAGTATGGTAGGGTTACATGTAGCTCAGTGTGAACCCAAGATCACGGTTGAGGCCATCTTCATGGGTACAGAACTTGACCACCAGTTTTTGCACGGCAATTCTGCGTTGTTGTGAATCTCGGAGGCCACCTTAGAGGACGCTTACCCAAAGATCAGAAGCCGAATGTCCTTGACCGTTGAAGTGTTTCCCAACTAGGAGGGATCGTTCCTATCTGGTGATTGTTGCACGGTGTCCATTCATCTGTTGTAGTGTCTGCATAGGCTCGCCAATATACCATGCCTCAGGGCACCCTTGCCTGCAGTGCCTGAGGTAGACAGCATTGGCTGAGTCACATGAATATATGCCATGCATGTACTGGGTGGTGTTCCTACGTGTGATGGTAGTACCCATGTCAATGATCTGACATTGCTTGCAGAGGCTGCCGTGCCAGCATTGTTTAGTGTAGGGTTTGACATTGTCCTAAAGACTGGGTAGTTTGCTGTGAGCAATGTTTGAAGGTGATAAGACGTAGGGATGATCTTGGCAAGATGTTCGTTGTCATCGATGATATGTTGAAGGTTGCGAAGAACATGGCGTAGCTTCTCTGCTCCATGAAAGTACTGGACGACGAAGCATTCGCTCTCTGTCGGTCGTGTCCTATGCCTGTCTTCTCTGGAGGTCATTGCGGTTTTTCACTTTTGAGACATCAGAATTGGCGATTGATGAGTTGAGCATCGTACCCCATTCTTATGAGAGTATCTTTCAACACCTTTAGGTGTCTGCTGCCTTCCATATCATCTGAGCAGATCCTGTGTATACGCAGGGCTTGTCCGTGGGGGATGGCTTCTTTAACATGTTTAGGGTGGAAGCTTGAGAAGTGCCGCATCGTGAGGTTATCGATAGGCTTGTGGTAGAGTGAAGTACTGAGGTGTGTCCCCCAGATGGAGATGTGTGTGTCTAAGAATGAGACTGATTCTGAAGAGTAGGCTGAGGTAAGTCTGATGGTGGGATGAAAGTTGTTGTTATTGTCATTCCAGTGATTCCTCGCAATGAGTCCGGAGGGAGAAAATGTTGTTGATGCATCTGGAGTATAGCATTGGTTGGAGGTCTTGTACAGCAAGGAAGTCTCCACCCCCCAAAAAATAAAAGGAACTTAAATAAAATGAGGATAGAGTTAGCTAAAGTGAACAGGGTGAATAGTTTAGCAGGAATGACAGTAAGCAAGTTGTCAGAGTGGGTGCTGCAGATGCTGGCGATTAGAGTCAAGATTAGAGTGGTGCTGGAAAAGCACAGCAGGTCAGGCAGTATCCGAGGAACAGGAAAATCAATACTTCGGGCAAAAGCTCTTCATCCCTGTGCCTTCTCGAACTTCTCCTTCAAACAACTGCCAAACATTAAACAGACCATCGTTTCAGCAAACTACCCAGTCTTTAGGGCAACATCAAACACTACACCATACAATTCTGGCACGGTAATTCCTGCAAGAAATGTCAGATCTTTGACATGGGTACTACCTGATGAAGGGCTTTGCCTGAAACATCGATTTTCCTGCCCCTTGGTTGCTGCCTGACCTGCTATGCTTTTTCAGCACCACTCTAATCTTGACAGTAAGCAAGTAGTGGTATTCATTTAAGAAGGAAATCTATAACTCTTAACAAAAATATATCCCAGTAAGGAGGAAATATTCTAAGGTGAAAAATGTGGCACTGGAAAAGCACAGTAGGTCAGGTAGCATCCGAGGAGCAGGAGACTCCACGTTCCAGGCATAAGCCTTTCGTCAGGAGCATTCTTGATGAAGAGCTTATACCCGAAACATCAACTGTCCTGCTTCTCTGATGCTTCCTGAGCTGCTGTGCTTTTCCAATGCCATATTTTTCGACTCCAGCATCTGCAGTCTTCACTTTCTCCTAGGAAATATTCTAATTTTAGGGATAAACCAACCAAGTTACAGAGCCTATTAAGTTGAAAGAAAAAGCATACCAGGAGGCAAAAGTTAGTCATAGCCCTGAAGACTTGGAAGAACTGAACCTAGCAAAGGAGGACCAAAAAGATAAAGACAGAGAAAAGTAATTACGAGTACTGAGTAGCAAGGATTATAAAAACTGGCGTTAAGAGCTCCTTTTAAATATGTAAAGAGGAAGATAAAGGTCTGACTGAATATAGGCCAGTAGGACATGAATCTGGGATGATGTTATGGAGAACAAGGAAATGGTAGGTGACTTATACAGACTTTGCATCAGTACTTACTGTGGAAGATATTTCTAACATTCCATTAGTACTGAAGAATACGGATGAAGGAATTAAGTAATATTACTAGAGAATAATATTAGACAATGGGGCTAAAGGCAGGTAAGTTTCCCCCTTCCCCCCCGGTCCTAGTAGTTTACATCCTAGAATCCTAAAAGAGATAGCTGCAGTGAATGGCATTGACCGTAATTTTCCAAAAATCCTTGGATTCAGGAGAAGTACCAGAGGATTAGAAATCTGCCAATCATGCCTAACTAATTTATTGCAGTTTTTTTTACCACGAAGTCTCAACAAGAGCAGATAGAGGGCAACTAGTAGATGTGTTCTATTTGGACATTCAGAAGGTGATCAACAAGGTACCTCAAAAAATCTCAAGGCATAAGAACCTACATATTGGAGATGGTATGTTGGCATGGATAGAGAATTGGCTAATGGACAGGGAATAGAGAGTGGAGATAAAGGATTTTTTAGGTTGGCAAACTGTGGCCAGTGAGGTTTCACAGGGATCACTGCTGGGACCACAATTGTTTACAATATATATTCCCTCCGTAAGAGCATTTTAGTCTAACTACAACACAGGGACTGCAGTGATTCAGTGATACCATCGCCTTCTCAAAAGTAACAAGTGAATGGCAATAAATGGTCCGCTTGCAAAACCCTGTCCTACAAGTGAATTCTTTTAAAAAAGTAATGGCTTGGAGGAAGGAATTAAGTGTACTATAGCCACATTTGTAGATGACGCAAGAATACATGGAAAGGCAGGTTTCAAAAGTAATACAAGCGGTTTACAAAGAGATATTGAAAGATTTAGTAAGTGGGCAAAAAGTTGGTAAATGGAGTTTCATGTGGCAAAATGTGACGTTGTTCATTTTGGGAAGGAGAACAAAAGAATATTATTCAAATGGAGAAAAAAACTGCAGAAAGCTGTAACACAAAAGGACATGGGTACTTGTGCACGAAACACAGAAAGCTACCACCAGGGTGCAGCAGGTAATCAGGAAGGTTAATGGAATGTTAGCCCTCATTTCAAAGGCGTTGGAGTAGGGAGGTCTTACTGAGACTGCATCACGAGTACTGAGAGCAGTTTTGGTCCCTATATTTAAGATAATAGATTATTTCATTGCCGGCAGATCAGAGAAGGTTCATGAGAATGAACCCTGCTGTGGAGGCATAGGTTGAACAGGTCGTGACTATATTCGCTCTCCTAAAATGTTTGTTGTCATTGTGTTTGTCTTTATTTTTTGACTTAGATTGCTTTTTTTGCCCTTGAGTTTTTGACAAATCCTTATCAGTTTTATCCCAAAATTGAGAATGTCTCTTCTTTTTAAAATATGATGAGGAACTGATTGAAGTCTTTGTGGATGTAAATTTGTTTGCTGAGCTGCAAGGTTTGTTTTCAGCTATTTCATCACCATACTAGGTAACATCATCAGTGAGCCTCCAGTGAAGTGCTGATGTTATGTACCAGTTTGTATTTAAGTCTTTAGGTTTCCTTGGGTTGGTGATGTAATTTCCTTTTTCCCCCTTCAGAGGGTAGTAGTGGGGGTCCAAGTCAATATGTTTGCCTTCCAGCTCAGCCAGCAAACTTAGATCCAGAACCTCAACCTGAGCTACAAATCTTCTTAAAACTTGCTAACGCCAATGGACACAATACACTAAAACAGGCCCGAAGATAGGAAACCAGTGCCATCCAACAGAGCGCCAACCGCAAACAGCTGTACTTCCTGCACCAATGCCTAAGGAAACAGGTATTACCTAAATGCCTTAAATACAAACCTCCCTTTAATACCCAACTAGCCAAAAGAATAGCAGAGCAATATAGCCACAGAATGCTTAGAGAAATGATTAATGCTGCCCACAACAGACTCTGTAAATACAACCAGGAAATTTCATGCCAAAACAATTTACTCACTAACACTACAGACTATGAATGGACAGACAGTACAACAAATCATAGACGTTAGACAGCGGCAAACACAAAACAAAAGAACTAGACTTGCAGAAAAATCTAGACAAACTGACAATAACAACACAGAAGCATGCATAACAAACCTGCCTGACTGACCCTTAACAGACACTGAAAAAGCCGTCTTACTAAGAGGGTTAATTTACAAGTTCTGGAATGCGGACAAGAAAGAGTTCTTAGCAGCATTAGAAACAACACTGAAAGCCAACAAACTCAGAAGAAACCCAACAAACCATCAGACAGACATTTGCACCGACATAAAGCAGGAAAAAGGAAGGAAACACATCAATACACAAGAAAGGAAAGCACTAGAAAGATTCAAAAAGATAAAAATATCGTTATCCTACCTGCAGACAAAAGACGCTTGACAGTCATTTTAAACCGAACTGACTACATTGAGAAATCAAACACACTGCTTGCAGATGTCAACACTTACCAACAGGTGGTGATAGACCCAACTCTTCAACTAGAAAACTGAATCATGCCCTACTGAAAAAAACTTCAGCAATCTAGAGAATTAATCAAGACACACTTCCAAAAAAATGAAACCAGACGGATTAAACATACCAGCTTCAACGGATTACCCAAAATTCACAAACCAGGAGCTCCCCTCAGACCCTTAGTCTCGCTACCTGGAACACCAACATACAGATTAGCCAAGGAACTACACCAAAGACTAAAACCCTTAGTAGAAGACTCACGCCACTCCATTCACTCCACCCAAGAATTCCTGAACACCATCAAAGGCGCCAAGGTAGAAGAGATTGAAATAATAGTCAACTTTGACGTAACACATTTATCACCATCAATCTGGCCAAAGAAACACTGACTATACTATTAGAAGACACATACCCCAAACACCACCAAATTCATCAGCAAGAACAACATTGTCAAGCTAATGGACCAATGCCTTACCACCCACTTCACTTTCAATAATAAAACCAACAGACAAACTACTGGAACACCCATGGGATCTCTGATATCAGGGGTCTTAGCAGAGACAGTAATACAGAGACTCAAACAGCTCTGCCAACCATTCAACCTAAACTTTGGGTCCGCTACATGGATGACCCCTTTGTCATCACTAAAAGGGACAGATTAGAGGAAACCTTCAAGACCATTAATAATATCCTTACTGGCATAAAAGAGGAGGAAAAGAACAATAAACTGCCATTCCTAGATGTCGCATTAGAGCGAACAGTCAATGGGGAACTTCAAACCACCGTCTACATGAAAAAAACACATACGGACCAAATACTAAACTACAGAAGCAATCATCCCGACACCCACAAACAAAGCTGCATTCTTATTAACAACATTATTTCAATGATCCACCACCCACTGTAGCACCGACGAACTATGAAGAGCAGAGGAAAATCACCTATACAGTGTATTCAAAAAGAATGGGTACCTAATGAACACAGTCCGCCGATTCTCAACAACCAACACAAACAAGCAGACAAAACACACCCAGAAATCCTAGCCACTCTCCCCTACATCAAAGACATCTCAGAAATGACTGCCAGACTACTAAGACCTCTTGGTATCATGGTAGCCCACAAACCCACCAAAACAGCCGCTAATGAACTTGAAAGACCCCAGTTAGACCACAAGCAAAACAAATGTCATTTACAAAATACCTTGCAAGAACTGTAACACACACTACATTGGACAAACAGGCAGAAAACTAGCCATCAGGATACATGAACATCAACTAGCCACAAAAAGACATGACCCACCATCACTACAGATAAGGAAGGGCACCACTCTGACTCTGACAACACATCCATCCTAGGACAAGCCAAACAGAGACACATATGAGAATTTCTAGAAGCATGGCATTTCAACCGGAACTCTATCAACAAACACTTCGATTTGAACACCATCTGCCACCCTCTGAGAAAATGACATCACCAACCCAAGGAAACCTAAACACTTAAATAGAAAGTGGAACATAACACTAGCACTTCCCTGGAGACTGACTGGTGATGAAATGTCTGAAAACGAACCTTCTAGCTCAGCGAGCAAACTTACATCCAGAACGTCAACCTGAGCTACAAGTCTTCTCAAAACTCGCTGACATCTTTGTCTTTTATGTGCTGTTTATTCTACTTCCAGGATTTCTACTTACAAAATCTCCTGAAGTCTTAGAACAACAACGTTTGCAAGCAGTTCTGGGCCTACTTAAGGGGACCTCTGATGTTTCCATTCGAGAACAAGCACTGGTGACTTTAGGTAACAGTGCTGCATTCAGTGCCAATCAGGTATACCCAAATATATCTCTCATCTGAGTAAAAAAAAAATGGATCAAATTTTAAGGATCAGTTCTGATATAATTATGGTTAAAAGAACAAAATTATGACAATCTTATACTTGTCCTTAGAGTGTCTATTTATTTTTGGAATACTAAGTTTTCGGTTTCCAAAAACAAAATTCAAATTATTTTTCTGAGCTGATGTGAACTTCAAGTATCTTTACATTGTTTACATTTAATAGTGCATTAAAACAAAAATACTACATTAATTTTCATAAAATGAGGATGTAATATTTTTAAAATTAACTTGTATCTTTATATTTTCAGGATCTTCTTCGAAACCTAGATGGGCTCAGTATTATTGCAAATTGCTTGTTTGATGAAGTCACATCAGTCAGAGTTAAGGCACTAAATGTGATGAATAATCTTTCCATGAATGTTGCTAACCAAAAAGAGCTGAAGGTAATGAGACATTGAGTTTGAGTTAGAAAAAAATGTTCACAAGCAAACTTAACAATAGAACTGTTTTTTTAAGTTTTTTTTTTATCTCACTGTGTGTAGTGATGCCTTTCACCTTTCATTCTTGTACTAAGCAAATGTGAACATTGAGGAGAAAGTGAGGTCTGCAGATGCTGGAGATCAGAGATGGAAATGTGTTGCTGGAAAAGCGCAGCAGGTCAGGCAGCATCTAGGGAACAGGAGAATCGACGTTTCGGGCATTAGCCCTTCTTCAGGAATGTGAACATTGTCCCACACAGCAAATTAGGTAGTCATCATAAAATCTGTTTTAGATGATGTGAGTTATAGAGTCATAGAGTCGTAGAGATGTACACCACGGAAACAGACCCTTCAGTCCAACCCGTCTACGCCGACCAGATATCCCAACCCAATCTAGTCCCACTTGCCAGTACCCGGCCTATATCCCTCCAAACCGTTCCTATTCATATACCCATCCAAATGTCTTTTAAATGTTGCAATTGTACTAGCCTCCATCACTTCCTCCGGCAGCTCATTCCGTACATGTACCACCCTCTGTGTGAAAAAGTTGCCCCTTAGGTCTCTTTTATATCTTTTCCCCTCTCACCCTAAACCTATGCCCTGTAGTTCTGGACTCCCTGACCCCAGGGAAAAGACTTTGTCTATTTATCCTTTCCATGCTCTTCATAATTTTGTAAACCTCTAAGGTTATCTCTCAGTCTCCGCTCCAGGGAAGATAGCCCCAGCCTGTTCAGCCTCTCCCTTTAGCTCAAATCGTCCAATCCTGTCAACATCCTTGTAAATCTTTTCTGAACCCTTTCAAGTTTCACAACATCTTTCCAATAGGAAGGAGACCAGAATTGCCCGCAATATTCCAACATTGACCTAACCAATGTCCTGTACAGCCGCAACATGACCTCCCAACTCCTGTACTCAATACTCTGACCGCTAAAGAAAAGCATACCAAACGCCTTCTTCACTATCCTATCTACCTGCGACTCTACTTTCAAGGAGCTATGAACCTGCACTCCAAGTTCAGCAACACTCCCTAGGACCTTACCATTAAGTGTATAAGTCCTGCTAAGATTTGCTTTCCCAAAATGCAGCACCTTGCAATTATCTGAATTAAACTCCATCTGCCACTTCTCGGCCCGTTGGCCCATCTGATCAAGATCCTGTTGTAATCTGAGGTAACCTTCTTCGCTGTCCAATACACCTCCAATTTTGGTGTCATCTGCAAACTTACTAACGTACCTCTTATGCTCACATCCCAAATCATTTATATATATGATGAAAAATAGTGGACCCAGCACCGATCCTTGTGGCACTCCACTGGTGGGTGAAGTGCAAGGCAGATAGGTGTAGGGAATGCTGGATGACTAGAGAAATTGAGGTTTTAGTCAAGAAAAAGAAGGAAGCAAATGTCAGTTATAGACAGCAGGGCTCAAGTGAGTCCCTAGAAGAGTATAAAATCTGTAGAAGTATTCTTAAGAGGAAAATCAGGAGCGCAAAAAGGGGACATGAGATAACTTTGGCAAATAGGGTTAAGAAGATAGCCCCAGATAGAATCCAAAGGGATTCTATAAATATATTAATGACAAAAGAGTAACTAGAGAGAGAAAATAGGCCCCTTAAAGATCAGCAAGGCTGCCTATGTGTGGATCTACAGGAGATGGGGAAGATTCTAAACAGTAGGTTTCATCAATGTTAACTGTGGACAACTTAGACAACTTGGGAAATAAATAGTGACGTTTTAAAAATGTCCATATTACAGAGGAGGTGGTGCTGGATATCTTAAAATACCTAAAGGTGGATAAATCCCTGAAACCTGATCAAATGTACCCTAGGACACTGTGGGCAGCTAGGAAAGTGATTGCTGGGCCCCTCGCTGAGATATTTGGATCATCGTTAGCCACGGGAGAAGTGCCGGAAGACTGGAGGTCGGCTAACATGATGCCACTGTTTAAGAGGGGTGGTAAGGAAAAGCCAGGGAAGACTGGTGAGCCTAACCTCAGTAGTGAGCAAGTTGTTGGAATGGATCCTGAGGGATAGAATTTTACATGTATTTGGAAAGCCTGACTAATAAGGGATAGTCAACATGGCTTTGTGTGGGAAATCATGTCTCACTAACTTGATTGAGTTTTTTGAAGAAGTAACAGAGAGGATTGATGAGGGTAGAATGGAAAACGTGATCTATATGGACTTAAGTAAGGCGTTCAACAAGGTTCTTTATGAGTAGACTATGAAGGGCTTTTGCTTGAAACGTCAATTTTCCTGCTCGTCGGATGCTGCCTGAACTGCTGTGCCTTTCCAGCACCACTCTAATCTAGAATATGGTTTCCAGCATCTGCAGTCCTTGTTTTTACCTAGTTAGCAAGGTTAAATCACTTGGAATAGATGGAGAACTAGCCATTTGGATACAGAACTGTCTCAAAGGTAGAAGACAAAGGGTGGTAGCGAAGGGTTGTTTTTCCTGTAAAGGGCAGTGTATTGGGAGTCTGCACTCTGCTGCTGCTGTTCTGGAATTTGGAGGCTTGTGTGGCAATACCTGTTACATCTGAGAATAGCTGGAGCTGGTTGAGGCCTAGACCCTAGAGCTTCTGGGGTTGCAACTTGCCTGCCAGCCTGCCTGGAGGCACTCAAACCTGGGACTCTTCATTACTGCCGCTGTTGGCTTTGGAAGTCTGGTGGCCAGCATTTCTCCTTGATGAGTTGAAGACAGCTGTAATAACACCTAATGCTCCATGTAGAAGCTGTTGCTGCTGCTGCTGGTTGAGGCCTGGAGCCTTGGGTGATGCAGCCTACCATTATGTGCAAGGGATGGCCTGGCATCAGACACATCCCTGCCTCTACGCTACCCCTAGGGTTAACAGCAGGAACGTCCTTTGCAGAGACCCCCAAGTCTCAGGTAATGCCATTCTCAACTAAAACGTTGACTAAAATATTGGGCCCCCCGGCTGGCAGCAGTTCAGAAAAATGCTCCATTCCTGACGCTAGCCGATGGCAGATAACTCATCTCCGATCCGGAGAGCATAATGGGCCCGAGTGAGGGACTCTTATAGGGCTTTCTTCTCTCCAGGTCCATTTACCAAGGAAGCTCGCTAAGTTTTGTGGGAGGACCTGCTGCAAGTCATTCCAGAGGGTGCCGAGAGGCTCAACATCCCTCTGAGCTTAGAACATCCTGGGGTGGCTGAATGTGTGCGGCTCCTCGAGGAGTGTATCATAATCAGAGAGACGCCCCTTTCCTGCCACAGGGCCATAAACACTCTGTTGCATAAGAAGGGGGGATCTCTGTTTGTTAAAGAATTGTTCTCTGATGTTCCTCTTCAGCATGGCCTTAAAACTCTTTGCCCGGGAACTTTCAACTCACCTTGGCACCATGATAGACCATATGATCTAACCAGACGAGTCCTCCACCATCCTGTGCTGAAGCTTCCATGACAATGTCCTCCTGGTCCAGTATATGATCCATTATTTCCCGGAGGACTGGCCTGTAAAGAATCTTTCTCTCCCATGATTGGGAAAAGGCATTCGATAGAGTGCATCATGAGTATCAGCTGAGGACTGTGCAAGCGTTTGGGCTGGGGACGCTCTTTCTCGCTCGCATCAGACCTCTGAACACTGCTGCAGAGTGCCTAGCGAAGACAACAGGTTCCTGTTGGCACTCCTGCGCTTTGGGAAAAGAGTGCCCCCCCCAGCCAGTTTTATTCTGTCTGCATGGAGCCATTCCTGCAAGCGGGTTTTACATTTGCTTCTATGTGGGCTGGGACTGGATGTGGTTCTTTTGGCACATGCCAATAATGTACTCCTCATGTTCACGGACCCAGCTGACCTGTGGAGGCTGTGTGCATACCATAATGCCTACTCTGTGATGTCCTTCACAAAGATCAACTGGAGCTAGTGTTTCGGATAGCAGTTCGATTCATGGCAGATGGGCCTGGTGCTTCACGTGCAGTACCACTCATCTCTGCCTAGAAATCCATCTTGCCCTGCTGAGGAATTCTGGCCAGCGAATTGGCACGAGTTGGAGACTAAGGTGACCACTTGCCTAGCATGCTGAACAGGATTGCACTGAGTATTGTCCTGTAGGGCCTGAGTGCTGGTCATAAATCTGCTGATGACCGCCATGTTGCGGTACCGGCTGACCAATTTGGTCCGTCACCCTGGCTTTGTCACCACCGTCCAGAAAAAGCTCGCTGTTTTTTCTGGGACAAGAAGCAGTCCTGGGTCGCTGCTGCTGTTCTGAGGCTCCCACTTGAGGAGAGTGGTCACGCTCTCACTCCCAGGTAGCAACTTCCTGCCTTCAGACCCAGCAGCGACACTTTTTGTCAAGCCTCCTCCAAGGTGGGCACCCTGATGATGTATTTCTCTGGATAGGTGTACGACCTCTGTTACAACCTGTTCGTGGAGTGGTGCAGGCCTCTGATCGTCTTCCACCAATTTGCCTGTTTCCTATCTGGACCTGATCACAGTCTGGGACACTGTCAGTTTGCACTGGAATTCTCACCCTATGGGATTGGCAGCTTTTGTCAGGGAGCCGCTGCTCAAAACAGGTGCCTCCTCAAGTACGGTTTACAATGGCAAAGGGAGGAAAGAGCTCAGGGTGCAGGGCTGATTAGAACCTGGAATGTGCTGGATAACACCAGAGCTGAAAAATGTGTTGCTGGAAAAGCGCAGCAGGTCAGGCAGCATCCAAGGAGCAGGAGAATCGATGTTTCGGGCATAAGCCCTTCGTCAGGAATCCTGAGGCTTATGACCGAAACGTCGATTCTCCTGCTCCTTGGATGCTGCCTGACCTGCTGCGCTTTTCCAGCAACACATTTTTCAGCTCTGATCTCCAGCATCTGCAGTCCTCACTTTCTCCTAGCTGGATAACACCAGCACAGTTGACTGCAAAGGTATTAGTCCATCTCCAGTTTGTGACCCAAGAAATCCAAAGTCTTACGGACAAGGCATACAGCCCCAACTCCTCATGTGCAGTTGAGGCGGCTCAGGCTTCCGGACAAAATGATCCCTGTCCGTCTGGAATTTGGCATTGGGTCTATTCCGCAGACACTCCCCTGTGTTGCAGTGCCCCACAATCTGAACTACCTCAGGGATATCCTCCTGGTGCCCTTTCGGAGGGCATGGAGGCATTTTTTGTACAGGTTGATACTGCACACTCTCAGTCTTCGCCCATCAACTGAATACACCTTAGCATAATGTTTTGCCTTTTGATGGCAGCAATCCCCTACAAAGAACTCTACAAAGGGGTCCTCCCCTCTTACATCGCGGATCGGGGATGGAGAGTGCTGCATGCAGTGGTCCCATGCACCCGGCGACTGAGTAAATTTACCGGGTGCTAGTCCAAGTGCAGGAGACGGTCTTCCAATTAAACGTTGAGTGTGTATGTCTGCAACCCTTTTTTAGTTTTTTGAAGAGGCTGCTGTTAAAACTTTGGTTGCACTGTAGCCCCACACTCCTGATCTACGGGCATCCGGTTTTGAGAGTGGCACACAAGTCTACGAGCCTTCTTGTGGCTTTGCCCCTACCCCTAGCCAAGATGGCCATGAACAGGTCCAGGCAGTGGGCCAAAGAGTGGCTCCCTGTTCCTGTCTGCCCCTCTTTCACAGTTACATCTGCACTCAGGTGTCCCTGGAGAGGGAGCACCCGGTGCTCACCAGCACAGTTGAGATCTTTTAAGACCCCTGAACGCCACAGGAACTGGAGTGCATTATCAGCCTGAATAAAGATATTCTGATTTAATGAACTGTCTCTGTAGTATAAGTTTCTGTTTTGCCTTTGAGTTTACATTTGTTTTCGGTTTGGTGCCCCAGGAAGATGGAAGAGCCCAGGGGGTTATATTTTAACATGTACTGTCCCTGTCTCCGATACGCCCTAATGGGCATCGGTGTGAGGGGAATTTTATCTTTTGTTGAAATGAGCAGTGGAACTTTGTTTGTATTTCAAACCATTGTCCCTGTCCCAGGAGTGTACAGTGAGGACAGAAAAGAGGGGATTTATTTATTTAGTTCATTTGTTTGTTTAGATTAGATTAGATTAGATTACTTTACAGTGTGGAAACAGGCCCTTCGGCCCAACAAGTCCACACCGACCCGCCGAAGCGTAACCCACCCATACCCCTACATTTACCCCTTACCTAACACTACGGGCAATTTAGCATGGCCAATTCACCTGACCTGCACATCTTTGGACTGTGGGAGGAAACCGGAGCACCCGGAGGAAATCCACGCAGACACGGGGAGAACGTGCAAACTCCACACAGTCAGTCGCCTGAGACGGGAATTGAACCCGGGTCTCTGGCGCTGCGAGGCAGCAGTGCTAACCACTGTGCCACCGTGCCGCCCACGATTTAATTATTTGTTGACTTTGCTTTTGCTTGAGTTTATTTTTATTTTGACCCCCCTGTGTCCTCTGCGCAAAAGAAGTTGGTGGGGACAGAGTCAAGATAGAGCCTTTTGTTTTGCTTTTTTATTTGTTTTGTTTTCCCTGAGTAATAGCATCTTTTATTCTTATTTAACAAAGTCAGCTTTAGTTTCTGTTTTGGAAGAGCAGTGTGTGGCTTTGCTCTGTGTTTCACCTGTTGCTGTCCCTGTCCCAGATAAATGTGAGGTGCGGCATTTTGGAAAGGTGAATCAGGATAGGACTTATTGTTATGACACAGGGTAAACCCCCCTGCTTAATTTAAACCAGCAACACAGAAAAGATTTCTCCCATGCAGTAATCTGTGAAAATTTGAGAGGCCAAGAACTATTTAAAAATTAACCACTTTACTTCTTAAGGTATAATAGAGAATAATTAACTAACAACTATTTACAACTCCTTCCTCTAACCTATCTTTTACCTTCTCTTCTATAATACTAGTCCGATAAACCCCCCCAATTAAAATTTACCAAAAATTCAAGTTTCAAAACCAGCCAGCTGTCGAATCTTCTATTTGGATCTTCCAGTGTCTTTTCTTCTTAGGGAATTATGCTTCGCAGGTCACGGATCAATAAGGTACCTTTAAGAGAGCTATTCTCCGGGCAGTCTGCAGATGTCATTGGCTTGGCGGTCCTTCTTCCAACTGTTCAATTTTCCCCAGTCTTATAACTTCAAAGCATCGGATGTGTCTTTGACTTTTAAGATTGTCAATATACTAAATTCAAACTTGATTGGAATTTGGTATTTTTCAGGGTATAATTTAAACTGATTGGCCTAATTCAAATCTGTTTTGTGGTTTCCAGGCAACCAGCTAATCTAGCTTTCGACCAAGAGTTACACTGTTTCCTTATTCAAAACACTTGGTGCGGTGTCAGGTAGTTCTGCTAGCTTTTAACTCTCTTAAAGATACAGTACACTCACATCTTCATAACAGTAATACACTTAATGGTAAGGTCCTGGGGAGTATTGCTGAACAAAGAGACCTTGGAGTGCAGGTTCATAGTTCCTTGAAAATAGAGTTTAGGTAGACAGGTTAGTGAAGAAGGCGTTTAATATGCTTGCCTTTATTGGTCAGTGCATTGAATATAGGAGTTAGGAGATAATGTAGCTGTACAGGAGATTGGTTAGGACACAGGAAAGATGTTGTGAAACTTGAAAGGGTTCAGAATTAGGACACGGGAAGGGTGTTGTGAAACTTGAAAGGGTTCAGAAAAGATGGACAAGGATGTTCCAGTATTTGAGTTATAAGGAGAGGCTGAATAGGCTGGGGCTATTTTCCCTACAGCGTTGGAGGCTGAGGGGTGACCTTATAAAATCATGGGCGTGGTTAGGATTAATAGACAAGGTCTTTTCCCTGGGGTGGGGGCGATGGAGTCCAAAACTAGAGGCCATAGGTTTAAGGTGAGTGGGGAAAGATTTAAAAGGGACTTGAGGGTCAACCTTTTCACGCAGAGGGTGGTGCATGTATAGAATGAGCCACCAGAGGAAGTGGTGGAGGTTGTGCAATTACAACATTTAAAAATGAATATATGAATATGAAGGGCTTAGAGGGATATGGGCCAAATGCTGGCAAATGGGACTAGATTAATTTGCGTTATCTGGTTGGCGTAGATGAGTTGGATCTGTTTCCATTGGATGGGTATATGAGTAGGAAGGGTTTGGAGGGATATGGGCCGGGTGCTAGCAGGTGGGACTAGATTGGGTTGGGATGTCTGGTCGGCATGGACAGGTTGGATCGAAGGGTCTGTTTCCATGCTGTACATCTCTATGACTCTAAGTGGTGTCATGAAATCTTTTATGTTCTTTGGAGCAGGAAGGTGGGGTTTAGCATGGAATCTGAAAGAGAGCACTTCTGACAACTTGGCACTCTCGTCTTTATATTGTCTGTCTTGTCAGCCTTGATTATGTGATCAAGACTTAAAAGAGCTTGAGCTCATAACACTGAGTCAGACAATAAAGCTACCGACAATAAAGCTACCTACAATAAAGCTGGTACTAACATTAAAATATTTAGGAACTGCACAATGCATAGAATTTTTATATCTGGTTTGGGAATCTCTTAACTCTAATCCACTTCATGAATGAATTTGGTAACACAAATGGTCAGATCAAGTGACTAAAACAAAATCGAAAGCAGAATCTCCTGTAGTAATTCAGTACCACATATAAATCTAGATGACCAGTATGATATATAAATAAATGCTTCCCTGTGTATTATCTTTCTTAAAGGAGAACAAGAGCTTGAAATTTGTTCTTAGATTTTTTAATTCTGCTATTTGAAAAAAACAGTCATGGGTAATTTGTGTTCCAAGTTCTTCTTAATCCTGTGGAAAATATCTAGCTCTGCTGTCAGCTACAAGCAATGAGTTGATTAGACCCTTGTGGCAAGTTGTAAGCACAAAACATCTTACCAATGTGTAATAGTGTACTGGCATTCCCCAATCTACTGTTCACCATTAAACTTGGTACACAGGAAGAGGAGAAGTACTGAATGGCGGAGGTATTGGTTTTGAAGGGAAAAGAAAAGTAGGTCAGGCAACATGAGATGGGGTTAAGAGAAAAGTAAGAAAAAGGGAGCAGATAAATTTGTTTTTTGGAGATTAGACTTGGGTTCATATCGGCAGCTAAAATGTGCATGTGAGTGAACATTGGAAACTTTGAGTATGGTTAGATGGTAAGTTAGGATGCATAGGACTTACAGATTTTAAGCAACCTCTTTAAAGGAGGAGAGAGATGGAGAATTTTAGGGAAACAAAAGTCAGTTCTAAAGAAGAATCGTAGTGGTCAGGCAGGATCCACGGAGAGAAAGCAAACTAACATAACAAGCCTAGAGGTCTAATCTCTAATGAAGAGTCATCTGGACTCGAAACATTAGTTTTGTGGGGGTGGGGGGTGGAGGGTGGCAGTGGATAAGTGAGCTGTGAAGAGGATGCAGAAATGTTCATGTGATTTGGACAGGCTGTGAGTGAGTGGGCAAATGCATGGCAGATGTAGCAAAATGTGGACATATATGAGGTTATCAACTTTGCTAATAAAAACAGGAACGTAGAGTATATTTGAATAGCTGCAAATTGAGAGGGGGGACTGTTCAATGAGACCTCTGTGTCCTTGTGCATCAATTGTTGAAAGTAAGTACACATGTGCAGCAGGCAGTAAACTGGATGTTAGCCTTCATAGTGAGAGCATTCAAGTACAGGAACGAGGATGTTTTGCTGCAATTATATTGTGAGGCAACACCTGGAATATTGATTATCTGAGGAAGGGTGCTCTGGCCATGGAGGGAGTCCAACAAAGATTTGCCAGTCTGATTATCTTAACAGAGAGTGGATCGATTAGGGATATCAAGGGAGTGTAATGAAGGTTTACCAGTCTGATTCCTGGGATAGCAGGATTGATGTATGAGGAGAGGTTGAGTACATTAGGATTTATTCATTGGACTTTCGAAGAATGAGGGGTAATCTCGTAGAAACCTATAAAATACTAACAGGTTAGATGCAGGAAGGATATTCCCAATGGTGGGGGAGTCCAGAATCGGGGTAATAGTTTAAGGTTAATGTGTAAACATTTTAGGACTGAGATTAGGGGAAAAAATTGAACTCAATGATCAGCATGATCATTGAATGGCAGAGTAGGCTTGAGTAGTGGAATGGACTACTCCTGCCTTCTGTGTTTCTATGTATGCAATGATGTTATTTTTTAATGATGCTTGAAATTCATAAGGAGACTGGAAAATTCCATCTTAACATCAACTCTGCAACACCACCGGGTAATATCAAACCCTGTTCAGCCAATTTAAATATTCCAAGTGAGAAGTGTAGCTTGTTTAGAATCTAGAAGAATGACCACAACTTAATTTCATATAAAACATATTTATGATTTATTATTTCATACAATTGTTTCCATGTTTTACTGTGTTTGATTTCCAGTTTTTGAGAAGACAGATGATGTAGATGGTGTGTATATAGTTGTACATTTCCAATAATAAACAGAGATTTGTGCTAAATATTTATTTTGAGAAATAAGGTATTGGAATTTAACTGTTGTCCAGTGAAGGACTGCAAGGTAGAAATTCAGATCTTTTCATTTTATCTAAATGTGCACTTAATGGATTTCTTAATGTATTCTAAAAAAAATTATTTGTTATAGATTTGGATCCCAGGAATATTGGATACTTTAAGGACCACTGTTTTAAACTCTGAGCTGCAAGTAGCAAGCCTTCGAGTGTTGACTAACTTCTCTGTTACCAATAATTATCATTACATGATGACCAATTACATTCCTCACTTCCTTAAGCTCCTGGTAGAAGGAACTGAAAAAATAAAGGTATGTCTTGCTGACTTTCTTTTTTATTAATGTTTTTGAGGGCATCACTGGATGACCAGCATTTATTGCTCCTTTTAAATTTCCCTGAAGGAGTTGATGGTGAACTGCCTTGTTGAACTGCTGCAATCCTTGGGGTGTCCTAGGTCCCATGTGCAGTTAGGAATGGAGATTGACCCAACGAGAAACACAAATATAGTTACAAATCAGGACAGTGTGTGGCTTAGAGGAAAACTTGCAGGTGGTGATATTCCCTTGTACCTTGCTGCTGTTGCCATCTTTTTGATGGAGGTTGTGGATTCGGTAGTGGCTGTCAAACAAGCCCTGTTGGGTTGTTGTAGTGCGTACCAGTGCTGCCATTGTACATCAACGGTGGAGAGATTGGATGTTGAGTATGTTAGGTAGGGTATCAGTCAAGAGGTTCTTTTGTTCTGAACTATGTTGAGGATGATATTGGAGTTGCACTCACCCATATAATTGGAGAGTATGCTATCACAGTCCTGTACCTTATAGACAAAATATCTAACTTTAAAGTGGAAATAGAATGTACTCTGTTCTAGTTAATGTAAATTGACAAAACAAGTTCTTGATAAGAAGTAGGAAAATTACATAAATATTAGATAAAAATTTACCAGAAACCAAAATTTCGATTGAGGTTTCATTTGTAGCTGAGAGTCTCTGATGATCAATAATTTATTCTTATAGTTTGAACCATATATAAATGACATCACAGGTTTGGTATCTAACATTTATCTCAGCTGGCACAATGATAGAGGAGCAAAGATTAGTCATGCATTCAAATGTTAGGCAGATAAACTGATCAAGGTTGCAGTTTTGATTGTTTTCCAAGTGCCACTGTTAAAATTATGAAGTCCTGTCAGGACAAAATTCAACTTGATTGTGATGTTTTCTGACCTCTAGCTAATCTGTTTCACATTGTGAAAACTCACATGAAAGGTGGCAAGTTATCAGAAGGTAACTGGTGCCTGATATATTACTTACAGACTAACCATCATGAGAGATGATGGCAGGAAATCTAAATTGAGTTTCCATAAACAGTCATCTTAATGAATTTTTTATTTGTTAAAAACAACAGGTTCAGATATTGAAAGTCCTGATAAACCTGTCCACAAACCCAGACTTATGTCATGACCTTCTTAGTGCTCAGGTAAGATCCATGCTAATGCTATTTATTAGAATTATTTTGCAGTCAAATCCTTGATTTAAACAAGTTGAAAATAGAAGACAAACATTTTTACTCCTTGTCTAATTGTCCATATTGCTGATACTAGTGTAAAGCTTTGGGTGATATTAGTGAAGATTATTAAGAGCAAATGCATTGCCCTACCAATTCTGATTTGAATCCAGCAATGCCAATATTGTTGATGATTGACATTGAACTCAAATGTAGTGGAAATAAAAATGTTCTTGTAGAAGTGGAGAATTTAGTGCCATTGTTTCTTTTCAATTCGTCAGGTAGTTGGTATATGTGTAAACTTGGAATCAGGCTTTGTAACTTGGTTATGCATATTGTTATACTGAGTTTGTTGATATTGTATTCCAGCAGTAGTCAGCCCAAGCATCAGCATTAGCATATACGATGGACATATTTTCAGAATGGTGGAAGCAGAGGGTATCAAAGTCTACATTCACATATTACCTGCCTAATCCAAAATGTTTGTCCAGGGGTTTTAACAAAACTTAAATATCGCTGTAATGAATAGGGTTGTCAAATCTGAAGGTATTTCTGGAGATTTTATTATATGTGTGCAAATGGTATTGCATTTACCATTATTATTACAGGTTGTGTCCCCTCTGATTAGCTATTTTTGTTTGTGGTTTTAAGCCACCACCTGCTGTGTAAGAACTGGCAGCTGAAGAAGGGAAACAAATGGCTCCCAGCACTGTTGGGAATATTGGGCTTAGGCTCCATGCCTGGATCTTCCAGTTCAGTTTTGAAAATAAGTTTTCTTTCAGTAGCTTTGTGTGGGAATGAAATTTTGTAGTTATTTCTCCTTCCCCACATCCTCTCATCAGCCAAAATACAGACATTGCTGTTCTTCTGGACAACATGCTTTCTATTAAAATCAAAACATTCTTGATTAAATAAAGATAAGACAGACCATGTAATGGATAGAATAGAAAGAGTTCAGAGAAGTGAGTGAAGAATTGACTCTGAAATGCTGAGCCTTTTGTTATATAGCACACAGGTTTTCAAGAAATAATCTTAAGCCTGAAACACTCTTGGGCTTTAACAAGAGTTGTGCAAATTTTGATGGAAAATTAAGTGAGGGAAATAAAAGTGCTAGAAAATAACCTATAGTGGCAAGGGTTGTGGGAGTTCCCAAAATCTGAAGATATGAGGCAAATTTTCAGTTGAGCTATTTAAAGTCTGAAGATGTATTAAGAGAGATGTGGAAAAAACTTTTTTTTGAGAAATGAAATACATAAAGTATTCATTGCACCATTAAACCTGGAGGAGACTAAGATACAATGATTAAGCTGTTGTACTTATGAAGAAAGAAGCCAATGGGTATAGAAAAGGTGAAATCCAAAGGCAGGTGATGCATAAGGACTGAACTCATTAGAAAATTTAATTGGGTTGGCTGATAATTTGATGTTTATTAATATGAAGCATGCACTAAGTAGAAAAGCTTGGGGATTCTGTGTGATGCTACAATAGTCACAAGGTGTATCACCAAAACGATTATTTGGGATTGATGTTGGGCCTAGTAATATTGGCCACAGGTACATTGACATTCTGACTTCCACAGAAATTTGGTGATTCATTTTATACCTGTGGGCTGGATTCCTTCAAAATCTCAGTAATGCAATGGATTTTGTTTAAGTGTCAAAACTCATTCAGTACAGTTAAGTAAGTAAGTTTGGCATCAGTTGCCATAACAAACAAAAGCACTAGAATGAGAGAGATTCCAATTTTAAGAATCTTTCTGCATATTTATAATGTGCTTCACCCACAGAATATTCTCCCATGTTTTTGCTGTTAAAATAGAAATTCAGATGATCACCATATTTTTGGGATAACTTTCCAAGATTTTCTTACAACACAAAAAAAACCTTTTGAGTTTAAGAAATCTACAGTATCTATATCCAAAATATGAGAAGGAGCCTTGGGTAAAATGGATCAATTATCAACTGCAATTCTCTTTTGAAACTGACTCAACATTCTAATCTAATCTGGTAAATGTAGGGGAACGGGTCCGGGTAGGTTGCGCTTCGGCAGGTCGGTGTGGACTTGTTGAGCCGAAGGGCCTGTTTCCACACTAAGTAATCTAATCATATCTTGGCTCCCAAAATTTACCTTTGTGCCACATCTACAATGATTGTACTTGACTGGTGCCAGTTATAGTTTTATTTAAGTGCCGAAACAACATTCACTGTTCACTGCTGAAACAACTTATGGGACATTTACAATGCCTTGGAGAGGACATTGCCAGACCAGGTGTTAAAGGTGAAGGATCAGTAATTTAACTTGTAGAACCTACCTATTTTTTCTAAAGAACAAAGAAAATTTACAGCCCAGGAACAGGCCCTTCAGTCCTCCAAGCCTGAGCCGATCCAAATCTACTGTCTAAACCTGTCGCCCAATTCCTAAGCATCAGTATCCCTCTGCTCCCCACCTACTCATGCATCTGTCCAGACGCATCTTAAAAGAGTCTACCATGCCTGCCTCTAACACCTTTGCTGGCAACGTGTTCCAGACACCCACCACCCTCTGTGTGAAGTACTTGCTCCTTAAACTTCCCACCTCTCATTATTGAGTCCTTCACCCTGGGAAAAAGCTTGTCTCTATCCACTGTCTATATCCTTCATGATTTTGTAAACCTCAATCAGGTTCCCCCCTCAATCTCCTTTTTTCTAATGAATACAAACCTAACCTACTCAACCTTTCTTCATAGCTAGCACCTTCCATACCAGGGAACATCCTTGTAAACCTTCTCTGCACCCTCTCCAAAGTGTTTCACAACCTTTTGGTAATGTGGCGACCAGAACTGTACATAGTATTCTAAATGCGACTGAACCAATGTCTTGTACAATTTTAACATGACTTGCCAGCTCTTATACTCAATACCCTGTCCAATGAAGGCAAGCCTTCTACACTATATGCCTTCTTGACCACTCTATCCACCTGTGCAGCAACCTTCAGGGTACAATGGACCTGCACTCCCAGATCTCTCTGCCCATCAACTTTTCCCAAGGCTCTTCCGTTCATTGTATAATTCGCTCTAGAATTAGTCTTGCCTAAATGCATCACCTCATATTTGTCAGGATTGAAATCCATCTGCTACTTTTCCATCCAACTCTCCAGTCTATCTATATCCTCCTGTATTCCTTGACAGTCCCTTATGCTTTCTGCTACTCCACCAATCTTCATGTCATCTGCAAACTTGCTGATCATACCAACAGTGCCCTCTTCCATACCAACAGTGGCCAAAACACTTACCCCTGTGGAACATCATTGGTCTCCTTTCTCCATTTCGAGAAACTCCCTTCAACTACTACTCTCTGTCTCCTGTTGCCCAACCATCCACCTAGCTAGAACACCCTGCACACAATGTGACTTCACTTTCTCTATTAGTTTATCATGGGGAACCTTATCAAACACCTTACTAAAGACCATGTATATGACATCAACAGCTCTTCCTTCATCTATCAACTTGGTCTATATGTTTGTAAGTTTAGGTTTTCGGTTGGGAGCTGTAAATTATTTTTAATCTTTCATCATGGGCACTAAACATACTGTGAAATAAAACATTTAAATAAACAAGTCAAGTTATATATATGTTGCCATTTTGCTCATTTATTGCAAAAAATGTATGGGTAACTGGTACCATGTGGAAAATTAATAAATTTAAATCAGTATATGTTTTCAAGCAAGGAAATATCCAGATTTATCTAATATCCAGCTTTTGCTGTAATAGGAACACTCTGGGATGAATTTGGACCCTTTTCTAAAATGTGATTTATAATCTATGCTATGATATGTATGTATCATATGTTATACTTCATTTCAGGTACCATTGTCGTTCCTTGTATTGTTTGACAGCTGTATAAACAAAGAAGTTCTTCTACGACTGTTGATATTGGTGGCAAATCTGAAAGAAAATTTGAATCTGTTGCAGAACTCTGTTCAGTTTGAATATGGAGTGGATTCTCTCCATGCTGTACTATTTGGGAATCCAACACCATTTTCTCATAAACTTGCAAAGCTAATATTGTACCAAGATAATGAAGTAAAACAACAGATTGCTAGAATTATTACCAAATCATATTAGAGGCATATTATTTACCATGTAATTTAATGTTTTAATGATTATATAAACTAAATGTGTCAGTTTGAATGTGGATATGTACTGTAATTTAACGACCCAAGTTTTATATATAAATATTATTTTTGGTACTTCAAAGGGGGAGCCTTTTCCATTGTGCAGGAAAACTATTCTTGAATCAGCACTGGTTTTGTTATTACTGTTTTTGTATTTGTAGAAGACTAATAAGTCCAGAAATAATGTTGGACTGAAGGCATTAATCCCGAAAAGCAATGAAACTAGAAAAGTTAAAAATGCATTTTGTATCTTGTGACTGAAAATCATGTAAATAATTTAAATTGTATTGTAACTGAACAAGTTTCCTGAAGTATTTTTATGAATCACTGTAATTGATTAGATATTATTAATGATGCTGACTTTTTTAATCTAATTATTTAAGTCACAGTACTGTTATGCCTTTGTTGTGGGAAGATAATGATGGTTGAAAGACATTTAAGTGAGAAATGTTCATGGTTAGCCATGATCAAATGGTGCAGCAGATTAATAGGACAAATGGCCTAATTCCACTCCCATATCTTATGGTCTTATTCTATTGCATAGTTCCCTGAACTGGATTAACGTTTTAGCCAGGATGGCGAGGAGGGTGGAAATGACAAATTTGCTCATACTTCCTTTGTGTCAAACTGAAGATGATTTCAGGGTATTGCTTCCCATTGAGAACAATTATGCACAAATTGACAGAAGACAATGTAAAGCTGGTTTCAGTTACTTAAAATTTATATATTAAGATATAAAAACCACAAGAAGTAAATAAGGATAGAGAGGCACTTGAATACATTCAGATAAGAGAGAACATTTTCTAAAACAAAATTCAAAGTGAAAGTGTTCTTTATCAATTTTAGGACTATACTACCAAATTCTTGTTTTTGTTTGTTTTGGATTTAAGATTAAATAATTCATAGTATGTAAGATAAAGGTTTTTCAGACATGACTTTGGGGCCTTTTGGCTTTGTAGCAACAGTCGATATAGATTGAAACTTCAATATCCAATCTTTGGATTATAAAATTGCATCTGCTTGTCACTTTTGTGTTCATCAAACATTTTTGAGCGTTAGAAGTTAAGTTGGACAACTAAAATAACATTGTTTGTGTTTTAATGTACCCAAATAAATTTGTAACAAATGTAGTCACTTCTATATAGCCATTTTTTTCCCCTGAAAACAATGTAAATGTCGTTCCTAAAAAGAAACTGGCATAACCACCACATTTTGAATGCCATAAAGAGGTTTCCAGCACAATGAAAGGCAGTCTTAGGTTGGAAAAAGAACAGCCAGCTTTTAAGAATGCTGGTTTTTGAAGAGATTATCTGAAGTCACGTAAGTTGGCACTTTTCTACACAATTAAGTTATCCTATATAACATGTTTTTTTTAACTTCCTCTACTCCAAACTATTCAGGAAAACGTCATTTTAAAATATGTGAACACGTACTATTTTCCAAAATCTTTCAATCAAAGCAGTGAATTGTGTTTCTCAAAGTATTGATACTAAAATAAAACATTCTGAAATACGTTTCCTGGTCAAAATATATGCTATATACTGAATGTGCTGAGTTTGCATTAATTTCTGCAAGTTTGTAAGCTGCTCTAATCACAGAATTTGTTTGTTGATGAAATCCTACATGTCTTCCCTGTTGAAAACTACAGTGACTGAAGTTCTTGATTGTTGACCCCTATGAAGAAATTTTTAAAGACAAAACCACAGCTAAAATATTTAATTGTAATTTGTAATATAGTTATCATGAAGACCAAATCATTTAACTGTTTTCTCCCATCCGCTCAAGCTCATTTAAAAACACACAAACCATTTCAGACAGGAGAAAACCTTCAGTCAATCCATCACATTTCATCCATCCAGAGAAAGTATATTCCTGTCAGGGTGAAAGGGAAGGCTATAGGTATAGGGAATACTGGATGACGAAAGAAATTGAGGGTTTGGTTAAGAAAAAGAAGGAAGCATATGTAAGGTACAGACAGGATAGATTGAGTGAATCCTTAGAAGAGTATAAAGGAAGTAGGAATATACTTAAGAGGGAAATCAGG
>NC_057732.1:31884448-31945953 GCF_004010195.1 Chiloscyllium plagiosum
CTCCTTCCTATCAGAAAGATGTTGTGAAACTTGAAAGGGTTCAGAAAAGATTTACAAGGATGTTGCCAGGGTTGGAGGATTTGAGCTACAGGGAGAGGTTGAACAGGCTGGGGCTATTTTCCCTGGAGCATCGGAGGCTGAGGGATGACCTTATAGAGGTTTACAAAATTGAGGGGCATTATTAGGATAAATAGGCAAAGTCTTTTACCTGGGGTCAGGGAGTCCAGAACTAGAGGGCATAGGTTTAGGGTGAGAGGGGAAAGATATAAAAGAGACCTAAGGGGCAACTCTTTCACACAGAAGATGGTATGTGTATGGAATGAGCTGCCAGAGGATGTGGTGGGGGCTGGTACAATTGCAACATTTAAGAGGCATTTGGATGGGTATATGAATAGGAAGAGTTTGGAGGGATATGGGCCGAGTGCTGGCAGGTGGGACTAGATTGTGTTGGGATATCTGGTCGGCATGGACAGGTTGGATCGAAGGGTCTGTTTCCTTGCTGTGCATCTCTATGACTCTATCTTGTTCTTTTTTTTACCCGAGAGAGAGAGAGAAGACCCACAGTACTTTAATATTTTTTAACAAACCATGTTGTTGAGAGCCAAAACTGCATGCAGAACTTCAACTGTTGTTCCAGGCTGAATATACCTTTAAAATTGCCTTAAATTATCAATTATGTCCCTTGTGTTTCATTCAAAGATTTTGTTTGCTTTTATAAGAATCTAAGAACATTATGTTACGTACTGATAATTCTATACTGATCTGTTAGTGTAAAATTGCAAGATTTCGGTCTTGCTCCTCATATCTAATTAACACACATCAACCTTTTGTCTGCCAAATCCTCATAAGCTTATGCTTCCTGTAATAAATTATACCTACTATTTTTCTGCAGTGCCATTGAGCTTGTCCAGATAAATTTAAATGTGTGTACATTAATATTCATAATTTACCACTTCACAATTTGCTCTTGCCCTATGTACCCTGTAAATTAAGAGAAAATTAGTTTTTCTGAAAATGTAACTGCTCTTGATTACTCTTTTAACCTCTTAAAGTAATACACTTAATTCCAATCCATTCTTTGCATAGAAATTTGTTTAAAGGACATTTTATCTATTAAAAAGCACCATAGTATGGCTGTGGTTTTGCTTTTCTAGTGGGATGATAATGGAACATGTTTGGTATTTATGAAGCAAATGTAATAACATTTGTAAATTATGAAGAAATGATGGGTTAGGTCAGCAAATCTCCAGAATATGTTTAACCAAAAGCTGGCATTTGTACCTCTGGGAAAATTCCAATTGCTTTCGCCAGGATTAACCAGCTTCTTGAAAAGCAGAACACCACAGCTGCTGGAAGTCTGAAATAAAAACTGAAAATGCTAAAAGATTATTGACTGTAAACAATAACTCTTTCGGGCTCCACAATTTCCAACTTTCTATTTCTAATATTTTCTGTGTTTATTAACCAGCTTCTATGTTGGTTATTAAATATCTTTTACTTAATATGATGAGCAATTAATTACTTAATTAGCTTCCCTTGAGAATTGGTGTTGAAAGTCAATCCTGTTTGGCATGTACTGTTGTAAATGATGTTCCCATTAAGAATGAACCAGGACATGCTCCAGAGACAATATTGAACAACGGATGCTTGTACTTGTTTGATGGATTATTTGGTTGATTTGATTGTGAAAGATCTTCAAAAAAGAAATAGCTGGTTTTCCTCAGTTAGGAAGGTTGGTTAAGAAGGGGAGAACAGACTAGAGTTTGACTATGAACTGCAAGAAAACAAGTGCAGAAGACCGATTCCTGCTTAAGTAAATGGATGTCTAGCAATATATCATTGTGGGCTGCCCCCTCATTAGAGGGGAGAATCCTTCACAGTAGTGATTTTATCGAAGTTGGCTAGGTGGATCTTATTGAATATAATTTCCATGATTGTAGCTATTAATCTGGGCCAATCAGGGAGCCCTGGCTGACAGTATCTTCAAGGTTAGTGGTTCGATATGATCCAGGCACGCAACTTCACTTATTTTAGATCATACAATTTATCCAACAATGTACCTACATCTAACCCACTAGAAATTTATGTGGGTTTGGATTCAAATAAACCTATAAACAGGAGTGTTTGGTTTCGCTTAGTTGGCTGATTGATTTCTGAAGCAGTGTGATGCTAACAGCTTGGTTCAGTTCCCATCACAGGCTGAGGTTACCATGAATGACTGTGCCTCTCAACTTCTCCCTTTGTCTAAGGTATGGTGGCCCACAGATTAAATCACTACCAGTCATCTTTCTCTCTAAAGAGAGTAGCCCTATGATCTGGTACATCTATGGTGACACAAATGCAATAAACAGGAGTGTCAGGGATTCTATTCACTCTGAGAGTTGGTTCTGAGGAAGCTGAACCAATGTTAAGCTGAACTCAACTTCTCACCAACATCTGTATTTTGAACAGCCCTGGATGACCCTGGTTATGTCTGGTGTCCAGGATTCGATGCAGACATTTCCATCTTGATTGGACAGTGCCCAGAATACACTGGGAGCAGGGAACAGTACTAGCAACGCCAAGGCTGTGCACAAGACCCTTCTAAGTAAAATAAAGTTTACTTTGGGGACAAAGTTTGGTATAGAAACCACAGAAATGACCCTGGATGGGTGAGGGGCATAGTCGACAAGATGTCAAGTCCTGTGAAGGTCAAGTAGGTGAAGCAGCCCTGAACAAGCATGTGGACCACATAAAGGCTACAAACTCACAAATGGTGCAGGAGCAAAACACTGGCCCCTTAGAACATCCAGCAAGGATGTTGGTAATCTTCCCCCGCTGTAAGCATCGAAAAAACCTCGGAGTGTGAGATGGACTTGTGCATGAAACACAGATAATCAGGAAGGCCAATAGAATGTTGGCCCTTATTTCAAGAGGTTAGTGTGTAAGAGTTACTGCTGCTGTACAAGTTGCTGGAGAGATCACATCTCAGCAGTTTTGGTCCTCTGATTTCAGAAATTCTATTTGAAGGCAGTTCAAGGTAAAGTTCACTAGGATGATCCCCAGAATTGAGGGACTGACTTATGAGAAAAGGTTGAACAGATTGGGACTCTCCTCATTGGAATTTAAAAGAATGAGAGGCGAGCTATTGAAACATATAGGATTTTTAAGGAGTTTGATAGGCTAAATACTGAGAGCATGTTTCCTCTCATGAGAAAGTCTAGCCCTCGGGAGCAAAGTCTCAGAATAAAGGGCCTCTAATTTAAGACTGAAATGAGGAGGAATTTGACGAACGTTCCCAGCAACAGCTGCATGTGTTTAGTGACATCTGTCCCTGCAGCAGAATATTAGACGGATAGCCATGTGAACATCCTAAACTTTAGTCTTTTTACCTTGAAGAACATGACTTAATGGCCAAAAATATGTGACTTGTCCAGAAGCAAATATATTTTTCCTTTACCTGGTGTTTGTGTGATTTAAATGTATATTGCTTATATTACAAACTGTCTCTTAACCAAGTTTGCATCTCTATGAAATAATGTTCTAATTAATTTTGTTTATTAAATAAGCCTGTTTAACAGTCCTTTTATTAAAGTCTAATATAGAAAAGAAAAACATATGACTGGTCATATTGAGAACCAGATAAAATGATTGCATATATCTTGTGACCCATGAATTTGTGGAACTAGAGAAAGACAGTTCACTTATCTCAGTCACTAATTTCTCCTTTAGTGCTTTGTCACATTGTCTGAATGTCTTAAAACACTCGATGCTAATTTGTTTTTTTGTGAAGTTCATCCATAATATTGTAGCCAAATTCAACAATCAATTTGTATATATTAAGCTTCCACATAATGCAAGCAAGAAGAATATCCAACTAATATGCCAGTCATTTTGTTAGTGTAGACTTCAGAGTCTTTAATTTTGATTATTTCTCCAGGGAGACCATAGTTCTTACACTGAAGTTATAATCAGTACTTAATCTCAAATAATCCAAATGTAAACAGGCAGACATAGTAACAGGAAAATAGACACTTTAATTTTGCAGTGAATGGTGTTGTTGAGAGGTTAACTGGAGTTTCTTCTCCATTTTTTACATTTCATCACATTTTCATGATTTCATCTCCACTTCTACTCCATTCTAATAATGCATATACTATATACTCACACAGTTCTCAAGTGTTAATTGAAAAGGAGTATTACAATTATAGCTACAAAATATGTAACCATCAGCCATTCAAACTTTAAATTTTTACATTGGAAAATAAACACAATACATTATATCCCACAGTTAAAGTATAACACTTCCACCATCCCCCAAGCAAATTGATTAAAAATATTTAAAATATCTCCTGTAGAGGAGACACATGGTATTTATAAAAAAGCCTAAAATACAAATGTAGAGGTTAATTAACATCAGACTGAGCCAGATTTCCAGCAAAGCATCTTTGAGTTAACGGTGCAGCCTACCATTATCCTTTCCTTCCAGTCCTGCATCTTCTAATTATGTAGCATACTCAGTTTTGCAATGATTGCCAATAATTTGGCTCAGAGCCACAAATGATTTATTCAAAAAACAATTATAATCCACATCTTCGTACAGTTACCTAACCTCTGGTGTATAGTGTCAGTATAATTCCTGCTTATTAAAGAGGCACTTGTCTTAAGGCCAACTTCCCATTTCATGTTCAGGGTTATAACTGGAACTATATTGTGTATTTAATTACAGTAAAGCTTTGTGCATTTCACATGCTTAAAATATCCATTAATTTAAATTGTGCAAACTTAATGTTTTTGGCAAACGTGCAGATGGCAGGTCAAATACATCTACAATGGAAGACAATCACAGGTTCGATTTAGGCAGCCAACAACTGCAAAACCCACACTTATCCAAAGTATTTCTCAATAAAATAATGTATTCTGGTTCTTCAATAAAACAAACACTTGACAGACATCAACCAATAAAAAACTGAGGAAAAGAAGACTTTACTCGACAAAGCTAGCATTTGTAATGCTTGTTTTTAATATGTGCAGCAAGATTAAAGAATGGTGACAACTCAAACTAATGGCATTTCAATTAATTTTCAGCCCAAAATTAAAAGTATGGTTAGTGGAAAGGCAAGCCTAGTTCTACTCGTCTTTGTGAAACAGCCACACCTAGTTTATAATCGGTGTCTGTTTTCATTGAAAAGCTTCATTTTCACCAACATTCCTCGATTCTCCATGCTTCAAAACAAAGAAATCCTCTGGTTTCAATCCATATCTTTCTCGAGCTTCCTCAAGTTTCCTTCGAGGTTCCAAGTAGTACTGGAATTGAAATAATAGTTTAATAATGCATACTAATGCACACAAAGGAAAATATAAATATGACAATATTAATGGTAATAAATAATTTATCATTTCAGTATAATTTCTAAACTGCCACCTTAAAAGTTATACATTTCATTCATTAACATTTTATTTTTGCTCTTTTATTGTTCATATTTAAGATCCACTCCATGCCCTACTTGAGAGATCAGGAAGTGATTTTCCCCATAAGTAATAAGAAGCTATGAAGAGCAAGCTAGAGTAATTGGATTGCTATTTTTCCCTTTCCAAATCATTGCTAACACTTTCACACTCAAACTACGTTCATGCCAATGTTAGCAATTGGTCATATGCGAAATCAGTTTAACTGATGTTGTTCTTCCATTTTGTGGTTGGATATACTGGAACACCAGTTGCACACATCATTATTTGCCCCTACATGATCCTTTAGAACCAAATTATTTGAATTGTTTGTGA
Organism: Chiloscyllium plagiosum; assembly: GCF_004010195.1. Taxonomy (NCBI): domain Eukaryota; kingdom Metazoa; phylum Chordata; class Chondrichthyes; order Orectolobiformes; family Hemiscylliidae; genus Chiloscyllium; species Chiloscyllium plagiosum. Next base: position 31,890,212 of record NC_057732.1, read on the forward strand.
AATCAGAAAATGATATATTACATTCTACAAGTGTTTTCTGAAGATACAGTAACTTAAACTGAGCAAGTCGCAAAAATGAAATAGGACTCGAAATGAACGAATATTTGGCATCCACTTATGTTGATGCAAGCAATATGCCAGCCTCTGACTCCTACTCATTACCATGATTTTAGAGTGGAGCCATGCTGTTGAGTGGCTGCACACCTCAGCAGGGGTCCAACATAGCAAGGGCCAGCATGCGTTAAAGCTAGCTACAATGAATAACGTCTGCCTGCATCTCAAAGCAGAAGTTCATTGTGGCTGAAGCAGGTAGTGAAAGTCCAAATGCAAATCATGCTGAGGTACAAAATAACTGAATAATAGCAATTTGTGCAAGAAAGAATTCCAATATTTTCAGAATTTGCACTGGAGGTCTTAATGGTGATGTAAAGGAGAAGGGATATATGCACAGGAGGCTGTCCAGATAGCTGCTAAGAAGTCAGTAGAATTTGACAGCTGCAACAGTCAATGCCAAATAATCAAACCCTAAGTACATGAATGCTGTGTTGCAAAAATAATTCAGTGACCTCAGACAAACGATTAAGTGAATTAATCTTCAAATATCATAGCCCACCAACTACAAGCCTCAAGTAATGCACGATGATCCCTATCATTTATCAAATCCCCAATCAGTATTCTGACCTAAAATTCATAGCTACATCTGCATTGCTGCAGCAAGCCTTATACCTTTATCTCTCAACTATAATACTGACAGCTACATCAGCCAAACAGATTGTACCATATTAACTATAAACTTTCCATTTATCACTGCTGCTATGCAAGTTTAGGCTGTTGCTTTCATGGCTACAAATCCCATTGTTTAATATCATCTCCACACACTACTTGAGAGGGAACAGAGTGCAAGCTGAAGTAACTGGATTGCTGACTTTTCTTTCCAAGTTGTTTCAAAAAAACTTTCACTTTAACTACCTTGACACCGATATTGGCAATTGGTCATATAGGAAATTAGTTTAATTGATCTGGGAGGTCATGCCAAATGAAGCTGGTTAAATTTTGAGGAGATGACCAAGCATGTACATGAGGGTCATGCAGTGGTGTAATTGATACGGATTTCAGCCAGGCCTTTGACAAGGTCCGCATGAGAGATAATAAAAAAAGTTAATAATACATGGAAACTGGGCTAAGTTAGCAACTTAGATCCAAAATTGACTTCGTGGCAGGAAACCGAGGGTGGTGGTATAAGTCTATTTGTGTGACTGGTCGCCGATAGCCAGTGACTTAATTAGGGATCAGTACTGGATCCCATATTGTTTGTGATATAGATGAACAACATAGATGAGAATGTGGGACAGATGATAAGTAACTTTGCGGATGACACAAAGATTGGCTGAGTGCTTGACAGTGAGGAAGGTGGTCTTGGGTTACAGGAGGATACAAATGAATTAGTCAGATGGGCAAAAGAAATTTAATCCAGATAATGATAGAATCCTGACAGTGTGGAAGCAAGCCATTTGGCCCATCAAGTCCAAACTGATTTGCTGAAGAGTATCCCACCCAGATCCATCCTCCTACCTCATCCCTGTAACCCTGCATTTCCCGTGGCTAAGCTGCCTAGCCTGCACATCCCTTAACACTGGGCAATTTAGCATGGCCAGTCTACCGAACCTGCGCATCTTTCAGCTTTGGGAGAAATTGGAGCACATGGAGGAAACCCAGGAAACAGGGAGAATGTGCGAACTTCACACAGACACAGACACACACACACACAAACACACACACACACAGTCACCAGAGGATGGAATCAAACACTGAGCCACCTTGATAACTGTGAAGTAATGCACTTTGGAAGAAGTAACAAGACAAGGGAGTATTCAATGAATGATAGGAACTGGGAAGTTGAGGAACGGGGATCTTGGGGTGCTTCTTCACAAATCCCTGAAAGCAACAGACAGATTAACAGGGCACATCCTTTTATCAGTCACGAGAAGGGAGGTCATGTTGGAGCTACATAGAACTTTGGCCACAGCTGGAGTACTATGCGTGGTTCTGGTCACCACAGTACAGGAAAAATGTGATTGCACTGAAGAGGGTGCAGAGAAGAATCATCAGGCTGGCTGGAACATTTTAGCTATGAAGAGAGGCTGGATTTGCTCAAGTTGTTTTCTTTTGAGCAGAAAGGGGTGGGCGGAATCTGATAGAGGTGCGTCAGATAATAAGGGGCATGAACAAATGGATATAAAGCAGCTGTTTCCTTGCTTGAAGAATGAGTAACAAGGGAGCACACATTTAAAAGGTGGGGAAAGCAGTTGGTTTAGAGGGGATTTGAGGAAAGTGTTTTTCACCCAGAGGGTGATGGGGATCTGGAATGCATGCTTGGGAAGGTAGATGAGATGGGCAACCTCACAACCATTAAAAAGTGCTTAGATGCGCACTTGAAAAGTAATAGCTTTTAAGCTCTGGGCCAAGTACTAAAAAGTGGGACTAAAGTAGATTTAGCATTGTTTTGGAGGTACAGACATGATAGACCAAAAGCCCTTCGTGTACTGTATGATTCTGTCATTTTGTGGTATAATATATTAGTACGATATATACACCCTGACTTATCATCATTTGGCTCTACATCACACTTTAGAACCAAATTATATGAATTGTTTGTGAAATAAGAAAGTGATATTTTACACTTTACAAGAACTTTGAGGACACAAAAGCTTAAATTGAACAGCTCCCAAAATTGCACTGGGGTTCACGATGCATGAAAATTTGGTATCCATTCACTTTGATGCAAGAAACCCAGCATTCATCCTGTTACCACTGCTATTCTGCCATTGCTCTTGCTGTGGGGCCAGTAAGCCAGCACATACTGCTGTCAGGCTTGCAGATATGAGTGCAGTCCAAAGGCTGGTCTTCTTGGCCCAGAGTTGCTTGAGTTTTTCCAATGCTATTTTTAAACTTTGTTCATGGCATGGGGGTGTCACTAGCTGGGCCATCATTTATTGCCCTCCCTAAGTATTTTTGAGAAGTTGAAGGCAGGAGGTTTAAAAGGGACTGCCTTCTTGAATTACTGTAGTCCATGTGGTTTAAGTATTCCTATAGTTTGGTTAGAGAGGGAGATCTGAGAGTTTAACACAGCAATAGTGAAGAAAACAGTGATATAGTTCCGAGTTAGTATGGTGTGTGGCTTGGATGGAAGTTTGCACACAGGATGTTCTCATGTATCTACTACTTCTATCCTTCTAAATGTCATGGGTTTGGACATTACTGTCTAAAGAGCCTTAGTGATTTGTTACAGTGCATCTTGTAGATATTGTCCATTCATGGGACAGAGAGTGAAAATTGAAGGTTTTAGACAGGGTAATCTTCAGTCCTTTCCAGGTTTCTGCCTTTTATATGAATAATCCCTTATAAGCCCTTCCCAACTGCATTACCCCATTTTCTCAAGTTGAATTCCATTTTCCACTGCTCTATGCATTTGACCAGATCCTTGATATCTTCTACATTTCACAGCTTTCCTCCTTACTCTTTACCAGCTGTCATGTGAAGTTCTTGATCATACTCCTGACATTTAAGTACAAATCATTAAGATACGCCCTAGCACCAAGCCTCTGCGGAATCCCACTGGAAACAGAATTGCAGTCACAGAAATATTCCTCTACCCTCACATTGCTGACTTCCAGCAGAGTTGGGAGATAGCTGTTAGAAACAGATATATTTATGGATTATGAGAACTGGAAGATTTGAACTATTTCTATGCTGCAAAAGGGTTACCTGCGAATTCCTGGAAAATGTCAAGAGTCAAGGAGTATTGTAGGTTACTTGCTGTTCAATGGAAAAGCAAATAACTTTTGAAAAAAAAAAGACAATCCAAAGCTTTAAAAAGGCAGCTAAGGAATCTTTAATGACCTTAACTGCTAGACAATTAGGAGGAGTATTGGAACAGGGCTGTTAATGAAATTACCTAGCAACAGCATGTGAACTTTGATTTTTGTTTTGCCATTTAAATGGGAGTTGGAAAAAGGATTTCCAAGATGGAAATAACAGATTATGTTGAAAGAAAACTGCCAGTTGCTGGGGAGGAGGTTTGCAAGGAAATGAGTTCTTTCTCAATGAAATGTGGATGAATCCTGAAAGTTACAAACAAGAATTTCTAAATATTTCTAGCTGAATCTCAAATCTGGTCTGAAGATCTTCCATCATCATGTTGCTGATCAATAGCAATTGGAACATTTTGACAGGAAAGCAAAGGAATTTTGACATATCAACATCCTATTCGAATTCAAACCCCTACAGTGGTCTTGACAATCATAATATCTCTGCAGAGCAATCTTATCTTGTAATGTCTGTATATGAATATGCATGTTTATGATAAAGTAGAATATAGTGCAATCCAGCACAGGAGCCTAGTTGTTAACCACTTTTGCTCCTTCTTATTAAAAGGCAAAATACATATTTCAAACTGTTATTTTTGGATTTATTGAAAACAACTTGGTGAAAGTCTCTTTTGTTCTAGATAACAGTAATAAAAGAGAAACAAATCAATTATTTTGATGATTAAATAAGATATTTACACTTTTGCAGTAGCAGAGCTTAGTTTCCAGTGAACTACTCTAGGCAGAATCCTAACATGGCCTTTCAAAATTATGTCTGTGCTAAGATAATTGTAGTGCCCAAAAAGAGGACATTATCAATCCAAATTTTATACTGATTAATTCTAACTAATTCTCAATTATTGCATTTTAAGACACAAAATTTGACCTAAACCAAATTATTGTTTCATTATTTAAGGTAAAGACAAGTTCACATCACATATGAGATAAAATGAGACACCAATAACTGAATCCAGAAACTGATCAAAAAGCTGTATATTTTGTTATGGGACTTAATAATCTATTGCGAAGAGAAAAACTTCCTTTACAATCTCATTTCCCCTACTCGAAAATCCCAAGAAGCTTTCAGTGGCCAACCTTTCTGCATCACAGACCTCCTGGATTTTAGACATAAGACAATAAGACGTTGGAGTAGAGCAAGCTTAGAATAATATTTGGGATATACCCAGGACATAAGTGAAAATGGTCTATTAAAATTACTCCATCCAAATTTTTATTCAATCTTACAGGAAAAACTTTAGTCTTCACTCAGTGTCTTTCAGCCTCACCTCAATTAAGATTTTTTTTAATGGAAAGGATCAATCTTTTCCCCCTTGGACTACAAGTAATTTAAGATACTCTGCCAGAATTCTGTTTGTGGATTATGAAATAATTGATTAGAATTTATTTTCTCCCTAAAATATTTGCAAACCTCTGTTCTAAATGAAATCTTATAGCAGGAATATGTTGCAGCCAACACAGGCCTAAAAAGGTATTTTTTCCAAAATAGCACTGTTGATCATTCTTTGCTTCAAGCCAAAATAATCACTTCTAGATATATGCAAATCTAATAATTGCAGTCTAATTACAACATACTCAATATGAAGCAAACTATATGTCTTAAAATAGTCCTATGAAAACAAATAGTAAGGTATGAGTTGGAGATTTCTTGAAATTGTTATTTATGAAGTGGTAGTAACCATAAATTAGGTCCTGGACCAAAATCTGTAATATATACACATCATAGTTTTAAAAAATGCATGTTTTCCAGTTTATTTATTTACTGGAATATAACTTTCTTTTGAAACTGCATTAAAAACGTACTTCATTGCACTGTGCCTCATACTGTTGTGGAATTCTTGCAGTACTCACCAAAAGGAAATATAAAAGCCCCTTCTCCTCTAGCACACAACTACAATCTGATATAGATGAAGTGGGGCTTGTCATGGTGGTTAATTCTTTCCTCCCTCTTCCTATTTAAACAAACTAAAATCACCATTTAGGTTGCTGAAAGAAAGCGTTGATAATGGCCAGGTGAGGGAAAATAGAAGTTTAAGATCTTGGTGAGCAATAGGATCAAAATCTCCTTAGCCAATATAATGTTTGCAAGAAGAAACAAAGAAGAAAACCAAATGAATTAAGAGACAAAATGAGCATAGAAAGAGAAATGAAAGAATTAGATCAATAACAAAAAATTAGACTGATGAAAAATAATAAGAAACAATTACATTTTAAAACTTTATCAATATTTTATCACCCATAGGAATGAAATTCTACAGTTTAAATTATACCTTATCTGGACTGCTAAGTTAGAATCATTGCAAGAAGATAAATCCCTTTTAAAAAAAAGTTACTTCTGTTGCTAGGAAGTAACCAGTTTTCTTGTACAATGATAAATTGCAATAAATGAGCAAATACAGCAACTTCCTGAAACTCATTTATGAGCCCAATTTTACCCTATGCAAGTGATTAAAATTCTTGGCCATGGGGATGCTGAGTGAGCTGTCATTTTCACGCTAATTCATGGAATGGCTGAAATCATCCAGTGCCTTGCAGCAATTCACATTTCCCTTCAGTGTCATCATTCCCTACTGGATCATTTGTACATTGATAATCATATATGTATCGGACAGAAAATCTTTCAAATATCACATTTAGCTTGTACTACTCAACATTAAACACTGGAGTAGCAACTATGATATATTTCTAATACTAAAGATAGAATTCCAAGACATAAAAGCTTTTGGAAATCACAAATCAAAATACCCACAGGTCACAAGAATAAAATGCTCTCACTGGGTGATCACTAATGTTCTGTGATCACTCTCAGATGGTCAGTGAATTTTAAATATGACTAGCAGATGCAATCAAGTTCATACTCTACTGTTTATCATTTAATATTTATATTCAAATAAAAAAAGCCAAGTACTAATGTTCCAACCAAAGTACAACACAGAAAAGAAAAATCAATGACCATTTTGTTATTTCGAAACATTGTTATTTTTGCTGAATTTTATTATGTTTAGAAATACATTGATTGTATCGCACCCCTAGTGTTTAGAGTTTTTGAAAAGATTTGTAGCCCAGGTTGTGGATGGGGTCATAGATTCTTTGGATGAGCTGGTTTAGTTTTCTGCAGATGTTTTGTCGCCTCACTAGATGACATAATCAATGTGTCTTTGATAAAGTGTTGGTGGTCTATCTACCCTGGTATTTGTGTCTGTGTTTTTTAGTACTTCTGGTTCTGTATCTGTATGCATATCAAGTCAAGTTCAATGTGTTTATTGATTGAGTTCCAGTTGGAGTGCCAAGCTTCAAGGAATTCTCTCACGCGGCTCTCTTTTGCCTGTACTATGATGGTTACATTGTCCCAGTTGAATTTGTGTCCTTGTTGTCTGTATGGTCAGAAATGAGAGAGTACTAGTCATGTCTGTCAGTGGCAAGTTGTGTACGTGCACTGATATGGTCAGTTTTCTTCCCAGTTGTTATATGTAAATTTTATTTTCATAGTCCATGCAGGGTATCTCGTAAATAATGTTCGTCCTGCTGGATGTTGGTGTCGGATCTCTAACCTTTGTGAGGAGCTGGTGTAGGTGTTTGCAGGTTTGTGGGCCACTAAGATTCTTATGGGTCTGAGTAGTTGGGTAGTCATTTCTGATATTTCTTTGACGGACAGTATGGTCAATGTCATAACTGGTTATGTAGTGTTTTCCTCTTTACGTTTGTTGTGTAATTATCAGAGGATAGTGCTCTTGGGTTACCGGTTTTGTTTAAATCCTTTGAATAGGTATTCCTGATCTTCCTTCTGGAGTTCTGGGTTGCTGCAGTGTGTCCTTGCTCCATTAAGTAGTGTGCTAATGCAGCTTTGTTTGTGGATGCTGGGGGTAGTTGCTACTAAAGTTCAGTATCTGGTCTGTATGGGTGTTCTTCCTGTACACTCTGGTCTGGAGTTCCTCGGTAGGTGCGCGTTCCACTAATACAACCAGGAAGGGGAGTCTGCTGTTGTTTTCCTCTTCTTTAATGAACTTTATCCCAGTGAGGATGTTATTGACATAGTGGTGGGTTCTTCTAGTTGTGTACGTTTAGTGATGACAAATGTCACGGTAATCCTGCTGTTGAGTTGTGGAGTTGGGTTTAAATCGCCACCTGTAGTAAGTAGCTGTGTAGTTTATTTACTTTCTCCATATACGGGTCTGTTTAGTATTACCGTCATCTTTCCTTTGTCCACTGGTAGTATAACTATGTTCTCATCTCTTTTGAGTTTCTCCAGTGCTTTCCTTTCTTCTGTGGCGAATGTGTTCAAGTTTCCTTTTCTGCTAAGAGTTGGAGCTATCGTCTGTCTGATAGTCTGTCGTGTTTCTTCATCCAGTCAGTTTTTTAGTGTGGCTTCTAGTGCTGCTAGGAAGTCGATTTTTCTGGCATCTTTGTAGTTAAAGTTTAGCCTGAGAACCAGGACGGACTTCTCGGAGACTGTGAGTGGTCTCTCTGAGGTTCTTTATCCATGTCTCTGTATTGTATGTATGGTTACTGTGGGTGAGTTTTGATAGTTTCCCCTGTATTGTTTATCTTTTCCTAGTTCTGATCCTGTGTTGTTGTATGGTGATGACTTGATCTAATGCAGTTGTCCATTCCTGGTCGGCAGTGTTAGAGTACAGACCTTTTTGGCATGCAATTTCCCATTCATATTTGTGGAGATGGTTGTGGGCATCGGTGATCATAACCCTTAGCTTTTTGCAGCCGTTCTGTTCTGCGGTTCTTCTTGCCTGCTGGTTGTTGATGGGTGGTTTGTATTTTAACCTTGGTGGCAGTACCTGTTTCTTAAAGCATTTATGTAGGAAGTACAGTTGTTCTCGGGTTGCATTCAGGCGGATGGCATTTGTCTCCCATCATCAGGCTAGTTTGAGGGTGTTGGGTCCATAGGTATTTAAAGTTTTTGAAAAGATTTGTAGCTTGGGTTGTGGATGAGGTTGTAGATTTGTTCACCAAGCTGGTGTGGTTTTCTGCAGACTTTTCATCACCTCGCTAAATAACATCATTAGTGCGTCTTTGACAAAGTGTTGATGGCCTATCCCGCCTAGTATTTGTGCGTCTTTGTTTTTTAGTACTTCCAGTTCTCACATTAAAAGTGATACAATCCTTAGAGTGTGGAAGCAGGACATTCAGCCCATCAAGTCCACACCAAACCTCCAAAAAGCATCCCAGCCTGATCTAACCCCTAACCTATCCTAGGTGTGTAACTCTGCATTTCCCATGGCTAATCCATCTAGCCTGCACACCTCCAGACGCTATGGGCAATTTACCATGGCCAGTACCCCACCTGCACAATTTTGGACTGAGAGGAAATCAGAGCACCCGGAGGAAATTCACACAGACACAGGGAGAATGTGCAAGCTAAACACAGACAGTCCCCCAAGGGTAGAATTGAACTTGGGTCCCTGGTACTGTGAAGCTGCAGTGCTAATCACTGAGCCACGTGCCAAAACCCAAGGGTTGATCTTTGGATCAGGAGACACCACAATTGAGCCTGATTCAATCTTGACAATTATACACACAGCCACATATTCCACCAGCACCCAATGAAACGTGAATAGGAACAAGATTATGTCTGAGTTTCCCTCCCTCTCCAATGGGCCAGATGCCAATTGTTTCACTGTTCAGTCTGTAAGGGTCACCTGCTCATTGGATAAAAAGCACTAAGCCAGAGTTTTCTTCTGTAAATTTAACATATTTGAAAAACATTGGACTGGATTTAATCAGGTTTTCTCCCTGTGAGCCCCAGTGAACTTTCTCACACAATTTTATGCAGCTCACCTCATTATGTATGTACCATGCCTCTATAGAGTACCACTAGCATTACTGTGGTCACAAACAGAGGTACTCGCCATTGCTGGGAACACAGAACATGACACCAAATGAAACTAATCCCTTCTGCCTGCCATTGGTCCATGTGATTACAAAATCTTGGCAAAGGTCATCGTCAACCGGGTCAGGTCTGCTCTGGGATCGGTGATTCACCCTGACCAAACCTGTGCTGTACCGGGCAGAAGGATCGCAGAGAGTCTCGCACTCCTCAGGGATACGATTGCCTACGTGCAGGACAGGGGGTTGGACACCTGCCTCATCAGCCAGGACCAGGAGAATGCCTTTGACAGGATATCACATACGTATGGAGAGATGTTCTCCCCAAAATGGGCTTTCGGGAGGGAATCTGTAATTGGATCAGACTGCTCTACACCAACATTGTCAGTGCAGTCTCAATCAATGGGTGGGAATCAATTAGCTTCCCAGTCAGATCTGGAGTCAGGCAGGACTGCCATCTCTCTCCTGCCTTGTTTGTGTGCTGCATTGAGCCATTTGCCAAGTCCATCAGGAATGATGTGAGCCTGAGAGGGGTGACTATTCCTAGCAACAGGGGCCTGCAGGTTAAGGCCTCCTTGTACATAGATGATGTTGCGGTTTTCTGCTTGGATCCACTGTCCGTGCACAGACTCACGTGCATGTGTGACCAGTTCAAACGGGCCTTGGGAGCAAAAGTCAACCGAGGCCAGAGCGAGGCCATGCTCTTTGGGAATTGGGCCGACCAATCCGTCAGGACTGACCATCTGAAGGTGCTGGGTATTTGGTTCGGAGGGGCTGGGGCATGCGCCAAGTCTTGGGGGGAGTGTATCAAGAAGGTGAGGCAGAGACTGGGCAGATGGAAGCTACAGTCGCTCTCTATCGCGGGTAAAAACCTGGTCATCAGGTGTGATGCACTGTCAGTGTTGTTTTTTGTGGCACAGGTCTGGCCTATTCCCAGAACCAGCGCTGTCGCAGTCACCCGGGCCATCTTCCATTTTATATGGAGATCAAAGATGGCCAGGGTCCGAAGGGACTAGATGTATAAAGATCTGGGCAACGGGGGAAAAAAAGCACACCCAATGCCACCCTCACCCTGGTGGCCACCTTTGTGTGTGGCTGCATCAAGTTGTGCGTGGATCCCCGGTACGCAAACACAAAGTGTCACTACGTACGGACGTTCTACCTGTCCCTGGTGTTGCGAAGGATGGGCCTGGCCTCACTGCTGCGGAACGTTCCAAGTAGTTGGACCGTTCCATACCACCTGTCCTTCGTAGAGAAATTTATGAAGAAAAACACCTTTGACCACAAGTCCATCAGGAAGTGGTCAGCACGTAGTGTCCTGGAGACCCTTTGGGAAAAGGAGGGGGACGATCCTGTTGAGCGATTCCCTGGACAGACTGTCAGTCATTTGGCAGAATACCTCATCGGCAGAACTTTCCAACAAGCACCAAGACATGACTTGGCTGGTGGTGAGAAGGGCTCTGCCTGAGAGATCCTTTACGCATGCCCGGACTCTCTGCCACACCGCACGCTGCCCGCGAAGCGGCTGTGGAGGGGATGAGACTATCACACACCTCCTTCAGGAATGTGCCTACGCAAAGAAAGTCTGGAGAGGAATGCAGTGGTGTTTGTCGAGGTTCGTCCTGAGCAGCTCCGTGATGCAGGGCTCCGTGCTCTACAGTCTGTTCCCCGGGACGCACACCGAGACGAACATCAACTACGCCTAGAAGATCATCAACTCGGTCAAAGGCGCTCTTTGGTCTGTCCGCAACCTGTTGATCTTCCAGCTGAAGGAGCTGACCCCGACTGAGTGTTGCGGACTGGCACATTCCAAGGTCCAGGACTACATGTTGAGGGACGCGCTGAAGCTTGGGCCAGCTGCCGCCAAGGCGCAGTGGGGAAAGACCACCGTGTAACGTCTGCCTGCCAAAGAACAGGGGGCCCATGCAGTAAGTGGGCTCCACTGACACCTCAGCTAAATATATGGATAGTAAATGTACAGACCTGTATATATGAATGATTAGTCGATCTCTTGTATGCAAAGAAATGGAATGTTTATGTATGTATGGCATGACCAATTGTATAGATCATCAAAATATTTTTATGAATAAAGTATATTTTTGAAATTAAAAAAGGTTCCTCCATTCCTTGCATATTCATGTGTTTATCTGAAGTCCCTTAAATGTCCCTATTGTATCTGCCTTCACCAGCAGCCCTGGCAGTGTGCTGCAGACTCCTACAACTGTGTAAAGAAATTTCCCCTCACATCTCATTAGAACTTTCCCCTTCTAACCTTAAATGCATGCCCTCTCGAAACAGACATTTCAACTCTGGGAAAAAGATTCTAACCGCCAATCCTCTCTATACATATCATAACTTTATGGACTTCTACCAAGTCTTCCCTCAGCGTCCACTGCTCCAGAGAAAATAATCTGAGTTTTTGTAGTCTCTCCTTATAGCTCATACCCTCTAACCCAGGCAGCATCCTGGTAAACCTTTTCTGCACCCCCTCCAAAGCCTCCACATCTTTCCTATAATGTGACGACCAGAAATGAATGCAATACTCTAAGTGTGGCCTAACCAAAGTCTTATAAAGCTGCAACATGATATCCTAACTCGTCAGGGAAAGTGAGGACTGCAGATTACAGTCAAGAGTGTGGTGCTGGTAAAGCACAGCGGGCCAGACAGCATCCGAGGAGCAGGAAAATTGATGTTTCAGTTAAAAGCCCTTCACCAGGAATGAGGCTGGCTGACCTGCTGTGCTTTTCCAGCACAACCCACTCAATCCCAACTCTTGTACTCAATTCTCTGATCAATAAAGACAAGCATGCCATACACCTTCTTTACCACCCTAAGTATATGTGTGACTACTTTCAGGGAGCTATGGACTGGAACCCCAAGATCACTCTACACATCAATGCTATTCAGAGTCCTGCCATTAACTGTGTACTTTTCCTTAACATTTGATCTCCCAAAGTACAGCACCCACATTTACCTAGATTAAACTCCATCTGTCATTTCTCCGCCCATATCTGCAATTGATCGACATCCTGCTGTATCTGTTGACAACCTTCTACACTATCCACAACTCTCCGATCTTCGTATCGTCTGTAAGCTTACGAGATTTCTCACGCGGGTGCCATATTTAAAGCCCAGCCATGCCCAAGTGCCACCAACCAGGAACTGCCCTTCACAGTACATGTAGTGACCAGAACAAAAAAGACATTTCTCAGGGGGCATGGGTGACACTTCATTGAAAATAGAATCTCAAATTTCTAAACGTATTACTATTTTACATCATCACCTATCTGGTCAAACACAACAAGAATCAAGGTTTACAGGTTACGCATCCTTAGTGCCACACCACGTTCAACCCTGTCTCAGGGTGTGCTCCAGATTCCCTAACACCCATTGTACCATAATATCTCCTTATTATTCAAGGTTGGAGCATAACATGTTGGAGAGCCTTTGAACCACTGAAAACATTAACCACTATTGAATGACAGATAAAGTGAAGAAAGAGCAAACCAAAAAGGGTGCTTTTGTTTCTGGGAACAGAAAGGGACCTTGCCTTTTGAGCAACAACAATTTTATTGTCAATGAATGATCACTGCACCCTGCTTGTATGTACTGGAATCCGAGTAGCCTTATCCTTGAAGTGAGTTTGGAGCATGGCAGCTTCTATGGCACCTGATACAGATTTCTAAGATGTGATACTGATTAATCACAATGGCTCATTTAAGAGAATGGATACCTTTCTGTTAATGAAGTTAGCCACATTATATGGCGCTCTCCCACGATGTGTGTATAGTCTACAGCACCTGACTCCTGGAGGAAGTTAGCTCTGCCCACCTCAGGAATAATGATTGCTTTGTAAGAGGTTTGAAGTTGAAAGTTCTTTGTGAACAATGTAACTTCATTTGTTTAGTTCCTAGATTCAGGCTTTATGATTATTCCTGCAAAATAATTGATGCTTTATTGACATATAATGTTCAATTAATTCTTTGCTCCCTTCAATTATATTAATACTACTTTTTGTGTTCAATTCTGGCTTCTTGATCCAGAAAACGACAAATTAAAACTACAAAAACATGTTGATGACAAGACTCTTACAGGCAAATGTGACTGACAGAAGACAATGGTTGCTGCCTAGGTATAAACTAAGAGCTTAGGCTATTCAGCACATACTTTGAAACAATGAAATTCTTGTCTGGAATCTGAATGAGGAGAAAGTGAGGATTGCAGATACTGGAGATCAGAGCTTAAAAATGTGTTGCTGGAAAAGCGCAGCAGGTCAGGCAGCAAAGGAACATGAGAATCGATGTTTCGGGCATAAGCCCTTCTTCAGGAATGAGGAGGGTGTGCAAAGCAGGCTAAGATAAATGGTAGGGAGGAGGGACTTGGGGGAGGGGCGTTGGGAATACGATAGGTGGAAGGAGGTTAAGGTGAGGGTGATAGGCCGGAGAGGGGGTGGGGACGGAGAGGTCGGGAAGAAGATTGCAGGTCAAGAAGGCAATGCTGAGTCTGAGGGTTGGGACTTAGAAAAGGTGGGGGGAGGGGAAATGAGAAAGCTGGAGAACTCTGCATTCATCCCTTGTGGTTGGAGGATTCCTAGGCAGAAGATGAGGCGCTCTTCCTGACGGATATGGAAGGATCCCTTGGGGCCTTGGAGGGAAGTGAGGGGGGAGGTGTGGGCGCAAGTTTTGCATTTCTTGCGGTTGCAGGGGAAGGTGCCGGGAGTGGAGGTTGGGTTGGTGGGGGGTGTGGATCTGACGAGGGAGTCGTGGAGGGAGTGGTCTTTCCGGAACGCTGATAGGGGTGGGGAGGGAAATATATCCTTGGTGGTGGAGTCTGTTTGGAGGTGGCAGAAATGACGAAGGGTGATATGATGTATCTGGAAGTTGGTGGGATGGTAGGCGAGGACCAGTGGGGTTCTGTCCTGGTGGCGATTGCAGGGGCGAGGTTCAAGGGCGGAGGAGCAGGAAGTGGAGGAGATGCGGTGGAGAGCATAGCGGGAAGTGGAGGAGAGACTACCTTTGCTAAATGTCAGCTTGAGAGATTAAAAAAAATCATTCAAAAAAACCACCACTTCTTCAGATACAATGAAAATGCACTCAGTAAACCATTTATTAATTTCCAGTGGAAAGCCATTTTTTTTTGGTATATATTTCAAAGTCTCTCAATTTGTCAATCTTTGCATGCTAACATTTTCACTACCATGATAAGAATACCATCTAACTTTAATCTCGACCTTTTCACCAATGTCTCCTTTGAATACTGTTTGGAGGTGTGTATTAAATACATCCCACATCACCTTGGGCTTTGCGTGTATTGGTGGTGAAGGGTGATGGTAGAAATCAGAATCCAACACCAAAAACTACATTTCAGGAATACTGCGACATGGTGGCTCAGTGGTTAGCACTGCTGCCTCACAGCTCTAGGGACCCGGGTTCAATTCCAGCCTTGGCTGACTGTGTGGAGTTTGCACACACTTCCTGTGTCTGCGTGGGTTTCCTCCAGGTGCGATGGTTTTCTCCCACAGTCCAAAGAAGTGCAGGTTTGATGCTAAGTTGCCCATAGTGTACGGGATGTGTAGGTTACGTGCATTAGTCAGGGAAAGTATAGAGTAATGGAGGTGGGGGGTGGGGGTAGTGGTAGGGAAATGTATCTGGGTGGGTTACTCTTCGGAGGGTCGGTGTAGACCTGTTGGGCCAAATGGCCTGTTTCCACACTGTAGGGATTCTATGAATTATTCTATGATAGACTGTACAGTGTATCAAGGCATCCGGAGGATGTGAAAGGTGGAAATGTAAATGCAAGACTTTCATTCTGGATGCCTTTGTGAAGAAATAGTGTTTTGTGCTGGCTTCCAGGGCTGAAATTGAATTTGTAATTTTGACATTAAGTAATGGGATGCAAGGCCAATTTAAATCTTAGCTCTGTCACCAGACAGTGGCAGGGACTAAAAGCCAGGCTTCTCTCTACAGAAAGTAAATTGGTGATCATCATCAAACTCTACCAGAATGATTCTCAAACGTTTTGCCCACTTTGAGGCTTGAAAACTGTTACAACTCTTTGGTGGGCTTTGAGAGTGTAATGGGAGATAACATCTCCAAGACTTGGGTGGGACGGATTACTGCCGCAAAGCTTACAACCCCAAAACTACGGTTCCCAACTTGACTTGGGAGTCCCAAACCCTATTTTGGGAAGCCCTGATCTACCATGTTTCCCAGTACTGTTGGACTGGTTACACAATCAAGCAACTTCTTAGGGAAAATTAAAACTAAGGAACAAAACACAAATTCATTTTAAAAAGAAACCTCATAACCAGGATAGAGATTATATTTCGCCATTTCCCAATGATACAGTGTGGGTAGTGTTGTCACTGGTTTTACTCATATCAAAGAGTCATTACAGTCTGTATCTAATGGCAAAAGAGAAATTAAGGAAATTAAATTGTTTGACAGAAACTGGGAGACGGAGAGCAGGGGCTCACAAAGCAATACATTGTCTGCATTAGGTGAGACTGACAAGTTATCAGCAAAACAAGCAAATTGGAGATGCATTTTGATGTGTGGTCAGAGGAAGCTCAAATAATTAAGTAGTCGGAAAAGAACTTAGGACCTAGTCAAAAGAAGAATATTCAAACTGCAGAGATTTGTGCAGTCATTGGATGCTCCTCAGAAAATTATCAGAAAATACCCTGTAGTATTTAGGAAACTTTTTGAAATATAACAATTATTACTTAAAAAGTGAAGGTTAAATTGCCATGGTCTGACTAGACCATAGGGCCGTTCTCCCATGAGAGAGAGAGCGAGAGAGAGAGCGAGCGAGAGCGAGACACACTGGTGATTTAACCTGAGGCAAGAGGTTGAGGAGTATCCTTGACAGTAACATCAGCCTGTGTGGAAATTGAACCTACGCTTTTGGCCTCACTCTGTATTACAAACCAGCCGTCCAGCCAACTGAGCTAATGCTTAGACAAAGCCAATATAAAATCAGTTATAATTTACTGAAACATGGCCATTAGAACTCTCAGTGACTGAGTATGATGGAATTACCGAAACCTTAGCTATGTATTGCAACATACATTCCTTGATTCTTCCTGCAAAAATAGTTTCACTGCCATTCCATAACAAACCAAATCTCCCAAAATACTTGACCTTGCAAACTATAATAAAGATGAACTTTACAAAGTCAAAATTCACTTTAGTTATTTTTAAAATACATGTGCTGTTCTCTGCAGTGTTTTAATGTTAGGGGAGTGACTTTTAAATATAGATATCTCCTGGCCAATTTTTGACTCCTTTGGGTGTGGCAGAGTCAAAGTCCATCTGGCCACCTGCTAATTAAAATAATGACATTACTCCAATTACCCTTCTCCAAAAGAAGCTTCAGTTGAGCCTGAAAATGATTTAATTCCACAGGATTAAAAAGAAAGCAAAATGTTTACAAACAGACATTTTTGCAAAGACCTTAATTACTGTTTTGGAAAGTCATAAACTCATTTAAAGTAAGCAAAGTAATGGAGTAAGAATATCCTATGAATAAATATATCAATTATTCTTTTACTACACAGACTGACTTGCTTGGAATTGAAACTACAAATTATAAGAGAGGGGTAAAGTGAATCTCCATACTACTTGTATTTGACAGCCTGGTCCCAACCACTAGTGTGATTATCAAAGATGCTTTTGTTCTGTAACTTTAGTGTTGCTTCCCATCAATACTGTACTGATAACATAAACACAAATACAATCTCACGGTACGTACCAATGTGAGACGGGAAGCATGTTGGGAGGGATTCCTAGGAAAACTAGTTTTTGATTCTGCTTTACAGTGAACTGAGGTCTTTACATTCAATGGAAACGCCCAAGAGTTGAGTTTGGCAAGATCTGCCGCCATGATCAAAAGCAGGAGCCAATTTCACTTCAACTGGCAGAAAGACCCTGGCATATTACTACTGACAACTAATGAACAGGCCAGCTCTCGAAGAGGTCTCACCCTATGTTCTGCTGTTAGTAATAGTAATTGTTGAGGCTGCAGGTACAAGATAAGGGCCTCTAAAAGACAGAGCAAATAGGTTTTTGTGAGGATGCCACAGCTAGGTAGGAAGACCCCAGCATTCAGGCAGCAAGGAATTGTAGTACCCCGATAGCAGTGTTGCTGCTGGGGAAGCTATTGTTGGGGCAGGGGGCCTCCATGAGCCATGGACTGCTTACAAGAGGTGACACCACAGAAAGACCCCCCCCATGATTTATCTAGTAGTCTCCACATGCAGCAGCTGTCTCTCCCAATGCTGGAAAGACACCAACAAGGGAAGGAAGTGATCCTCACTTTAGCCATTAAGTAGTTTAACTGGCTGCTTGCTTGGTAGTTATGCTGATAAGGGTTGCGCCACTGGCAATGTAGCATAGCATTGGAAAGATGTTGGGCTCTGTGACTGAGTATGATGGAATTACCGAAACTTTAGCTATGTATTGCAGCATACATTCCCTGATTCTTCCTGCAAAAATAGTTTCACTGCCATTCCATAACAAATCAAATCTCCCAGAATACTTGACCTTGCAAACTATAATAAAGATGAACTTTACAAAGTTAAAATTCACTTTAGTTATATACCTTCACATACCTTCCCTCAATATGTTTAGACCCCTGCTGCCTCCCAGCTTGAGTTCAGTGGGTGGAAAAATATCAGCTCCAAATTTAGAATTGGTGTCAATATTTTATTCTTTTGCAGCACCATTAAACATGTGCAGCAAAACTGCACTGTAACAATGTAATCAACAGTTCAGAATTCCCAAGAAATTATTTCCATTCCTTTTTATGGGGTGTTTTTTTCTGACATTACCAACTAAGAAAGACAATCTGAGGAATGTTTTTAAGTACAGGCTCTGTGATAGGAATTTTGTTTCTAAATGAAGTGAGCATGAAGTCGCTTGGAACAAAAACAGAGTGCTGGAGAATCTCAGCAGGTCTGGCAGCAACTGTGGAGAGATGCTGCCAGACTCTGTGACTTTACTTAAAACATTAACTCTTGTTTATCTCTCAAGATTCTCCAGCACTTTCTGTTTTTGTTTCAGGTCACCAGCATCCATAGTTCTTTATTTAGTTTTAAGAAGCCATTTGGGTTGTGGTAAGTCTGAGTGGAAAATCACGTAAGGGCTTGCATAAAGAATTCAGAATTAAACAGGAATAATTTCCATTAGAATTTATAACCTTGTGTTTATTTTCAAATTAAATTTTCTGCAGTCACTAATCTCCTTCACATGTGCTTGGGTCACAGCAACTTTACAATACTTTCCCAGAATGATCACTGATCAACTGTAACCTAGTCAGAGGCTGCCAGGATACTTATTCTAGAACAGGAAGTGGATAAAGGGATAGTCTCATGAAAGAGACTGGTTCTAACCTCTGCATTTGCAAACATTTCAATGCCACAAATGCCCCATATTCTGAACTGGAGAAGAACCCCAGTCATTTTCACCTTGATGTTGCTCAGATTGTTGGTAAAATTTTGGAATTTAGAATAGTATAATTACATTATGGCAAAAGTACCAATGATGGATAACCACCAATATGACTTTTGAGAGCCTTCCATGTTTTTAAATGGTACAGTTTGAAGAAAGTGTTTGAATATACTAGTCTTGGGAAAGATATTTCTAAAACTTTACAATTCATCACAGGAATGAACAGGACTAAAAGAAAGACAATGTACACTATCTAGCTGATCCCAGTGTCTGAGAAATATCACACCTCAAGGTAGTACTCATACATCTTCATTTATCTTATTCAAATTTTTCTTGAATTTGCATATAGAATCAATTCCTAAAACCTCTTTTAGCAGACTGTTCCTTAAATATACTACCATCTGCATGAAGTACTAAAAGCTAAACTGTCTTTAAACATTTATCTTCTGTTTGTTGAATCTGACAGTGGTAAAGGTATCAGGCCCCAAATTCTGTTTGTCTCCGAGGATTGTGCTTGCTAGTGCTGACGCTGAGGCTTTTATGATTAATGAGAAGATGTCATCATTTAGCACTGTCTAGCTGGAGTCCTGATGATCTGGAATGCTACCCCATCCACCATCCCAAACCGGTTTGCCTGCAGGCAGCTAAACTGTTCCCTGCAACCTCCATGAAAATCCTGACAGAAAAATCACAGCTGACCCCCTTCAATGGGTCAAAAGTGGCCCTTAGTTAATTTAATAGGTTATCTGCCACATGTGGGCAGCTAGCCCTGCAGTCTTACCATCATGCTTCCAGGAAAACGGGCCAGAGGCAGGATGGAGCTGGGAAACCAGCATACCAATCATCAGCACTATTTTCATCTCCATTCTGAATCCTGGCATGGGCTCAAAATGCCACCCAGAAGCTGAATTTGAAAATATACTATATCTATGAAGCTGCATTTTAATTTACTCTCACATAAAATGCTGTCAGAAAATTGGAAAATATTAGCTTCAAGATTTTAGTGATGGATTGTGGTGAGGAAACAAGCATCCCAATTGCAAATTACAGAATATATCAGAAGGAAAGATCATCTGCCAATTTGAACAGTTAATAGTCAGCCTCTTACTGGAAGACCAAAGATAAACACCAAGTCAATCTGATGCAGATACTCTCTAAACATCCCTCATTTAGTGTCATAAACGAAGGTGATCAGTGAGTGCATGCATGTTCAAATGATTTGTTCTACCCACACCTCAAGCCTCCTTGCTAACCCTTTAACATTAAAAATTCTCCATCTTTTCCTCATGCACTTACTGATATGGTCAGCCTCCCATGCATCACTTGCTGTTTTCCAAATACTTCAAGCTGTACAACAGGCACATTACCCAAATCAGAAATTGCTAGTAAAACTCATTATTTCCAGCTTTTATAGTTCTTTTTGTTCACATTCCCAAATACAGTGCAAAACACTAACTGACATTCTTCCCTCTTACATGTAGGAGGAAGTGAGGACTGCAGATGCTGGAGAGTTACAGTTGGAAAATGTGGCACTGGAAAAAGCACAGCAGATCAGGTAGCATCCGAGGAGCAGCAGAGTCAATGTTTCAGGCATAACCTCCAACTTGAATATAGGAGTTATCTTTACTACTTTCCAGTCCGGTAAAACCTTTCCAGGATCTAGAAAACTTCAGAAAATTAACACTGGTGCATCTACTCCCTCATTAGCCACTTAAAACTTTTAAGATGCTAAGGTGAAGTCCATGGTGGATCTTTTCCAGGGAATTTTTCTTTATGGGAGGAATATACATATTCTCAGTACTCTGAAACATCCCCTTTAAAGTTGACCACTGTAACTCTATCGATCTATCCCCTAGCCTAGTATCCCATTCACTTCAGCTAACTCGCCTATCGTGCCCATCTCGTTGACTTAAAGTTTAAAATACTAGTTTCAGACCCATTGTTCTCCCTTTCAAACTGAAGGTAAAATTCAGTCAGGTCATGGGTGCTGCCACCTAGAAGTGCCTTTACTCTGTGATCATTAACTAATCCTGTCACATTACACAATACCGAATCTAATATAACCACCTCGCTTTTTGGTTCCGGAACATATTACTCTAAGAAACAATCTATGAATTCTTAATGTAGATTACCATTATCAACCTTTTTTTTCCAGGTTATATAGATTGAAATCATCCATGACTATTGCTTTCCCTTTATCATAAGGATCAACATTAATTTTTGTATACCACATTTTACATTATGATTACTGTTAAGGGGCTTGTAGAGCACTCCCACTAAAGATTTATTATCCCTGTTATTCCTCACCCCAACCAAACTGATTTTACATCCTGAATTCCTGAACTTGGACCACCTCTAATGATTGAACTAAAAGCTATCCTTGAATAACAGGGCTGCCCCTCAACCTCCAGTTAACTTCCTATTATTCTTGAATGTCATATGCCATCAATATTCAGGACCCAATCTTCTTCACCATGCAGTCATGTCTCCATTATGTCTATCACATTCTATTTATTTTCTTCATTATGTGCAATTAATTGATGTACATATTATTAATGCAACATGTACTCAGTTACAGTCTTCCATTTAGTAACATCTAGCCTTGACCATTGCTGTGTTTTAAATTTATTCTTTCTGTCCCTTCCTGCCAATCTCTGACCTTCATTTCCGATATGACAAATTTGCTTTCCTGCCTTTTCTCTACCCCTTGTTTCACTGTACTAAATGTAATCCCTCACCCTGATTGTTTAGTTTAAACCCAATTCCCTAGTTACACAAGAACACTGGTCCTGGCACAGTTCAGTTGTAGACCATCCAAATAGTTGTTCTTTCCTCAGTACTGATGCTAGTGCCCCACGAACCAGATCAACTTTTCTCACTCCAGTTCGAGCCTTGTATTTATTTTACTACTCTAATGTGACTTCTGCAAATTTGCACATGGCCCAGATAAAAATCCAGAGATTATTATCCTTGGGATCTGTTCTTCAATTTGGTAATGAGCTGCTCATATCGTAAAAGAAGAATATCTTTTCATGTCCATACTCTCATGGTTCACAACAACTGGATCCTCCACCTCCCACTCCATGCTCCTGTGCAGCTCTCAGCAGATGTCCAAACAAAGGCATTGGGTAAACAACATGGCCTCATGCTCTTTGCTGTACAGGACAGGGTCCAAGCTCTTCACTATACCATCCTTTACCACCCCTTCATACTTTCTTGCTGTGCTCACTGAACCACAGTGTCATGGTCAGTTAGCACACCCACTCTGTAGCTTTCATTCTCAGCCAAGCAAGGAGAAGGAACCTCAAACCTGTTTTCACAATTGCAAAGGCTGAGGCTCCTGCATTCCTGCCTTCCGGGACCCCTTCGTGCCTCACTTACAGTCACATCTTCCTTTCCCTACCACTGACCAGTCTTAAGGTCAAAATGTCCAGATAACCAGAAACAGCTCTGTCCAAGATAAACTGGTCTATGCATTACATCCAAAAAGCCAAGTTTATCAGTGTGATTTGATCACATCAAGTGACAATCAAACTTCACGCATTCTGCTTGAGCCCCATTGATCTTGGATTTTGTTGTTTTCACAGATGTCGCTGCAGAGCTGAGTGGGTGCTTCGTCAGCAGAGTGGCACAGAGTTTTTAATCTTGACATCTAAAGTAGATTTGCAGTCATTTGCAGATGATTCGGAATTACCAATAGAAATTGCATTCTATTCTTTAGAGAGGAAGCTTGCTATCAGTACTTCTAACAAGAAGTTTGTTTTATTATGTGGAGGTCAGCAGGGTAGCACTGTGGCTCAGTGGTTAGCTAACTGCCTTAAAGCACCAGAGATGCAGGTTCAATTCCACCCTCAGGTAACCATCTGTGTGGAGTTTGCACATTCTCCCAGTGTCTGGGTGGCTTTCTCCGGGTGCTCCAGTTTCTTCTTACAGTCCAAAGATGTGCAGGTTAGGTGGATTGTCCATATTGTACAGGGTTTAGCTATAAGAAACGCAGAGTTACAGGGATAGAGTATGATGGTGCGTCTGGCTGGAATGCCCTTTGGGGGGATTGTGGTGGACTTGATGGGCTGAATGGCCTGCTTCAGTATGATAGGGATTCTATGACAGGATTCTACCATAGGCAGCAGAACACCAATGTCTAGACTAAATGGGAGTCCAAAGTCAGAACATGCCAGACACCAGATTGTCTAAGCAATTTTCCTGGAGCTTTCCTCCTAAATGGCCACCACCTGAATTCCACATTGTGGTGCTGTGGTGGTGTCCCTAACTCTGGGCCAGAGGTCCAAGATTTAAGTCCCACCTCAGGATGCGATGGCTACAGAGGTGTATTGTAACACAGCCATACAAATCAGTTAAAAAAAAGTCCCCAAAAAAATCCTAACAGCAGACAGGTGCTCAAGCCTGTTCAGAGGAGAGCACAAAGTGAATAAAATAAAGGTCTGTGGGCATGTCAGCATGTTTTATGGCCAAGCTGGTGGCCACTATATGTAGTTCCAGGAAGGAGGAAATGCCATCAACAAAATGCCAGTAGCACAGAAGGAATTCAGTCAGTCATGTCTGCTGGCTCTTTGAAGGAGTAATTCACCGAATGCCATTCCTTTCTTTTCCCTATTATCCTTCAAAATGTTTCCCTGCAGATAATTATCCAAATATTTGTTGAAAACCATGATTGAACCTGCCTCCAACACACTTTCAGGCTGTGCATTCCAGATCCTAATGACTTGCTGCATAAGGTAGTTTAGGTTCTTGTTACCATCAGTTCTTTTGACAATCATCTTGAAAAGATGACCTCTGGATCTAAATCCTTACATCAATTTCTCTCTTTCTTCTCTGTCCAGATCCCTCATGATTTTGATTAACTCAATCAAATCTCCTCCCAACCTTCTCTTCTTTAAGGAGAATAACTCAAGTTTCTTCAATCTATCCCAAAACTGAAGTTTCACATAAATGGAATGCTTCTTGTGAATCTTTTCTTCACCTTCTTTAATGCCCCCATATCCTTCCTAAAGTATCATGCTGGGAACTGGATGAAATACTATAATTGAGGTTAAACCAATGTTTTATGTATTTTCTTCACAATGTTTTTCCTTTTAACTCTATGCTCCTATTTATAAAGTCCAGGATCCCATATGCTTTATATACCTGCCTTGTTACCTTCAATGACTTGCGATTTCCCAGATCTTTTTGCTTCTCCACACACACAAAAATTTACCTTTTATTTTATATTGTCTCTCTCCATTCTTCCTACTAAAATTGATAACTTTACACTTCTTTGCATTAATTTTCATTGGTCACTTGTCCATTCATTCCACTAATCTGTCAGTGTCATTTTGAGCTTTAATACTATCCTCCTCAGTTGCAGGTTTTGTGTCACCCACGCACTTTGAAACTGTGACCTATATGCTTATTCACCAAAGTCTTGGTCACTAATAATTATCAGGTGGAGCAGGGATCCTAACAATGATCTATAGAGAATTCTTCTATAAACTGACCCCAATCAGATAAACAACCATTCATCATTACTCGGTTTCTTGTCACTCAGCCCTGCTGCTACTCCTAAATTGACCTGAAATTGGGCTATTTAAATTGGCTGCTTGCTTCTGTTTGGCTTTCACAAGCTCTGCCAGGTAACGACCTCTAGGAACTACATCCTAATTAATGCCTTCAGGGAAACAGAAAAAAAAATTACAGCAAAGTTAACTAATTTCTCTTAAACGGAAATCTTTAAAATGTTTATTCTGGAGGAAGGCTTTGGGAGCTGCTTAATATTATAAACAATGCTGAGGGAGAGAAAGATAATCAAAAGATTCCCTCAAGGTAGGGAAAGAATAAGATCTAATTAAAATATGAATGCAATCCATCGCAATGATGGTGAATATAGCAACTTGGAATGTGCTTACACAAGTAATTCTGTTCAATTCAAGAAAAAATCTGTCCAGACTTGGTTTCAATAATAGGTAATTACAAGGGATACACCCAGGACAGAATGAGTCAGACAATTGCAAAGGATGAATACTCAGATTCTATCTTCTCCAGATGAAGAACTGTTTTGATAAAGAATTACCCTTTCTCTTTGGGGGATTTAATTATGGATTCACATGGCCAATTTACTACTCTCAAACGAAGAGGTTACGTAAACAAATACTCAGGAAAAAGGAGATACCAATCAGGAAAATGGCAGAACTAAATTCCACTGTCCCTCAACAATTCTAAGTTAACAGATCAGATTTTGCAGATGCACTATGACCTATAAAACGTTTGATTAGAGTGAGCAATCCTGCCAAGTTATAACATCTACAATATCCTATGGACAATATATTTTACTTTCAGATTTACAAGAATCATATATAGTCAAAGGTGATGCTTTATTAGTTCTTAGATATTTGCTTATAAGTAATATACATACTAATGCTGATATTATTACAGAATCACATACCATTAGCTTGTACCTTGCTACAATGTTTTGATTTCCAAAAGCTGTGTGTTTTTTTTAAATGGAGAATGCAGATAAACATGAGGAGGTACGGTGCTCCACATTAAAATCCCAAATTAAATTCCTAGTTCATGCTAAATTAGCTAATCGCAATCTGAGCAAAGGTGGATGTCTAATAATTTGCTTCAAAATTTTCAAACTCGGCACAGGGGAGAAAAAGCAACCAGAAGTTCCATTCCTGATCATGATGCAGTCTGATTTTTTTTTAGTTTTCTTTTTTCCAATCTATCCTAAATGTTTAGGCTCCATGCAGGAATATAACCTCCTGGCTATTATTTAAATGTTGTTTCTCCAATAGCTGCTGCTCTCCTTTCTACTAGGAGGAGGAACAGCAGTGCAAAAGGGACAAAATCACAGGCAAAGCAATTCCCTGCATGTAAGGTATGAGCAGAAAGTGGTTGCACCAGCTCCCACCATATGTTCCTGCTTCCTTCCTCCCTTGTTATAGGTGTTTCTACCAGAATATTTCTAGAGCGATGTGGTGATTGGGTCAGTGACCACAGAAGGAAGGTCTCAAATTCTTTGAATTGGTAGAAACACTACTAGGGGTCTCCTCTTTTCCCAAGTTACCTGAAACATCTATTCAGTCCTTCGTTCTTTGCATTTTCTTGAGGCTTATAATTATTTCAATAATCAATTTAAATTATTCAAATAGGTCACAGGTTGAACAAATTAAAAAGACATTGTAAACAAATCGATTCCTAGAAACAGCAAACCTAGAAAGTAGGATATAAATACCATAAATTATTCAAATGGGTCATAGTATCACCAGGTTTGTGTTGAAGTAAAAAGATCATTAGTTTACATTTTTGACTGGCTAATTGCCATGGAGCTGGTCTGTAGGGATAGAAATATATGTTTGATTTAATCTAACTGTGTGTGTTTGCAAACAGAAGTAGGCAGTCAGCTTCGTGGGAACTGGGAGAAGACTGCACAGAATCTGGAGGAGCAGAATCTGAAACAAAGCAGTCTGCTCCTGTCCAAAGCCAGGACTCCAAAGCACAGACACCATGAGAAACCAGACTTATTCCTGATTTTGTACGTTATTCAGTTAGAGACAAAAACAACTGCAGATGCTGGAATCCAAAGTCGACAAGCAGGAGGCTGGAAGACACAGCCAGCCAGGCAACATCAGGGAGGTGGAGAAATCGACATTTCAGGTTATACACAAAATGTCAACTTCACCACCTCCCGATGCTATGTGGCTTGCTGTGTTCTTCCAGTCTCCTGCTAGTCACTTTATACATCACTCAGCAGGAACGTTGTGATGGGAGACAGGACTGCAGATGCTGGAGATCAGAGTCAAGAATGTGGTGCTGGAAAAGCACAGCAGGTCAGGCAGCATCCAAGGAGCAGGAGCAGAAAAAGCTTTGGCCTGAAGTGTCAAATCTCCTGCTCCTCGGATACTACCTGACTTGCTGTGTTTTTCCAGCACCACTCCCTCGACCCAGGAATGTAGTGATGCCCAAACTTTAACTGAAATGTCCACATTTGTGAGGTTTTGAAGCAAAGCTGGAAGGTAATTTAGACAACAGCGTATGAAAGGATCCCCATGAAATCTCATATTTTGGAGAACAGCTAGAATACAGCTGGATAAATCAAAGTGAATCTTGGAGAGCGGTGGGTAAACTTCGATTGATCCCAGCTGGCAAATTTCTCTAAATGTTAACAATTTCTGTGGAGATCCTAACTAGATAGAGTTGGTCAGTCAACATATACTGTCAAAGATTCACACATGCAGAACAGTGCTGACAGAGATTGCAACTGCCACTTAATTCTTTTTACTTCTGATCTATCCAAGATAAATCATATGAAAATTCAAGTATATGAATTACAAACATTAAAATTAACTGTCAGGTGTCTGAAATGGCACTTTGATAGGCAAAGGACTTACCTCATTGGCTAAAGCAAATGTTCCCCAGTGTATTCCTACCGACCTTTTTGCTTGAACATCTATATGAATCCTCACAGCCTCCTCTGGGTTCACATGATTATACTTCATAAACCATCTGAAACAGAGACAAGAGCATAGACTGGTAAATTAGGAACCTCAAACTGAATAGTAGCAGAAACGGCATATTTCTGTACTGAATATATACAGATATATTACATCCCCTTTGCCTATTAGAAATGCATGATCACTTTCATGAAGAGAGTAAGTGAAAAACAAAAGAAGAAACAGAGATGGAATCAATGCCTAGTGGATGTACAAACCTAAAACTGTCACTTACATGCTAGTTCTCAACTCAGAGTCTTAGAGATATATATCACATAAACAGGCCCTTCAAGTCCATCTCGTCTATGCCTACTCAACATCCTAACCTAATCGAGTCCTATTTGCCAGCATTTGGCCCATATCCCTCTAAACCCTTCCTCATCACATACTCAGCCTTTTAAATGTTGTAATTGTACCAGCTTCCACCACTTCCTCTGGCAGCTCATTCCATATGCACACCACCCTCTGCGTGTAAAAGTTGTCCCTTAGGTCTCTTTCCCCTCTCCTTTTAAACCTATGGGGAAAAGACCTTGTCCATTTATCCTATTCATGCCCTTCATGACTTTATGAATCTCTACAAGATCATCCTTCAGCGTCCGACACTCCAGGGAAAATAGTCTATTTTCACCCCAGTCTATTCAGTCTCTCCCTATAGAACAAACCTTCCAATCCTTGCAGATATTTTCTGAACCCTTTCAAGTCTCACAACATCCTTCCTATAGCAGGTAGACCAGTATTGCACGCAGTATTCCAAATGTGGCCTAATGATGTCCTGTACAGACACAACATGACCTCCCAACTCCTATATTCAATTCACTGACCAATAAAGCTAAGCATATCAAGTGCCTTGTTCACTATCCTATTTACCTGCGACTCCACTTTCAGTGAAATATGAACCTGCATTCCAAGGTCTCTCTGTTCAGCAATACTGCCCAAGACCTTACCGTTAGGTGTATAACCGCCGCCCTGATTTGCCTTTCCAAAATACATTACCTCACATTTACCTGAATTAAACTCCATCTACCACTCCTCAGCCCATTGGCCCTGATCAAGATCCCATAGTACCCAGAGGTAACTTTCTTTGCTGTCCACTACACCTCCAATTTTGGTGTCATCTACAAACCTACCAACCATACCTCCTATGTTCACATTGCAATCACTTGCCTCCTTGTCAAATTTAAATTGCCCAGAGACAGTGCATGATCTACAATTTGTGTTGTTGTCTACTCTGCTCCAGGCTTGCAAGCCAATCTCAATCTCTTCAATTCTGCTTCCAAGAACCTCAGTGACCTTTCATTCTTTTATGACACTGTGGGCAAAGCCAAGAATTGTTACCATTGTAGACCATTCAGAAAACACAGCCACCCACATTGCTGAGAGTCTGGAGTCACACAAGTCAGATTGGATAAGTATGGGTATATTTCCTTCCATAAAGGAACATAAACCAGATTGGTTATAACAATCAATGATAGCTGTTATGATCATCATTAGTGGGTTTGGCTCTATATTACCTAATTATTAATTTAAAATGTCATCAGCTGTCTTGGTAGGATTTGAATCTTTGCCCTCAGGGCATTACTTTGAACCTTTGAATTATTAACTCAAAGACATTATCACTACACCACTCTCACTCCAATGTAAAATGCATAGATCAGTCCACACTTGTTCAGCCCAACTTTCTACTCCAATATATTTGAAGAACTCTGAAATACTTTGATGAGCTTTTCCTGTAAATTCCTCCACCAAAAGACCACGCTTGACAAAGAGATCCAACAGTAGAGGAATTATTTCTCTCAAAGGCTCATGTACCAGTGGAATTCACTACCCTAGAGTGTAGTTGCAGCTGGGATACTGAATAAATTTAAGGAGTAGACAGATTTTTAATTCGCAAGTTAAAGGATTATGGGGAATGTGCAGTAAAAAGTGGAGCTGAGGCTGAGATGAGATCAGCCATGATTTTATTAAATGGCAGAGCATGCTGAAGAGGCTGATTGCTCCTAGTTCTCATGCTCTTAGCTGCATTAGCTCAGCCTTCTACAAATTACAGGATTGAGTGTTTGACAACAAAGCAAGTCAACAGAAGTCTTAATTTACAGAGCAACTGTCATCACCACATTGCTGTACTTCAGTGAAACCTGGATTGTATATCCAAGACACAATCTACTATTCAAAAACATTCTATTAGCAATGCATCTGCCACATCCTCTGGACTCAACAAGCAACATACTCTAATGTGCTTTTTGAAGCCAGATCCATAAGGACTCTGGCAAAACTGAAATAGAAACAAGTCCGGTGGACTGGACATTATGTCGGGATGATGGAAAAGCATCTACCCTGATAGGTCCTGTTTCTCAATTTTCAAATGGTCAATGTTCCAGAGGAGAACTAAGAAAATGCTCAAAGACTTGTTTACTTGACCATGTGGGGTAGGTACTGTTATGATGAAAGAATAGCAATATACTTCTAACTAACTTGGAACTGGGAAGTAATACACGTTTGGTGCCCTTTTCCTTCTGGGTGTTAGAGATTGCTGGTTTGAAAGATGCTCTTGACGAAACATTGGCAATCTAAGGCAATTACAGGAAGTGAATGTTTATCATTACAGGAAAAGTCAAGAAAAGATAATTAGACTTTCTCTTTGAAGATGATCACTGCCTGATATTATATAGTATGAATGTTCCTTGCCACTTAGCCAAGAACCACTTCAGTATCTGAAGATTTGAGAGTGGAACTGGACACTGCTAACTGGTCTTCAATGAAGCAACTAAAAGATGTTTGGGCATAGTGAAACTCATACATTACTGCCCTAGAGCAGAGATGCCTGGATTCCAACAATTAAAGGGATCTTCTTTTCTGCACTAGGTATGACTTAACCAATGAAGGATTTTTTGTTATTTCCCATTTATGTAAATTTTACAACAATTGCTTTAGGGCACAATTTCTCAAATGCTGACTTGATGACTACAGCAGTCACTCTCATCTTACCTCTGGAATTCAGTCTTTTTTCTCTGCTGAGTGACCAGAATGAAACCCTAGCTCTTGCAATGAACAGTCCGAGGTATAGAACTGCAACTGGTACTTTGCAATATAGAAATCCACTTGGTCTCCTGAGCACAACTTGGAGAAATTTGATATTGTATTTGAAAATATGAGTAATATTTTTGGCACTGATGGATATATTTATTGATCAAAATCTAACATACGCCATTGATGATTTATATACATAGTTGAGAGATTTATTTGGGGGCGGGGGGGGGGGCGGGTGTAGGCCTTCAATTACACAGTAAGTTTAGTTGAGAACAAAGAACATAGATCAATACAGCGCAGTACAGGCCCTTCAGCCCTCGATGTTGCACCGCCTTGTCATACTAATCTGAAGCCCATCCCACCTACACTATTCCACGTATGTACATTTGCCTGTCCAATGACGACTTAAATGCACTTAAATTTGGCGATTCTACTACCGATGCAGTCAAAGCATTCCATACCCTTACTACTCTCTGAGTAAAGAAACTACCTCTGACATCTGTCTTATACCTATCTCCCCTCACTTTAAAGTTGTGTCCCCTCGTGTTTGCCGTCCCCATACTTGGAAAAAGGCTCTCCCTGTCCACCCTATCTAACCCTCTGATTATCTTGTATGTGTCTATTAAGTCACCTCTCAACCTTCTTCTCTCTAACGAGAACAGCCTCAAGGCCCTCAGCCTTTCCTCGTAAGACATTCCTTCCATACCAGGCAACATCCTAGTAAGTCTCCTCTGCACCCTTACCAAAGCTTCCACATCTTTCTTATAATGCGGTGAGCAGCACTGTACACAATACTCCAAGTGTGGCCGTACCAGAGCTTTGTACAGCTGCAGCATAACCTCCTGGTTCCGGAACTCAATCCTGCTATTAATAAAGGCCAAAACACTGTATGCCTTCTTAACAACCCTGTCAATCTGGGTGGCAACTTTCAGGGATCTGTGTACATGGACACAGAGATCTCTCTGCTCATCTGCACTCCCAAGAATCCTACCATTAGCCCAGTACTTTGCATTTCGATTACTCCGGCCAAAGTGTATCACCTCACAGTTGTCCACCTCCATTTGCCACCTCTCAGCCCAGCTCTGCATCCTATCTGTGTCTCTCTGCATAGTTTAGTTAAGATAGAAGCTGAGCCATAAATAGCATAATGCTCCAGATTTGATCCGAGGGTTGTGCTAACTCAGCAATGATAACACTACAAGTCCTACAATTAGCTTTAGGATGTTGGATTAATAAAGGATAATCCTATTTGTATAAACAACCTTTGGTAGAAATACACGTATTGGCCCTTCAGTGTCAAAATTACATTCAGCATAGATTCCTCCCAAGGTCAAATATCATGACAATACTGTTAAGGTCTGCTGGTGAAGGAATCCTAGTTAGTGGAAAAGGTTTTGGGTACATCTGGAGACATCTTTCAGAAAGGAAGAAAAAGGTTAAAACTTAAAAGAAAATGGTCAAGGAGGACATTTTTCCAGGGATACTAGCACCATCTGATTTTCTAACGGATTTAGGATACAGATGATAAACAGAGCTGCTTTCATTACTGCATAAAAGATCAGGAGCACCAAATTTTGAAATGATAAAGAAAACAAATAATGAAAAATTATTTCCATTAGACAGAATCATACAGCATGAAGCAGGCTCTTTGGTCCAACTCGTCCATGCTGACCAAGTTTCCCAAACTAAAATAGTGCCACTTACCTGCAAAACCTTTCCTATTCACGTACCTGCCCAAATGTCTTTTAAATGTTATAAGTGTACCTGCATCTATCACTTCCTCTGACAGTTCAATCTACATAATACCACCCTCTATGAGACAAAATTGCCCCTTTTAATTATTTATCCTCTCACCTGAAAAATATGTCCCTAGTTTTAAACACTCCCATTCTAGGAAAAAGACCTTTGCTATTCACCTTATCTATGCCACCCATGATTTTGTCACCCCTCAACCTCCTATGCCCCAGTGAAAAAGTCCAGCTCTCCATATAACTCAAACCCTCCAGTCCCAGCAACATCCTTGTAAATCTCTGAACCCTCTCCAATTTAAAAATATCCTTCCTAAGCAGAGCAGAACTGTACACAGTACTCCAAAAGTGACCTCACTCATGTCCTATACAACCTCAATTCCTATACTCAATGATCTGAGCAATGAAGACAAGCATACTAAATGCCTTCCAAACTACCCTGTCTATCTGTGATGCAACTTTCAAAGTACCTGAACCCCTAGGTCTCTCTGTTCACCAACAATACCCAAGTCCCTACCATGAACTGTGTAAATCCTGCCTTTGTTCACTTTACCAAAATGCAATACTTCGCATTTATCCGTATTAAACTCTGTCACTCCTCAGCCCATTGGCCCAATTGATCAAGATCCTTTTGTAATCATAGATAGCCTCCTTCACTGTCAACTATACCTCCAATTTTGATGTCATCTGTAAACTTACTAACCATGCGTCCTAAATTTTTTTCTCAACCATTTATATAAATGACAAGCAATAGTGGAACCAGCATTGGTCACAGGCTTCCAGTCCAAAGTACAACCCTCCATCACCACCCTCTATCTCCTACTGTGAAACCAATTTGGAGTTCAATTGGCAAGCTCTCCTTGAATCCATGTGATCTAACTTTACTAACCAGTCTACCATACAGAACTTTGATAAAGACTTTACAATATTCCAAGTAGATAACGTCTATCATTCTGCTTTCATCTATCGTTTTGGATCATGTCCTTAAAAAACTCAAGCAAGTTTGTGTGACACAAGTTCCCATGCTGATTATCCTAAATCAGTCCTTGCCTCTCCAAATGCATGTAAACCCTATCTCTTAGAATCCCCTCCAACTTACCTACCACTTATGTCAGACTCACCAGTATATAGTTTCAGGCTTCTCCTTACAGACTTTAGGTACAACATTAGTCACCTTCTTAAGAATGCCCCTACATCCCCTATATTCTTGAAGAGATTCAGTTGACCCCAGATGTCTATACCTAAAATACACCACCTTCTTATTTTTGACGAGAGCCTCAAAATCTTAATTAGCCATTGTTCCCTACTCCTACAAGCTTTACCCTTCACTCTAACAGAAACATACTGCCTCTGAACTTCCCTTATCTCGCTTTTGAAAGCCTCACACTTGCCAGTCATCTCTTTAACGGAGAACAGTTTATTCCAATCAACTTTTAAAAGTTCCTGTCTCATACCATTAAAATTAGCGTTACCCCAATTAAGAATTCTAACTTTTATACAAGGCCTAACCTTATGCATAACTATTTTAAAACTAATAAAATTAAGATCATTGGTCCCAAAGTGCTCCCTCATGGCTTTGTTGGTGAATTTGTATTAAGGATTAACACGAAGGGAGAGGTTGAATTTGTTGTCATACTTTAAATGGTTCTTAGAACATGGAATACATTAGAATTCGGCACTTTTCACAACCTCTGAATGTCTCAAAGGGCTTTACAACTGCATTAAAAGTTTTGAAATGTAGCCACTTTCATAACACAAGGAACACAACTGCCAAAGAAATAAATATTGCCCTGAACACCAGAGAAACTGTGTGCTTTTCTTCAAAATAATGGTGTGGGGCCTTTTACATCCACCTGAGAAAGCAGACAGGATATTGGTTTTCTGAACTAAAAGACAGCACCTCTGATAGCGCAGTGCTGAGAGACTGCTGCACTATCAGCCCACAGTTTACGCTCAACTATAATGGAGTGAGATTGTATCCACAAACATCAGACTCAGAAAAAGCGAGTGCTACCAATACAGCCACACAGTTAATTAAACTGAGTCCCCTATTAAAAGTGCAGATAACAGAAAAGCGATCAAGGGGATTAGGAGCTTTAAGTTGAAACTGGAAATGTTGGCAGTCTGATGAGCCTCCTTTTGTGCTGACATTTCTACGATAAAGCACAGCATTGCAGAGAGGCCACTACTAATACATTTATTTGAAACTACCAGACCGTTTACAAGTTTTAATGGCTAGACTGTAGAACAAGAGAGATTAGAACATTGAACTTTATAAAGAAGAGGAATTAGCCAGTACAGTGCAAGTCATTTGGATTGGTCAGGATTCACAACTTGTTGATTAAGTATAAGATCTGACCAGTGATAACCTTTATAAGATCAATCTACTCCACTGAGAACCGAAAAAAACCAAAAGATATGCCTGCATGATTGCATACCATCATTGGAAATTCCGAATATTCGCATGAATGTAATCTGCAAGATACATGAAAACAAAAATATACCAAAGCATGTGAAGAGGAAAGTAAACCGCTGCAGCTGCAGCTGCTGCTGATATCATCGTTACAACCATCAAGGAGAAACTGGGAGGGTGCTGGGACAGACTCCTAAGTGTACTATTTCAAAATCTTTCGAAAATAACATTTTCACTCTTTGCATGGAATCAAAGAAAATGAGATTGATTTCAAATCAGATTGATTGGGAGTAATAATTTTTTTTAAAAACCCAAATGTTCTCAGTTACAGTTTTTCACTCTGGCATGTGCACCAAAAAGACTAAGTATTATTATACATGGTCTGGCTAAATTGGGTTTTGGCCTATGGTGATAATTTCTGCTCATCACAGGATATGGAGTCACTGTCTTTCCCTTGAAAGGTTAGTAAAACAAAGATTACAAAATTGGCACTTCATATTGCCAAAGTTGTACATTCCCCTAACACCACTGGTTCCTATATAAATCGAGAGAGTGCTACTTTCAGTAAGGTGACGTGTTCTGGCATCCAGAAGGGCATAGGAGAACTCACTAGAGGGTCAAACCACGGAAATAGCCTGAAGATCTAAAGAAGGGCTGGTCTAGAAATTAAGCGACACAACATATGATGCATATATGGCACATTGAAACTTAGATGATCTTTCTAAGTTTCAATGTGCCATATATGCATCATATGTAAAGTGGGGTGCCTGGGACCCCAAATCCAGCAGTCACTCCATGCCAAGTCCACGTTCACACTTGGACCCAATTCCAAAATTCATGGAAGTTTCTGCCCTTTAATAAACTGCTCACAGCTACTGTAGTGAAGAATAATCAAGTAATGCCACTGTTGCATTAGGAGTGGGAATTATTGTCGGGAAGTGGCAGATGGAGTTTAATTCAGTTAAATGTGAGGTGCTGCATTTTGGGAAAGCAAATCTTCGCAGGACTTATACACTTAATGGACGGCACGGTGGCAGAGTGGTTAGCACTGTTGCCTCACAGCGCCAGAGACCCGGGTTCAATTCCCGCCTCAGGCGACTGACTGTGTGGAGTTTACACATTCTCCCTGTGTCTGCGTGGGTTTCCTCCGGGTGCTCCGGTTTCCTCCCACAGTCCAAAAATGTGCAGGCCATGCTAAATTGTCCATAGTGTTAGGTGCAGGGGTAAATGTAGGGGAATGGGTTTGGGTGGGTTGGGCTTCGGCGGATCGGTGTGGACTTGTTGGGCCGAAGGGCATGTTTCCACACTGTAAGTAATCTAATCTAATCTAATCTAATTAATGGTAAGGTCCTAGGGAGTGTTGCTGAACAAAGAGACCTTGGAGTGCAGGTTCATAGCTCCTAGAAAGTGCAGTCGCAGGTAGATATGATAGTGAAGATGACGTTTGGTCAGAGTATTGAGTACAGGAGTTGGGAGGTCATGTTGTGGCTGTAAAGGACATTGGTTAGGCCACTGTTGGAATATTGCATGCAATTCTGGTCTCCTTCCTATCGGAAAGATGTTGTGAAACTTGAAAGGGTTCAGAAAAGATTTACAAGGATGTTGCCAGAATTGGAGAATTTGAGCTATAGGGAGAGGCTGAACAGGCTGGGGCTGTTTTCCCTGGTGATGGCGACCAGCGGTATCCATGCTAGGTCATTGATGTAAATGATTTGGATGTGAACACAGAAGGCATTGTTCCTAAGTTTGCAAATGACACAAAAATAGGTACTGTAGTGGACAGTGAAGACTATCTCAGAGTACAACCGAACCTGGACCAGATGGGCCACTGGGCCAAGGTTTGGCAGATGAAGCTTAACTTAGTTTAATTTTAAATTGGCAGGTACGATATTGGGGGCATCGCAAGCAAGTAGCTGCAAGGGGATCAGGGTCAGGTACTAAATATCCAAAGATTTGTGTCCTATTGAAAGGACAGGCAGATGGGCAGAGGGGATGGGGTTACTTTGTTAGGAAGAAATGAAATTAAATTGGCGGCAAGAAGTGATATCGGGTCAGAAGCATGGAATCGGTGAGTAAAGGGAAGCATCTGCAAAGGAGAAAAGATCCTGTTGGGAGTTATGGCTTCCGAGCAGTAGTCAAGAATGTGGAACAAAAAAAAAAATCAAGAGATAGTGCTTTTCTTACGTGCCTTTTCTATCTCAATAATCATGGGGGACTTCAATATGCATGGACTGGGAAAATAGTGGATCCAAGAAAAGGAATTTGTGGAATGCCTACAAGAATTTTTTTTAGAGAAGCTCGTGGTAGAGCCCACTAGGGAACTGGCAATTCTGAATTTAATGATGTATAATGAGGCAGACTTAAGCAGGAAGCTTATGGTGAAGGAACCCTTGGGTGCAGTGACCATCATATGAGAAATTCACCCTCTAGTTTGAGACAGAAGCTTGAAGAGGATATTATAGTATTACAATGGAGTAAAGATAACGGGAAGATGGTGGAGCCGCAATGGCTAGGGTTCCTGGGATTAATTTGGGAATCACAGCAGAAAATGAATCCCAGATGAAATATTCTAAGGGGAGGATGGTGCAACCACAGCAGACAAGGGAAGTCAGGGACAGCATAAAAGCAAAAGAAAAATCATACAACACAGTGAAGGCTAATGGGAAGCCAGAGAATTAGGAAACCTTTAAAAATCAGCAAAGGACAACTAAAAAATGAATGTTGCGGGGGGTGGGGGGAGATGAAATGGCTAGTGATTTATGGAGTTCCACAAGGGTCAGTGTTGGGACCAAAATTATTCATGTTAAACATGAGCAATCTGGACGAAGGAACTGCAGATGACACAGATAGATGGAGGAATAAGTGGACATGCTGGCAGTGTTGAAGAGGTAGGGAGGCTGCAGAAGGAAATGGACAGGAAAGGAGAGTGGGCAAAATGTGGCAGATGGAATACAATCTGGGAAAGTGTGAGGTTATGCACTTTGGTAGGAAGAATTTTATAAATGGGGACTTGAGAGTCCTGGTTCAGGATTCTCTTAAGGTTCACATGCAGGTTCAGTTGGCAGTTGGGAAAGCAAATGCAATGTTAGCATTCACTTCAACAGGGCTAGAATACAAGAGCAGGGATGAACTGCTGAAACTATAGAAGGCTCTGATCAGACTGCATTGGAATATTGTGAGCAGTTTTGGGCCCCATACCTCAGGAAGGATGTGCTGGCCTTAGAGGTGTGTTCAGAGTAAGTTTACAAGAATAATCCCAGAAATGAAGGGCTTGTCATAAGAGGAGCAGTTGAAGACGCTGGGTCCGTGTACAACAGAGTTTATAAGGATGAAGGGAGGATCTCATTGGAACTTATAGAATACTGAGAGGGCTGGATAAAGTGGAAAAGATTAGAGACCACAGGGCACACCTTTAGATCTCAGATGAGGAAGATCTATAGTTTTCAACTATAGGGTGGTGAATCTGTGGAACCCATTGCCACAGAAGACTGTGAAAGCCAAATCATTGAGTGCATTTAAGACAGAAATGGAAAGTTCTTGATTAGTAAGGGGATCAAATGTTCCAAAAAGAAGGCAGGAGAATGGAGTTGTAAAACATATCAACCATGATCGAATGGTGGAGCAGATTTGATGGGCTAAATAGCCTAATTCTCCCCTGCATTTTAATGGTGTCATGGTCTATTTTCTGCTGAACATGGATGATAGATTTTTGTTATTCATGTACAAGAACCCCCACTTCCCTCTGCAACTTTCTACAGTCTTCTGCAACCTCTGACTCTGCTTGGAGGTTTCTCTCCCACTTATCCCTGGAATGCCACAACCAGACACACTTGGCCCCTCACACTTGGTTGGAGAACTCTGGTCAGTTTCCTTTAAATTAGGCTCAATAAGAGGCAGCTTACAATGCAAACCTCCATAGCCACCTCAAAAAAAAAAAGCCTAATGGCAGGATGGAGCTGGGAAGCTGACATGCCAACCAACTAGCCTATTATGGGCACTCACTCATTTCCAATCCAGGATCAAAATTCCAACCCAAAATATCAGCTGGAGATTGAACTGATGGAACATCACAGAAGTGCTCAATCCTGTTTTTAATCAAGTATCCACGCACGCAGGAGTTCTTTACACAGCAAGCTAAAATTGATTCTCCATCTTATCCACACCCAATTCCAAGGGCCATTTAAGAAAATTTTAGCTATGTTTAATGCCACCCAAAATCAGCAAACACAACTCAAACTGGAAGTCAAACTAGAGAATCTTCCTGATCTATGTGTCTCTATTTCACAGTAGCATTTCAATTATCGTTTAAATCATAGTTTGCTAAAAACATCTTATTTTAAGCAGTAGCAACACTCTTGGTTACCCACACACAAAAAATTATGAGGAATAGTACAATTTTCTGTACATCAAGTGATGCGTCAGTAAAACATAAAACAAATGCAGAGGCATTCAAGGCCATGACGCTCGGTATGTTTTCTTTTTGGTACATGTCTCTTCACACATCATTTCTTGGCTTTGCACTCTCATCTTTCCAAAGAATGAAAAGTATGAGATTCTACCTTGGCAATTTCAGCATTAAGTTAGGTTTATTTGATATCTTTTAACATTAGCATGGCGTTAACTGGCAAACTCTTAATGTTAGGGAGTAAAATCATCAATTTATCGTTGTGGTTCTGTTCGCCGAGCTGGGAATTTGTATTGCAGATATTTCGTCCCCTGTCTAGGTGACATCCTCAGTGCTTGGGAGCCTCCTGTGAAGCGCTTTTGTGTTGTTTCCTCCAGCATTTATAGTCGTTTGTCTCTGCCGCTTCCGGTTGTCAGTTCCAGCTGTCCACTGCAGTGGCCGGTATATTGGGTCCAGGTCGATGTGTTTGTTGATAGCATCAGTGGATGAGTGCCATGCCTCTAGGAATTCCCTGGCTGTTCAGTTTGGCTTGTCCTATAATAGTAGTGTTGTCCCAGTCGAACTCATGTTGCTTGTCATCTGCGTGTGTGGCTACTAAGGATAGCTGGTCGTGTCGTTTCATGGCTAGTTGGTGTTCATGGATACGGATCATTAGCTGTCTTCCTGTTTGTCCTATGTAGTGTTTTCTGCAGTCCTTGCATGGGCTTTTGTATACTACGTTGGTTTTGCTCATGCTGGGTATCGGGTCCTTTGTCCTGGTGAGTTCTTGTCTGAGAGTGGCTGTTTATTTTTTATCAATTTATCTGTTTATTTTTATATATCAATTTTTTAATCACACACAACTGAACGAATTTGCCACCATCAAATCATTGTGACTTATTTTTTGTTTTTTCTTAAAAGTATTAACCCTCATCAGTAATCACCATGCAGCCAATTAGATATTTACATGCAAAGCTCATTACAGGCAATGTAAACCATCAAAATGAGGCTGTGTAGGGAGACCAGGAAGGGGCCAATTTGACTGATTATTGAACAGGATCAAATGAACTAACCTGGAAGTGACTGATTCTGATAAATTGCAAAGAATGGCAATCCATTTAATGTAAGGGAACATTGAATACACACAATTTTTTAATACATCGAGAAAGAAAATCATGCAAAAATTGACATACCTTGGTTCATAGGCTCCAATAGGAATGGCAGCAAGGTCAAATGGTCCGTATCTTTTCCCTATTTGTTCAAAAGCTACACAGTAACCTGTATCTCCGGCGAAGAAAAATCTATTCCAGGGTCCCAGGACACACCAACTTCCCCACAGCACCTTGTTGTCATCTGTTACAGTTCGTTTGCTCCAGTGTTGCACTGGTGTAAACACAAATGTTACCTCATCATGGCCAGGGACACAGTTCTCCTCCCACCAGTCCAACTCTATTATATTTTCACAGCCACACTTTTGCATCCAGTCTAAGAGACCCAGTGGTACAAACCATCTCAAGTCACCCCCAAAGCGTTCATTAAGACTTAGCACTGTATTGTAATCCAAATGATCATAGTGCGTATGACTGATTACCACAGCATCTATTTTGGGCAACTGTGCCACTGTGCATGGGGGGTTTCGAAAGCGTTTTGGTCCAAAGAATTGCACAGGTGAAGCTCTTTGGCTGAAGATGGGGTCCGTCAGAAAAGTCAGTCCTTCCATTTCTACCAACAGTGATGCATGTCCCAACCAGGTCACTCGAATTCCATTCGTCAAACTCCCGACCAGTTGTGGGTTTTTTACAAAGTACGGTTCTAATATTGGCAATCCTTCATCAAGTTCCTACAAGCAGAGAGAAAAAGATTTTGTTTTTTTTTTAAAATATAATTCTGCTCTATAGCTTGCTTGTACAAATTAGTGTCACACAGCAAGTCTAGGTGAAGTCAACATAATTTGATAGAAATGCAGTGCAGTAAAAGCCATAATTCTGAATGTGATTTTACATAGTCTTTGCAGACAGATGGACTCCTGTAACTGAAGTGTCTAAATCACAAATTGAACAGTTAGTGTGATCATTATTGTGAGTAACCTTTAGGAATGCTTCCAGTACATTTAGAAGTTAATTTTTCTATTAAGTAATTTGCCAAAACTTTCTA
The DNA here is from genome assembly GCF_004010195.1 of Chiloscyllium plagiosum. Classification (NCBI taxonomy): domain Eukaryota; kingdom Metazoa; phylum Chordata; class Chondrichthyes; order Orectolobiformes; family Hemiscylliidae; genus Chiloscyllium; species Chiloscyllium plagiosum. The sequence continues at coordinate 31,931,601 of NC_057732.1, forward strand.
GCTAAAACCCACACTTGGAAATGGTACATGAGGAGAGGTATTTGACAATAACTTGAAACTCAGAAAAGAACAAAAGAGTTTCGAGTTATTGTCAAGATGGGGATCTAGGCTAGGTCAGTATTTGTTGTGGGACAGCACAGTGGCTCAGTGGTTAGCGCTGCTGCCTCATAGCTCCAGGATCCCACGTTCGGTTCCAGCCTCGGGTGACTGTCTGTGTGGAGTTTGCACATTCTCTCAGTGTCTGTGTGGGTTTCCTCCGGGTGCTCCGTTTCCTTCCCACAGTCCAAAGATATGCAGGTTAGGTGAATTGACCATGCTAAATTGCCCATAGTGTTAGCTGCATCATTCAGAGGTAAATGGGTCTGAGTGGGTTACTCTTTGGAGGGTCAGTGTGGACTTGTTGGGCTGAAGGGCCTGTTTCCACGCTGTAGGGAATCTAATCCTCAAACTGCCCTTGAAAAGGTGATGGTGAACTGAGTTCTTGAATCATTGCAGTTCATGTAGTGTAGTAACACACTCAACACATCAGGAAGGGAGTTCCAAGATGTTGACCCAGCAACAGTGAATAAGCCACGATATAGTTCCAACTCAGGATGGTGCATAGTTTGAAGGGAAAGTTGCAGGCAGTAATACTCCCATGCATTTGCTCTCTTTGTTCTTCTAGGTGGTAGAGGTCACAGGTTTTAATGGTGATGTCGAAGGATCCTTGGTGAGGGCATTTGGTAAAAGGTACACATTTGTCTTGGATGGTTTTGAGCTTCTTAAATGTTGTTGGAGATTCACTTATCTGGGCAAGTGGAATCACACGTCTTGTGTCTTGTAGATGGTGGCTAGGCTTTGTGGAGTCCCAAAGTGAGTTATGCATTACACAGTTCCCAGCCCCTGATCTGTTCTTATAGCCACTGTATTTATATGGCTAGTTCAGTTCAGTTTCTGATCAATAGTAATTGCCAGGATTTAGCCAGCTCAGTTACTAAATCACAATTTAGATTCAAGTCAGAATGGTTTGAGATTTGGAGGGGATAGTTATCTTACTGTTTTTGATCTTCTTGGTGAAAAAGGTTGTGGGGCTCAGAAGTGTTGTTCAAATAAACTTGGCTAGTTGCAGTAGTGCATCCTGAATGCTGTACATATCACAGGAGATGACTGATATTAAGTTTAATGGCAGACATAATAATCAAGTGGATTGCCCCACTCTTACTGACGTTGTTGTGGTTCTGTTCGCCGAGCTGGAAGTTTTTGTTGCAAACGTTTCGCCCCCTGGCTCGGCGACATCATCAGTGCTTGGGAGCCTCCTGCGAAGCGCTTCTTTGATGTTTCCTCCGGTGTTTATAGTGGTCTGTCCCTGCCGCTTCCGGTTGTCAGTTTCAGCTGTCCGCTGTAGTGGTTGGTATATTGGGTCCAGGTCGATGTGTTTGTCGATGGAGTTTGTGGATGAATGCCATGCTTCTAGAGGCTCCCAAGCACTGATGATGTCGCCGAGCCAGGGGGCGAAACGTTTGCAACAAAAACTTCCAGCTCGGCGAACAGAACCACAACAACGAGCACCTGAGCTACAAATCTTCGCACAAACTTTGAACACTCTTATTGACTTTGAACAACCTTCAGTGTTGATTCAGTTGCACATAATCAGGCAACTGTCTATTACTCTTCTCATTTGAAATTCGAAGATGATGGAAGATATTTTTGGAATAAGGAAATGGGTACTCATTGCAGAGCATTCAACCTGCAAATTCAGCCCATTCTTCCAGCCACATCTTGCAAAGAGTAATAGTATTCAAGTGTCAAGGCAACAGTGATTCCCCCAGCTGTTGATGATGGAGGTTCACAGTGATGGTGTTGATATTGAAGGTAGTGAATGGTGGGTTAGAATACGTTTCTGGCCAGAAATCTTATTAACTGCTAATTATAAGACACATATGTTGTCAGCCAAAGACTGAATATAGTTTTTCTATAAACTGACATTGGCTGTGAATGACGCTGAACACTATTCTATTATCAGCAATTTGCCCATAACTCTGACATTAAGATGAAGTAAAAGCCATGAATTAAGCTGCTAGGGATAAACGTCTGAAATGAGACCCAGTGACTGAGATCGCTGAATACCCAGAAACATTATCCTTTGCATCAGACAGACCTCCAGTTACTGAGGGATTTGACAATTTACCCCAATTTTCACCTCAATTTTTCTAGTGGTCCACAGTGCCTTACTATTCAACTTTTCTTCCCTTTTTGTCTGGCAGTCTAGTACACAAGATCCCTTCTAAGCAACCATCCTGGCTTGGAACTCTATCAGTGTGCCTTCAGATTCATAAGGAGAAATCCTGACACTACCTTCTTGACAGCACTGTGGATATACCTATACCCTAAGCATTGCAACAGTCCAAGAGTACATCTCACCACAAACATCTGAAGGCCAAATCGGGATAGATAATAAATGTTAGCCAAGCCAGTGATGTCCAACATCCAGTTCTACATTTGGATCTATGTTTGAATCAAGATTATTATGAAGGGCTTGGAAGCCAGGGTATTCTGGCAAAATCCAAAGTGACATTGCTGAGTGTCTTGCTTGCTGGCACTGTTACTGTTTGCCTCCATCATTTTTCTGATTATTGGGTGTACAGTAGAATGGGAAATTGCCCAGGCAAGTTTTATTGTTATGTTTGAAGACTAAATATACTTGGACAACTTTTTAATATTATCAAGCAGATGCCAGTGTAACAATTTAGATATAGGAACGGCTAGTTCTAATATGGAAGCCGGTGTCCCTTACTAAGTAAAGCACATTCATCATGACATGATGGTGATTTCTGAATAAAGTAAACATGCTATATTGTTATATGTAATAACTAGCAATTTATAATGATGTTGTAAGAACTCTAAATAAACAACGGCAGAACACCTATTTGTTTAGCCAAAGGATAGGAGAATTATTTGTATATTTTTGGAAAAGTTTCCTTTGATCTCTATGTTTAATTTTCTTTAACATTTATTTCTTTTTTCAGACATGCAGTAGTAGTGCTCAAATTAATATGCAGGCAATAGTTTGCACCTTCAACATCGTGAAATTTATCAAAACACTTCACAGCAATGTACATTAAGTGACACCACGACAAAGGAGATATTAAGACTGGTGAACAAATGTTTTACACTGGTCTCAGAAGTATCCTAGCTTATAGTTAATTATATTGTATTACAATTAGAATTATATTATCATATAAATAATACCAAATGTTTATGCCAGTAACATATTTTGTATTGATGCTGAAGTTTATAACTTAAAATGTCCAAGATGCTAGAATGTGTAGCATTCTTACCCTGTTTTGTCTGACCCCAAATGAAACTCTCACATCTTCAGTGTTGTGCATATTTCTCTTCCATAATATTCCATAGGATCAATATTCTAATCTTTCATTCATTCCAGACCATGACATTCCTCACTGCTTTTAACCTTTTATTCTCCTTATAATCTACAATATGTTTAGAATCTGAGCATGGAAACAACTCATCTCTAGTTCTGCAATGGCTTCAACTATCCTCCTAATCTAAGTAACATCCTACATTGTGAGTTTAGGCCTTTCCTCTGAGATTCTTAATAAAAATTCAATGGCACTTTTAACAGCTAACACTGTCAAGCCAGATAAATGCAGTGACAAACATAACTTCATTTTGAACCTTTTACCCCAACAATGAAATTAAAGAATCATGTTTCACTGGTCCAAGTGGTGCTGAGTACCTCAAGCATCAGCACAAGAAATAAATAGATCTAATAGCATTCTTGAATTATTCCCAGTACAAACTATTCTAAAAATAAACTGTATCTTGACATTCATCTGTAAATCAGCATAGCTCACTATATGTAGCATAACCTTTAAAGGATAGTTTAATTTTAGGTAAACCACCATTTCATCAACATGAATTTATAAGTAGGTTTGTGACTGAAGTTGTAACAAGCAACTTTTTTTGAAGAGAAAATTATTCAGATTCAGCTATTCACTTACTGAACAAGAAAGCTGTCAAGAGTAATATACAACTGACCAGTTTTTAAGGATAAAGTGGTGATCTCCAGCCTGTCTCCTCCTATGCTTAGCATTCCTGTCATTTTCTTTTGTTTTATATAATCTTAATGTTATTGCTTCATTGAATTTTCTTCATTCTTCCTAAACTCTAACATTTTGGGGCAGCATGGTGGCCCAGTGGTTAACATTGGACCCAGGTTCGATTCCAGCCTCGGGCGACTGTCTGCATGGAGTCTGCACATTCTCCCAATGTCTGCGTGGGTTTCCTCCAGGTGCTCCGGTTTCCTCCCACAGTCCAAAGATGTACAGGTCAGGTGAATTGGCCATGCTAAATTGCCCATAGTGATAGGTGCATTAGTAGGGAGTAGGCCTGTGTGGGTTACTCCTTGGTGGGTCAGTGTGGACTTGTTGGGCCAAAGGGAATCTGTAGGGAATCTAATCTTAATCAGTGAACTTTGATTTCAGTTTCATCTTGTGTCAGACTAGGAAAGGTGAAGAGTAGATTAATCAAATCAATTCCATTTTCTACAGGGCACTAAGTTTGAGAACTCCTACAATCAGTGCCATCAGGTTGCTACATAAACTGGGTTATTTTAAAATATTTTCATTATGAGAACTATAATTTACACCTTGAAATAACTATATTCCATCAGCAGATATTAATTATGTAATTATATAAATTACCAAAATGCTACTTATGTTGCAAGAATTGCTTCATATGATCACTTACTGTGGATAAAATGAAAATAAACTTCAATAAATAATAAAATAAACTACTATAAATCATATGTGAGCAACAAGCAGTTGAAATACTTGCAACTTTAGATTTGGTCAAGCCACTCACTGCCTTTGAACTTGGGATGTTGGTATGGTCTCTCTCCATCATAGCGAACTTTAGCACGTTGGTGAAAGCAAGGTCACTCCAGGTTGGCCAGGGATTGACAAATCTGCCATCTTTTCCTCTTTTGGATCTTGTTACATCTTCTTCCAGACGGTAATCCAATCTGAAGCTTTTCCTGGAGGTTCGGGATGATGAGCTCCCTCTTGCCTCACGGCTTGCATTTCCTGATCGTTTCTTCACAGCTTCCTTTGGATAATGGCTGCTTGAAATGGGGACCTGTTCTTTAAGCTGTGCATCCATGCTTCCTTCTGCTCCGTTGTGTAATCTAAAGACAAGCAATTACATAATAATCACTAAGAATGTACTTCAAGACTCTTGAAACTTCTGTAAGTCTTCAAAGTACAAAATCCCAGTTCACATTTCTAATTGTTATCTAAACAATGATTTAATGTTAATTGTCACTTTCATAGCTATATGGCTCACAATAGTGCCAAATGATGCCAATACCCTCTCTGCCAGAAAATCATGTAACAACTTAAACAATGCACCTTACAACCTGGTGCATAATAACAAAACCAGAGCAAAAGCTGTATTTTAAAAGTAATCAGATGATCTATTTGACATTTAGAGGAACTGTATAGAGTGCTTCTGATATTTTACTTTCCGATAAAAACAACGAACTCTTGATACAACGTTCTCTTAACGTTAATAAGAACATCTTCCAATGTTGGCGCAGAGGTCCAAGCATCTCGGTGAGAGCTGGGATCTAGGCAATTCGGCAGTATAACTCAATCCAGCAACTGCGCATCGCATTCCACCAATACTGATCAACCACCAGGAACAGCAAATTAAATGACACTGCGGTAAGGTTACTCGGCAACTTCGGCTTATAACAGCTTGGAACAAGAACGACCTACAGCCACTTGATCAATCAGTCAATTTTCGTGAATAAAAACCTATTAATTTACCCGTAAACAAATGTAATACTGAGATAACCTCAGTACCACTGTCGAGCAGATTTTCTCCTAAACCACTGTCCCGGTGCGAAACCATGTTTTATGTAACAGTAATACGATTACAACGTGAAGCTGTAAAGTACATTTCACAAACTTTCTGACTGGTACGCTATTAAAAAGATACCCGGTTAACTATCACGGTACAAACTTAATCTCTCAAAACAATAATAGTAACGTTACAGTTTGTCGCAAGGGTTGGAATAGTTTCTTAGCTTACGTCGTTGCATTTAGACAAAACAGAACTGTTAACTCCAAAAGTAGCAAAGAAGCGAGGGCAGAACACAAAAAAGAAAGGGAAAACATTGTGGACCTTGCTGGATGATAACGATGTATTGGAAATGCTCCAGGAGGCAACGCCGCAGTCTCTGACTTTATCCACTTAATGTAGATGATCCCCCCTTGTTGTTCCCGCCCGCAGATGATGTGACAAGAGGAACAAGTCAGGACTCTGATCTCAGCCTCTGCCCAGATCCAACACGTGATCGCCTTATTATCCCTGAAAACCAACCATTCAGCGCCTGAGTCAAAATGCTGAGAAATGCACTGTCAGAGGCACAAAGGGAGATTCTTTCTGGATCTAACAACCTCCATTTAAAATAAACGACTGCACCAACTATATACTACCCAAACAAACACGTTATCATTCGCTGCTGGGACTGTAGAAAAAGAGCTTTAAATCAGTAATAACAAAACGACCAAGAGTTTCCTTTTTTAAGTTGTGAGATTCTGCAGCTGTGATTTGACATTTTAAAAACTGTGCTCACTTTTCTGAAACACGAATAAAGTCGGTTTACAACCCGAATGATTATTGTTGATTGCGTTCTACATAAAATGAGTTAGTAACAAATACGATTAAAAACTGAAAAAAATAAAGTCACTTTCACAATTACAACGACTGGAACACTATCAGTTTTTTCTGGAGATTGCCTGATTTAGTCCTCACCTCTATCCTCTAAAGTTGTACAGCAGCGACTGGCGGCAGCCACGCCAGTAAACCAATGGAAAATAAGTGATTCGACTAAGTTTCAAAACCGCAAGGTCCGATTGGAAGACAAACTTTCTCTAATAATGATTCTTCAAGACAATGTGGTAGTCGAGTCCGTCCTGTTGCCGGTCAGACGAACCTGAATTACAATAACTTCCTTTGTTGAAACTCCTCCCAGAACCGTGCACACGGTATCAGCACTGTCACTAAAATCTAGGGGTGATTCAATTGCCCAGAACAAAAAAAAAGCATGTTGCAAATTTGTAATACTGGAAACGAATTCAAAAGTTGCTAAGAAAATCTGTTAACCATTCAAGATACGTCATGTTACTTTTGAATCAATTGTTAATCAGGATCCATGCGACTTGGCTGAGGCTGTGCTAATAAAATAGGAGAGAATTAGATCATTTCTGAAACTAAAAAACCCAGCATTTAGGATGAAAGTCGACAATTGCCATAAAATATGAACTCTACCAGTTAAAAGGAACTGATCGTTTGGGATTCACCTGGAAAGGCAGTGGGACTTTGCCTCTGCCAGTTCGCCTCCTGGCGCACTCTGGCCGCATTTCACGTTTCTGTCGAATAAACTCCCGAATTTCGCCGCTGCTGTGAGACAAGCAGCCAAGAGAGGCCGACAGATCCCTAGGTACGTAATCCTAGCCCTCTCTCTCAGCATCGCCTCTCACACAACCATAACATGCTATCCAGATCCATCCTAAAATAAATTGTACTAACTTCAGAACGACTAACTGCACGCCAAGTAAAGATGATCCCCACACATTTCCCCGGATCAAATCTCACGTCCCCGACATGCTTCTGCAGGCATCCGGAAACCAGAAACTACTTGTGCTGCACATAACTGTTCCCCGAATAAAGAAAGGGCACCACAAAGTCGGTGACAGCTCCTCTCCTACAGTTCCATTGTTTAAATTGACCAGCGGTTCGAATTCTGGACCACCAATTTGGTTGGTTTCTGTTGTATTGAGGTTTCCAAAAGTCCAATATTCTCTATTTAAAACTATGATGAATTAGTTCTCTAAAATGATATTCCCAAGAGTTCTGGGGAGTTTCCGAGTTTATAGACTGTTTCCATAACATTCCTAATTAAAAACAAAATCAATCTGTCGCAGCACACATTTTGTAGTCGAGTACGTTTTGTGTTGTAAGTTAGTATTTACGTATGAACAATTCTGATTGGCAATAAATGCTGTTCTTGTTAGTGGCTCTATAGTATCCCGGAAACAAATGGAAAATGTAATAAATCTAAAAATATTCAATTCTCACACTTAATCCCTAAAGCACAAAAAGTGTCATACACTCAAGGTCAGGTTTAGTCACTGAAATATTTCGTTAATTGCAAATGTTTTTACTTCAAATGCATAGTTTGAATCAGTATTATTATTTCATATTATATTTCACATTTCAAAGTAATCATGTTCCAAATTAGAATTCTGAATTAAGAACATAATAATACAATTCATACATATATTTATGGACACATTTCTGCAGGTCAAGTTATGAGTGACAACTTAATGGTGTCTGTATAAACTTCAATATATTCCACTGGTGAAGAACCCAACCTACTTATTATTCACACAAACCAAATTTGGATTTGTATCACAAACAAGTTTGTTATACACAATAATATAGAATCATAGAATTGTTGCAATATGAGGTCATTTTACCCTTTGTTTCTTCACAAAATTCTAACTGCTGGTCAAATTAAACAACAGGACCACAGGGAAGAAACTATCATCTAATTGTGGTGGCCTTAACAGTTGGATGCAGCGATAAGATAATAAGACATAGGAGCATTATGGATGATCTTATATTCCTCAATTCACCTTTCTACCTTTTAGTGGGTGGCACGGTGGTACAGTGGTTAGCACTGCTGCCTCGCAGCGCCAGAGACCCAGGTTCAATTCCCGCCTCAGGCGACTGACTGTGTGGAGTTTGCACGTTCTCCCCGTGTCTGTGTGGGTTTCCTCCGGGTGCTCCGGTTTCCTCCCACAGTCCAAAGATGTGCAGGTCAGGTGAATTGGCCATGCTAAATTGCCCATAGTGTTAGGTAAGGGGTAAATGTAGGGGTATGGGTGGGTTACGCTTCGGCGGGTCGGTGTGGACTTGTTGGGCTGAAGGGCCTGTTTCCACACTGTAAGTAATCTAAAACAGTATAACCTTGATTCCCTAATTGATTAAAAATCTGTATCTCATTATTGAATATACTTAACAAGCCAGCCCTCTACAGGAAAGAGTTTCAGATTCATTATCCTCTGGGAGAAGAAATTCTCCTTATTTCTTTCTTAAATGTGATGTGGAGATGCTGGTGTTGAACTGGGTTCGACAAAGTCAGAAACCACACAACACCAGGTTATATAGTCCAACAGGTTTATTTGAAATCACAAGTTTTCTGAGCTTTGCTCCTTCGTCAGGTGAAGTGGAAGCAAGTGCACAGGCAAAGAATTTATATGCAGAGAGATAATGGCAAGATAGTTCCAGGTAATTAAGAGTGTCAAAAACATAAGTACAAATAGTGTGAATGGAGTGTCCACAGGCTAAATTGCAAGTGAAGAGGTAACTCATGATCCAAGGAATTAAAGCAAAGAGATAATTACAAAAAAAAATCAAAAATAAAATGTCACTCACACTCTTTTGTATTTATCTTTTGACACACTTAATTATCTGGAATTGTCTTGGCATTATCTCTCTGCATATAAATTCTGCGACTGTTGCTTCTCTTCACTTCACCTGACGAAGCAGCAGCGCTCCAAAAGCTTGTGATTTCAAATAAACCATTGGACTCCAACCTGGTGCCTTGTTGCTTCTGACTTTGTCTTAAATATGTTACCCCTTATTCTGAGATTATGCCCTCTGGTCCTATCTCCCACAAGGGGAAACAAATTTTCCACATCCAATCATTCAAAACCTTTAAGAATACTGTATGGTTCAATAAGGTTGCCTCTCATTCTTCTATATGCTAATGAGTTCAATTTAATTGGCTCAACCTCTCCTCATAAAACAGTGCCTCCATATTTGGTATCAGCCTAATAAACCTTCTCTGGACTGCCTAAAATGCCAGTATATCTTTCTTTAAATAAGGGACCCAAAACATTTTACTGAATTACCCCAGTTGTGGTATGACTAGTACCTTGTATAATTTTATTAAAACCTCTTTACTTTTATCCTCCATTCTTTTTGCAATAAAAGCCAACATTCTATCTGCCTTTCCTATTACCCACTGAACATTCATGCTAGTTTTTTTGAGATTCCTGGATGATTCCCAAATCTTTCCTTTCTGTCGCTTTCTGCAGTCTTTCCCAATTTAATAATATTCAGCTCTTCTTTTGTTCTTGCCAAAGCACAATGTCACATTTTCCCACATTATATTCCATCTGCCAAGTTTGAGCTCATCGGACTATATCACTCATCAGAGTCTTTGTATAATCCTCACCACTGCCTTCCCAATGATTTTTGTGTCATCTGCAACTTGGTGACAGTACATTTACTTTCCTCATCCAAATCATTAATATATGTTGCAAAACATTGTGGCCCCAGCTCCTGTGGCACGTAACGTTTTACAGGTTACCACCCTGAAATTGCTCCCCTTATCCCAACTCTTTGCTGTCCATTAGTTAGACAATCATCTATCCATGCTAATATACTACCTCCAACACCATGAGCTCTTAATTTAACTGTCTGATATGTTATCAAACACCTTCTGAAAATCCTAAATATATTACATCCACTGGTTCCAAATTATCAATTCTGCTTGTTACCTCCTCAAAGAATCCTAGTAAATTTGTCAGACATGTTTTTCCCTTCATGAAGTCATGCTGAATCTGCTTGATCATATTATAAATTTTCTACTATTAACATCCTTTTATAAAAAAACTCTGACATTTTCCCAATAAAGCTAGTTACCTGTCTTTATCTCCTTTTGTCTTTTTTTAAAAAGGTGTTACATCGACAATTTTCCAATCCTCTGACACTTTCCAGAATCTAAGGATTCTTCGAAGATTACTACTTGTGCAGCCACTATCTCTATAGCTACTTTCTTTAATACCCTAGGGTGCATCCCATCAGGTCTGGAGGCTTATCAATTTTAGACCCATTAGTTCTGTAGCTTTTTTTTCTCTAGTGATAAATATTGTGAATTTATTTTATTTATTCAACAACTTTGCCATTTCCTGGTTCCCTGTGATTTCTCCAGGTCATTCTCCAAGTAGCCCATATTCATTTTGGCTTCTCACTTTGTTCTTATATATTTAAATAAGCCTCTGCTGTCCATCCTGAAATTGCTTGTAAGTTTGCCCTCAAAATTTATTTTCTCCCTCTTTATTACCGTGAATTTCTAGGTGCCCACAAGAGTATGTAGAAAATTCACAGATTGTCATTTTTTTCTACATCTTGTCATAATAAAGTTAACAATTTTTAAGATCTTAATCACTCGCTGCAAAAAAAAGGTTTTCTTTGTCATCTTGCTTATTTTGCAAATTAAGTCTGTGCCTTAACAATCTGAATCCTTTAGGCGAAGGTGAGGACTGCAGATGCTCGAGGAGGTTGAGTAGTTCATCAATTTCACATTCCACCCGACCATCTCTGACACCTCCCTCCTCTTCCTGGGCCTCTCCATCTCCATCAATGACGACCAACTCAACATTGACATTTTTACAAAGCCGACTCCCACAGCTACCTGGATTACACTTCCTCCTGCAAAAATGCTATCCCGTATTCCCAATTCCTCCGCCTCCGGCCATATCTGCTGCCAGGAGAACCAGTTCCACCATAGAACACACCAGATTGCCTCCTTCTTTAAAGACTGTAATTTCCCCTCCCATGTAGTTGAAAAGCCCTCCAACGCATCACATCCACGTCCCATACCTCCGCCCTCAAACCCCACCCCTCCAACCGCAATAAGGACAGAACCCCCCCCCAGTCGTCAGCTACCACCAACCAACCTCTGCATAAACCGCATCATCCGCCGACATTTCTGCCACCTACAAATGGACCCCACCACTAGGGATGCATTTCCCTCCCCACCCTTATCCGCTTTCCGCAAAGACTGTTCCCTCCGTGACTACCTAGTCATGTTCACACCCCCAACATCCCACCCTCCATTCTTGGCACCTTCCCCTGCCACCACAGGAATTGCAAAACTTGCACCCACACCTCCCCCCTCACCTCCATCCAAGACCCCAAAGGAGCCTTCCACATTCATCAAAGTTTCACCTGCACTTCCACAAATATCATTTATTGTGCTCATTGCTCCCGATGCGGTCTCCTTTACATTGGGGAGACTGGACGCCTTCTCACAGAAAGCTCCAGGGAACATCTCCAGGACACCTGCACCAATCAACCCCACCGCCCCATGGCCAAACATTTCAACTCCCCCTCCCACTCTACCAAGCACACGCAATCCTGGGCTACCTCCACGGCCACTCCCTCACCACCCGACACTTGGAGGAAGAATGCCTCATCTTCTGCCTCAGAAACCCCTCAACCCCATGGCATCAATGTGGACTACACCAGTTTCCTCATTTCCTCTTCACCACCTTACTCCAGTTCCAAACTTCCAGCTCAGTACCATCCTCGCGATCTGGCCCACATTTCCTTACCATCTATTCGCTCCACCTTCCTCTCCGACCTATAACCTTTACCCCTTCCTCCATCAACCTGTTGCACTCTCAACTACTTTCTCCCCAGGCTCACCCCCTCCCATTTATCTCTCTACTCCTGAGGCTTCCAGCCTCATTGCTGATGAATAGCTCCTGCCCTAAATGTCAATTTTCTTGCTCCTTGGATGCTGCCTGACCTGCTGTGCTTTTCCAGCTCCACTCTAATCTGGATCCTTTCACAGACGGCAATGTTTTCTAACAGCTTTGCAGCCTACAGCCTGGGAGGACTTAACAGGAGTTCTTGAATTTCAAATAACCTTCCCACCCATTCCCCAGCTCCCTTTCCAGTCCCACTTTCACCTTTCCATTCCACCTATCGACCCTCCATTCCAGCTACCAACCAGATTCATCCCTCTTAACGACTAAAGCAGAATGGTGAGGTAGGGATAGGTGAACATATTACCTGGGTTCATCTATCCCTACCTCACCATTCTCCTATTTTAGCCAAACCACCCAGCACCTTTTTTTTTGTAGCTCTCCCTTCCCCCACGTCTAGTCCTGAAGAAGGGTTATACCCAAAACATTGACTTAGCCACCTCCTAATGCTGCCTGGCTTGTTGTGTTTTTTTCCCAACTTCCTGTTTGTCTACAACGTTTTCTCCTGAGCTGTCCAGACTCCTCATCATCTAGAAATCCGCTATCAGAGACTTAGTGATTTTACGTTTTATTATAACACCTCCTACTGACCTTCTATTCTCCGAGGAAAATAGTCCCAACTTCTCCAATCTAGTTTTATAACTGACATTCCTCATACCTGAAACTAGGATATTTCCTGCACCGTCTCCAATGAGTTTCCCATCTTCCCTTTTATTTTCTATTTATGAAATCAACGGAATTCATTCATATTTGGAATGGAACATGCAAAATTAATCTTCTGTGACTTCGTAGTTATACCGTATCCACAGAAATAAGCAGCGCCCACAAAACGAGAGGCAGAGCTGGCGCTATTTTTGTACTCGGAGCTCCCATGCAGAGTTGCCAATTCATCGACGCGGTCGGGGATCGATTGGATCAGTTTGCGCGTGGCTCCCCGCTGACGACAGAAAACACGCCGCTCGGCCACGCGCATGCGCAGTGTGCCAGTAAGATGGCGACGTCTTTGCAGCGGTTGAGTCGTGTGGCCGGACTGAGACATCTCGGAAGGGCTTGGACTAGCTGGAAGCGACAGGTAGGTCAAGGATGATTTAGCATAGCCTACACACTACAGCAAATCATCTCGGTTGTTGGAAGTGGGAATCTTTTATAACCGATCATTTCGGGCTCGCTGATGCCGTTAATACGAATCTGGGAAATGCAAGACGTGTGTTGTTTATGTGAAGGAGTTGTTTGGTGAGTTAAAAATCACACAACACCAGGTTATAGTCCAACAGGTTTAATTGGAAGCACACTAACTTTCGGAGCGACGCTCGTTCATCAGGTGATTGTGGAGGGCTCGATCGTAACACAGAATATATAGCAAAAATTTGCACTGTGATGTAACTGAAATTATACATTTGAAGAATTGATTGTCTGTTAAGCCTTTCATCTGTTAGAATACAGTGATAGTTTCACTTCTTTCATGTGTAAATCACAAAACCCTTTTTTTTAAAGTTGCATTCTCGGGTTAGCTGTTAACAATGGTGATAGCTAGACAATATGTTGAAAGTGTTAGCCCCCTGTGTTCTCTGTCAATGACCTGATGTTTAGATTGATTCTAATCTAAAAAGTGAAATAACAGAGTTTTACATAAATTCATGCAGTTTTTGAGCGCGGAGTCCTACATGAATGTATGAAACTGTATACATTCATGTAGACCTCTGAGCTCAAAAACTGCATGA
>NC_057732.1:31949186-31958724 GCF_004010195.1 Chiloscyllium plagiosum
GGGGGCATTCTAGCGAAGTTTGCTGATGATACAAAGTTAGGTGGACAGGCAGGTAGAACTGAGGAAGTGGGGAGGCTGCAGAAGAAGGGCTTATGCCCGAAACGTCGATTCTCCTGTTCCTTGGACGCTGCCTGACCTGCGCTTTTCCAGCAACACATTTTCAGCTTTGATTTCCAGCATCTGCAGTCCTCACTTTCTCCTCGATTGATGCCCTGAGAATACATACAACTAGTGGAATTTGAATTCAGTTCATAAATCTAGACTTTAATACTAGTCTCAGTCATGGTGACTGTGATAACTTCCCTTGATTGTTGAAAAAGTCCATCTGGTTCACTCATGTCTTTTAGGGGAGAAAATCTGCTGTTCTTATCTGATCTACCCTGCCCTATGTGTGACTCCACAACCGCAGCAATATGATCGATTCTTAAATGGCCTAGCAAGCCACTCAGTGTCCACATCCAAGTAAACAATAAATATAAACCAATCCTGTAGAAGTTTTCCATTCTGAAAGACCTAAAGAATTGTCTTTACAAACACTGTGAATGCTTCTATGTAAGAAAATGATAAATTACAAATCTATTTTTTATTGTGTTTTGCTGCAATTATATTGTCTCTTTACAAATTACCAAAATATATTTTAGCCCATCCTACACAACTGGAATAGATTCCAGGCGACACAAGCAACAGCTGCACATGTTGCTCTGAATATTCCAGAAACAAAAGTCACTGTTTTAGAAAATGGACTACGAGTGACATCTGAAGACTCTGGTCTTCCCACGTGTACAGTAAGTATTAAACTGGTGCACTTTGTATGTATCATTTATATCATTACTGTAATATAGTCTTATATTACAGTAATTAGGGATGCGATTGCTATAGTGTGTGTGTATTTTTATCTTTATTGCAATACTTATTTCAGATGTAAAAAAATTTTCTCAATCATTTGGTTGATGTACCTCAGGATTCTTAGACCACTTATGGGTGTTATCATATTTTTTTATAAGAAACTCCAAAAGACAAATATTCAACAAAGATGTTTTTGCAATAACACTACATTGAGCATGTTAAATAAGTATAAATACACCAGTTTCTTGGGTACAATATGCTAACTCAGATCATTGCTTTATTGTTTGACTCCTTGTCTAATCTGTTGTGTCGCTGAAACTGTTATTTATTTCTATATCACCTACAAACACATTGACCATAAAGCTGTCATTGTTAAGATTCCCATCCTCTATAAACTTGCAGTTGTCTAAACTACTGCCAAAAGTTTCTATCCCACAGCAATTTCCATTTGGCTATTGCCCATATTCTTACTGTCTTTGGTCTGTATTCTCACTGACTCTCATTGGCTTAGTCAGAGGATCTAGAGAGTGATATTGAAAATTATAATGCTATGAGTTCTAAAGCTGGGAAACTGGTGTGGCAGGGAGGGTTGTTATAGTGGGCAGGGTGGAGATGCTGTCTATAATCTCCAAAACTTTCAATAATAGTTTAAAGCAATAAGCACTTCAATCTTTTGTCCACTGTTAATGGCAAGTTAATGCTTGGGAAAAGATGTAAAACCTAAACTGAAAATGGCAGTGTGTGTTGGTCTGGATTGCAGTATCTGGGATCATACAAGCAGATAGCAAAAGACGGCTGCATCTTAAATCTCTCCAGGTTAGCCTTTGAACTGGAGTGTGAGTTTGAGACATTTTGACACACGAAAGGGGAAGCGATATCTTGATAGTTTGTTGCACGATCACACCTTGTAGAGAGGTGAAGGATCAGAATGGCATAGATGTTAGTCAGATATGTTCATGTAATGAGAATTCTGATAAATAAGGGAATTGGGGAGCCATTGACCCTGATCTTATCCAACTTTCTGCATGTGAAGACAACAAACAATTGCAGCTCAGCTAATGACATCTCAGAGCAGGACACAAGAGATGGAGGGGGGAGGATGGTGAGAAGCCTAATGTGGTACAGATTGTAGGGGATTCAGTAATTAGGGGACAGGTGACATCAGTAGGATCAAAACTCTGCATGCTTTGTTGTCTGCCCAGGAGATAGTACGAGGAAGGACAGCATCTCATGGTTGTAATTTTTGTATTATTACCTGAACCATTTTCAAACAGGCATAAACAAGCAGATTAGAGAGGTAAAGGAGTGGTGTGAGAAGGAAAAGTTCCATTTCATGAGATACTGCCACCAGTGCTAGCGCTGGGACAGGAAGGAACTGTACCACATTACCTCAAAACACATTTGAGGTAATGTGGTATGTATTTCACTGCTGGTGTAATACTGTAACTCCCAAAGTCTGGTTGATTCTATCAAAATGCATTAAATTAGCTTTTGGTTGTTTGCAACGAGAAGATATTGATTATACATAACTGGTATGTGTTTGTAAAACTCGCAACAGTGTTCAACATTGGATCTGATTCTGTATTTAGAAACATTTGCCAGGTAATAGTAAGTGTGTAAGGAATTAAGTTGATTAAACACTTGTGTGTACTGGAAGCTACATTTTTTTAATGCATGTGCCTATTCTTTTCAGGCAAAGCAATATGTATATGTACTATACCTGTTACAACTCAAAAAAATAGGTGATAGACAGTCGCTCTTTCAGTTCTCAGACTCTGCCCAGCCCATTCAAAATCAACCTCCCAGTTTAAAATTTAAACAAAAACTGGCAGTTAAATGTCAATCATCATTAATTAGTCCATTCTCAAGAACAATGCCTCTACTAATCAGAGTTTGCTTGCCAAACAGTCAGTACCCTTCCCTTGAATTGATATTCATGCAAATTGTCCTGATGAGTACAAGATAACAAACTTCAATAAAATGTCTTTCAGCATTACTTAGGATATTGATAGGTTAAGTTAATTGGCAAAGCTGTATAAATTTCATTGTAATCAAATATGAGGGAATCCATTTCGGATCTAAAAAGGCTAAAACATTTGTAATAGGTTACAAGCTGGAAATGATGGAAGTGAAAAGAGTCTGGGGGTGCTGAGGTATAATCGTTTAAATGACATGAACATGGCAGAGAAAACAATCAAAACCGCAATGGCCTTTGTATTTGGAGGAATGGAACACAACAAGATAAATCATGCATCTGCTTTATAAAGCTCAAATAAAACCAGACCTGAAGTCCAGGGTACCACACCTGAGGAAGAATATATTGACCTTAGAAGGAGTGCAGTGTAGCTTTACCATGTGGATTCTAAGGGTTAAGCTGCATGGAGTTATCAAACAAAGTAGAGTTGTATTCCCTGGAATTTAGAAGCTTGAGTGTTTTGATCAAAGTTTTCAAAATCTAAAGACAAACAGATAAGGTAAATAGACAGAAACAGTTTCTAGTAGTTAGGAAATCTGTGGCAAATTTGGGAGCTAGACTTAGTAGGAGTGAAATTAGGAAACATTTCTTAAACCAAAAGTAGTAACTTAGGAACGTGGTGGAGGATTAAACAACTCCCTGGAGGAGGAGGAGGCTGCACAAATATCCCCATCCTCATATGATGGAAGAGCCCAGAACATCAGTGCAAAAGATAAGGCTGAAGCTTTCATAGCAATCTTCAACCAGAAGTGCCGAATGGATGATCTATCTCTGCTTCCTCCAGTGGTCCCCAGCATTACAGATACTAGTCTTCAGCCAATTTGATTCATTCCACGTGATATCAAGAAATGGTTGGAGGCACTAGATACTGTAAAGGCTATGGGGCCTGACAGTATTCCTGCAATAGTACTGAAGACTTGTGCTCCAGAACATGCTGCTCCCCTAGTATAGTTACAACACTGGCATCTACTTGACAAGGTGGAAAATTGCCCAAGTATGCACTGCGCATAAAAAGCAGGACTAGTTGAACCTGGCCAATTACTGCCCCATCAATCGACTGCCGGGCATCAGTAAAGTGATGAAGGTGTCATCAACAGTGCTATCATACAGCACTGCTCAGCAATAACCTGCTCCATGATGCCTAGTTTGGATTCTGCCAGGGCCATGCAATCCTGACCTCATTACTGCCTGGTTCAAACATGGACAAAAGAGATGAATTCCAGAGGAGAGATGAGAGTGTCAGCCCTTGACATCAAGACCGCATTGGACCAATTGTGGCAGCACGGAACCCTAGCAAAACTGGAATCAATGGATATTAGGGGGAAAACTCTCTCTGGTTAGTCATGTTACATGTAGGAAGATGGCCATGGTTGTTGGAGATCAGTTATCTCCCTCCAGGGCATCTCTGCAGAGTTCCTCAGGGTAGTGTCCTAGACCCAACCATCTTCAGCTGCTTCGATGACCTTCCCTTCATCATAAGGTCAGAAGTGGGGATGTTCACCAATGGTTGTACAGTGTTCAGCACATTTCACGATTCCTCAGACACTAAAGCAGTCCATGTCCAAATGCAACAAGATGTAGACAATACCCAGGCTTAGGCTGACAAGTGGCAAGTAATATTCATGCCACATAATGCCAAGTTATGACCATCACCAACAAGAGACAATCTAACCACTGCCTCATGACATTCGATGGTGTTACCATCACTGAATCCCCCAGTATCAACATCCTTGGAGCTATCATTGATCAGAAATTCAACTGGACTCTCCACATAAACACCATGGCTACAACACCAGTTCAGAGGCTAGGAATACTGCAATGAGTAACTCACTTCCTGACTCCTGAAAGCCTTTAAGCCATCTACAAAGCAGAAGTCAGGATTGTAATGAAACACTCCCCACTTGGCTGGATGAGTGCAGCCCCAAAAACACTCAAGAAACGTGACACCATCCAGGATAACGCAGCTCACTTGATTGGCACTGCATCTATTCCTTCCATCATTTGAAGCTCAGTAGCAGCAGGATGTGCTATCTACAAGAAGCACTGCAGAAATTCACTGCAGAAGATCCTGAGACGCCACCTCGACCACTTACATCTAGAAGGACAAGGGAAGCAGATATATACACCATCACCTTCAAATTCCCCTTCAAGCCACTCATCATCCTGACTTAGAAATATATCGCTGTTCCTTCACTGTCGCTGGGTCAACATCCTGGAATTCCACAATGGTTTTGTGGGTCAACCCACAGCAGGTGGATTGCAGCAATTCAAAAAAAACACCTCACCAGCACCTTCTCAAGGACAACTAGGGATGGGCAATAAATGCTAACCAGCCAACAACACCCACCTCTCATAAAATTAATAAATACAAAATTATCAATTTGCCCATCGCGTCTTCCAAGAGTCTCACACTTTAGCTACACTTTCTTTTTGGCACTCCCTGCTTGATTTGATATTTCTTGTCAATTTACTTTCATAGTCAATTTGTTCCTTTTTAGTAGCTTTTTAGTTGTCTGCTGCTCAGTCCAAAAAACATTCCCAATCCTCTGACCAAACACTAGTTTTTGCTGCTTTGTATGCCTTCGTTTTGAACTGGATACTCTCCTTGATCATTTTCGTTAACTGTGGGTGATTCATCCTTCTCATCAATTCCTTTGTTTCGATCAGAATAAATTCTTGCTGAGCATTATGTAATATCTGCTTAAATGTCTGCTACTGCTCATTTACTGACCTTTTCCCTCAGGCTATTTTCCCAGCCTGTTTTAGGCAGCTGCTTCTTCGTACCTCCCAGTTGTCCTTATTTAAATTGATGGTATTGGTTTGAGTTCCAAGCTACACTCCCTCAAACTGATTTTAAAATTGTGTTATGATTGCTACCTTCTAGAGAATCCTTACGAGATTTCTTATTAATCCTACCTGAATACACATTCTACGTTTAACATAGCATGTTCCTGTGTAGGTAGTGCAACATTCAAAGAAATGATCGACAAAGACTCAATGCTCTCTACAAATTGGTTTTCCATGTTACCCTTGCCCATCTGATTTGTTCAGTTAATATATAGATTAGAAATCACTGATGACCATTGTCCTTATCGCACGCCTCTATTATTTTTCTTTTATCCTATTTTAAACTTTATCCTCTGAGATCTACAAACACCCAGTCATGAATTCCTGCCCTTACTATTCCTTATTTCAAACCAATCTGATTCCAGAGCATGCTCTGTTGCATCTATATCACTATCCACCACCGCATTGATAAACTCTTTTATTAACAACAGTACCCCACCTTCTTTTCCTTTTTGCTTATTTTTCTTGGATGTCAAATACCCTTGAATATCGAGTTCCCAGTTCTGGCCACCTTACAACCTTATCTCTGGGAGAAAGTGAGGACTGCAGATGCCCGAAACGTCGATTCTCTTATTTTTCTTGGATGTCAAATACCCTTGAATATCGAGTTCCCAGTTCTGGCCACCTTACAACCTTATCTCTGGGAGCAAGTGAGGACTGCAGATGCCCGAAATGTCGATTCTCCTGCTCCTTGCATGCTGCCTGACCTGCTGCGCTTTTCCAGCAACACATTTCTCAACCTTATCTCTGTAATAGCTATTGAATCACATTCATTTAGTTCTATTTGTGCCACCAACCCCTCATTTCAAATGCTGCACGTGTTCAGATAAAGAGCCTCAAGTTTTAACTTTTTACCATTACTACTTATTCTGGTTCTAATGTTTGCTGCTCTCTTGACATTTTCTATCATTTCCTATCACATTTTGATTATTGTTTACCTCTTCACTACCCTGCATGTCCGCATGCTCATTTTGTTTTGAATTTTTAAACTTCTCTTCAGTTGACTCCTCTAACTAATTTAATTGATAGCTTTAACTCTAAGCATAGTTAAAATTCTTAATCATTTATGAATCCTTAGGCATCTGTCTAAACTGTGTGGCAAGCTTCCTCCAATCCCAGTGTACTTGTTTGATCTTGTCTAGCTGTTGCACAATTATTTGTCTGCTCTGCATTTTCAGTTACTTTATTTGAACTGAGATCTTGCTTCTTGATATCTATGTATCATATGAGAGGGCATGATTAGCAGGAATGCAGTATGTACAAGTGGAATAGTACCTAGACAGGGTATGTTGACCTGTGTACCTGTGAGGAATTGATAGCTGCCTTTGCTGACGTGCTATTCTATGATTTTGTAAAATGAGTAGGTTTGTACCAGGGCCAGTTTTTAACTTTGGAGGTGATCAAGTGCCAAATAGAATGAGCTTCAATTTTTTTTAAACGTTAGCTGGTCGACTTTTACAAGGGATTGAACAGTACTTGATTTTATCTGGTCGTTCCCCAGTTTGGAACACCCTCCTTGAGCCATGCTGCCTGTCCAACTTATAAAAACCCCTGTTCACTAATTCTAATCTGAACCTGTATAACTCTGCATCAATCTCAATTGCATCTTTTTTTTAAGATTCTCAGCTATTTTTGCCTTGAAAGCAATGAGTAAGTACTTGTTATCTTAGTCCAAACTTTTTTCAGCGCTATTGCACTGGCCAGCTAAAATAGGCTGAGACCCCAGCCCAGATTGATAGAGAGCAGGCTTTTTCTTCTTCCTCATTTACCAACTCAGCTACATTTGCTACATTTTAACTTATACACATGCTCATAACATGAATGTTAACAAAAAATGATTCACCATGGCACAGTAAAGCTGGAAGCAAGTTATATCCACCTTGAAGAGAAGAAAGCCTAGAAAAAAATCTGAAAAGATGAGACTTTAACATCAGATTGTCTGGAGCAGATGACTGTCAAAATTTAAATGGTATTTTATGAAAGAGAATCATAGGCTGTCATTATTGACAACTATGGGCAAACCACTGACATCAGTAAGATTAAAAATAAACTTCATTGTGGCTGTATTACTACTTAAAGTCAAGTTTTTTTTAAAAGGTTAAAAATAATAATACAATAAACAGTAAGTAAAATGTCTTTTTAAAAAATGTTATGGGAAAGGAAATACAAAAAAATCCACTTTGATACTTACTTTTCTGTTTCTGTGTTGTGTTGCCTTAGCTTCTGGTTTACTGCGGATCTTTGTTCTGGCTTATGCTGACTGTGCCTTGCTCTGTAGCTGAGATTTAAAGAATGTGCAATGGGAGGAAGAAGTGCAGTGCAGTTCTTGAGATGTTCTGGATCTAGTTGAGCTTCCAAATTCTTAGCAATTACATTTGCTTTTGCCAGTATTTTTCTGTCTTCATGATTCTGCAAGCATCCACAACTACAGTTTTGAAATCGTTCAGTGACCTGCATTTAACCTGACATTACAGATTTGGATTCAGTGCAGCATTATTTTACCTATGATGAACTTGGCCATCTTGACTTGACTTTAAACTCTACCTCTTAAAACTTTATCTAGTGAGTCTTTCTTTTGATGAAGCTAAGAATTTCTCTGCATCCCTGTGTTTGTTAAATTTCTTCAAATGCTCATTCCTTCTCTACATTGGCAATTGTAATAAAAATATATTATGTCATTTCCTGTGATGTGGCATAAAAGGGAACTGCTAATTGGCCTTACTGCACCCTCAATGCTACAACTTATAAACTGCAAATAGATTTACACTTGCTGAGTTATTGACTCTTGGAATTGATATGGGTTCATTACAGTCTCTTAATAATAACCTGCAAACTCCACTGAATATGTTTTGTTTTTAAAACCTTTCTTTTTCTCTCACTCATAGGGAAGGTTTGTTTGAGAAACTTTCAGCTAAGTAACTAACTGCCCTTGACTGTCGTCAACAATATTGAGGGTGATGATGGATTCCC
The DNA here is from genome assembly GCF_004010195.1 of Chiloscyllium plagiosum. Classification (NCBI taxonomy): domain Eukaryota; kingdom Metazoa; phylum Chordata; class Chondrichthyes; order Orectolobiformes; family Hemiscylliidae; genus Chiloscyllium; species Chiloscyllium plagiosum. Next base: position 31,957,825 of record NC_057732.1, read on the forward strand.
TGAGATTATCTTTCTCTGTTCCCCCCCCCTCAACCCCCCCAAAAATCCTTTCATGAAATGTTAAAGTGTGCTGGAAGAAGAGATCATCATTCAGAGAGGAGGGGAAAAAAAAATTTGATTAATCCTAATGTTGCTGTGAAAATGTCGGTTAACCTTTACAAGTCAAGAGATTCTTTAGAAATAGAATTATGTACCAAGATTATGTCTGTCCTTGATACGATCACATTTGGAGTGTTCTATCTCCAATAACTGCTATCATCTATGTTTGTTCTAGGTATAACTCCAATCAGCAGAGTTTTCTCTTTTAATTCATTGACAAGTACAGCTCCTTTATTGTACTTGGTCAAATGATGTTTTGATGTCAAGCAAAGTCATGTTCCATCATTCCTTTGATCCAAATTTCAACAAACAAGTCTGGAGTTGGGTTGCTCAAGCAGAACTCAAACTCTGTATAATGAACATGCCACTATTCAGAAAGTGCCACTTGGAACATAGAACATAGAACAATACAGCACAGAACAGGCCCTTCGGCCCACGATGTTGTGCCGAACGTTTGTCCTAGCTTAAGCACCCATCCATGTACCTATCCAATTGCCGCTTAAAGGTCACCAAAGATTCTGACTCTACCACTCCCCACAGGCAGCGCATTCCATGCCCCCACCACTCTCCAGGTAAAGAACCTACCCCTGACATCTCCCCTATACCTTCCACCCTTCACCTTAAATTTAACACCCTTGTAACACTCTGTTGTACCCGGGGAAAAAGTTTCTGACTGTCTACTCTATCTATTCCTCTGATCATCTTATAAACCTCGATCAAGTCACCCCTCACCCCTCATCCTTCACCGTTCCAACCTATCCTCGCACGACCTATTCTCCATTCCAGGCAACATCCTGGTAA
>NC_057732.1:31959859-31999054 GCF_004010195.1 Chiloscyllium plagiosum
TGTTTCCTCAACTTTATGTAAGCCTCCTTCTTCCTCTTTACAAGACATTCAACCTCCCTCGTCAACCAAGGTTCCCTCACACGACCATCTCTTTCCTGCCTGACAGGTACATACATATCAAGGACACGTCGTATCTGTTCCTTGAAAAAGTTCCACATTTCCACGACATCCTTCCCTGACAGCCTATGCTCCCAACTTATGCTCCTCAGATCCTGTCTTACAGCATCGTAATTACCCTTCCCCCAATTGTAAAACCTATCCTGTTGCACGCACCTATCTCTCTCCATAACCAAGGTGAAAGTCACAGAATTGTGGTCATGATCACCAAAATGTTCACCCACTAACAAGCCCATCACTTGTTCATTACTGAGTACCAAATCCAAAATGGCCTCCCCTCTGGTCGGACAATCTACATACTGAGTTAGAAAAGCTTCCAGGACACACTGCACAAACACCGCCCCATCCAATCTACTTGATCTAAAGAGCTTCCAATCAATAATAGCACTGTTGATGACATAGAATCATACAGATGTGCAGCACAGAAACAGATCCTTAGGTCCAACTAGTCCATGCTGACTAAATATCAAGACCAAATATCAAAACCCAATCTAGTCCCATTTGCCAGCACTTGGCCCATATGCCTGTAAACCCTTCATATTCGGTTCCCATTCAGATGCCTTTTAAAAGTTAGTTGTACCAGCCTCTTCCACTCCCTCTGGCAGCTCATTCCATACATGTACCACCCTCTGCGTGAAAAAGTTGCCCATCAGATCCTTTTAAATTTTTCACCTCTCACCCTAAACGGATGCCCTCGAGTTCTGGACTCCCCCACCCAGGAAAGCCAATCCTCTCATGGTTTTATAAACCTCTAAAGTCACCTCTCAGCCTCCTCCGCTCCTCCTCCAGGGAAAACAACCCCAACCTATTCAACCTCTCCATGTAGCTCAAATCCTCCAACCTTGGCAACATCCTTTTGAATCTTTTGTGAAACATGAAAGGGTTCAGAACATCATTCCAACAGAAAGGAGAACAGAACTGCACACAATATTCCAAAAGTGGCCTAATCAATGTCCTGTACAGCTGCAATATGACCTCCCAACTCCTAAACTCAATGCTCTGTCCAATAAAGGAAAGCATACCAAATGTCGTCTTCACTATCCTATCTATCTGCAACTCTACTTTCAAGGAACTATGAACCCGCACTTCAAGGTCTCTTTGTTCAGCAACACTCCCCAGGACTTTGCCATACAGTGTATAAGTCCTGCCCTGATCTGCTTTTCCAAAATACAGCACTTCACATTTATCTAAATTAAACTCCATCTGCCGCTCCTCAGCCCATTGGTCCATCTGATCAAGATCCTATTGTATTCTGAGATAATGTTCTTCACTGTCTACTACACCTCCAATTTTGGTGTCATCTACAAACTTACTAACTATACCTCCTATGTTCACATCCGAATAATTTATATGAATGACAAAGAAACAGTGGACCCTACACCGATTACTGTGGCACACCACTGGTCCCAGACCTCCAGTCTGAAAAGCAACCCTCCACCATCACCCTCTGTCTTGTACTTTCAAGCCAGTTCTGTATCTAACTGGCTAGTTCTCCTTTATTCCATGAGATCTAACCTTACTAACCAGTCTACCATGAGGAATCTGGTCAAATGCTTTACTGAAGTCCATATAGATGATGTCCACCACCTGCCCTCACCAATTCTCTTTGTTACTACTTCAAAAAACACAATCAAGTTTGTGAGACGTGTTGACTATCCCAAATCAGTCCTTGCCTTTCCAAATGCTCATTAAAGATGTACAGCACAGAAACAGACCCTGCAATTCACCTTGCCCATGCCGAGCAGGTAACCTAAAGTAGTCTAGCCCCATTTGTCAGAACTTGGTCCATATCCTTCTAAACTCTTCCTATTCATACACCCATCCAGATGCCATTTAAATGTTGTAATTGGCCACTAACTAGCGTCTATCACAATCTCTATATAGCCTTCCTTCCTTAATTTATCTCTTTTAGTTCTAGTATCATCTTTGTCAATCTACACTGTGTACTATCAAAGATATCATTCGTGAGTTGCTAAACTAAGCGACCTAGGTTCCATTTTTGAATGTCTAAAGTTCATATTCATGACATCTGAAAGAAGCAGGTTATTCTGTTTTTTTTAGAAAAAATCTATAGAAATTCAGTCTCCTGTTCTGAAACATTGTTATTTCAGACAGCAGTACTTAATAATATGTTTACTGAGTACGTAGATTACCACGATTGGGGGGGGAAGAGTCTTCAACCTCTCATTTCTCCAGTGTCTGGAATTAAGATTCAGAACTGGAGGAAAAGGACCAACTTTTGGAGCTTGAACTAAAATCTGTAGCTGATAAATTGGATTTCTCATGCATTTTTTGGACATATGTCCCTCTGGTCAATTTTCACATTGTTTACATAGTAATTACACTTCACAAAGCTCTTCCCTGACAGTAAAATACTTTGAGATACCCAGAATCTGTAAAACACACTATGCTGCTGATGATTCTTTTCTTCAGCAAAACCAGCCCATTTCTATCAAGTTATAATGCCCTATCTCTTTTACAGAATTAATCACTCTAGATTCTTTTTGGACTTACGGATGTTGATTAATCATTTGCTACTATTTAGCTTTCTACTCTCACTAAACTTGGATACATGCTCACTATGCCTCCATCCAAGTCATTTCTAAATATAATGTTAGATAGAACATCAACATTCCAAACAGTCTGATTTTGCCTTTGTCACATTGATTGGGGCAATGATGGACTTGGTGGTTAGGGTGCTTTGTCTGTAGTATAAACTGAAGACAGTGGCTTTACCCTTCCCAGGAAATCACTGTTCATCTGGTACTGAATGTCAGACAAGCAGTGTGACGATGCTTAGAGACATTGGAGGGGTTTAGAGAAGTGATGGTGAAATAGAAACGGGTGTTGTCGTTGTGCATGTGAAAATTAATACTGAGTTTTCAGATGATGTCACTGAGGTGAGGCAGTATGTGGATTCAAAATAATGGAGGGCCAAGAATAGATCCTTGGGGTCTTCAGAGATAACTGTGAAAATAGGAAACAAAGCACATAATTGTCTGGCTATGACTAGGTAGATGGACAGATAGGTGGACAGAAAAGCATTGGAGTGGAATGGTTTAGTCCCAATTGCATTAAAAGCTGCATACAGATCAAGAAAACAAAAGGGGCAAAAGTAAACCATTTGCCTGTCAATCTGCTCCATCACTCAAGAAGATCATGGTTTATCCACTTCATATCCACCTTTCTATACTAACCTTATACCCTATAGTTAGTACCAAAATGTCTCTGAAATTCGCAGTCACCTATGAGGCATGATTTGGAGATGCCGGTGTTGGACTGGGATGTACAAAGGTAAAAATCACACAACACCAGGTTATAGTCCAACAGGTGTAATTGGAAGCACACTAGCTTTCGGAGCGTCAAGTAGCATCGCTCCAAAAGCTAGTGTGCTTCCAATTAAACCTGTTGGACTATAACCTGGTGTTGTGTGATTTTTAACCTATGAGGCAGTTATGGTTATCGTGCTTACATTTTTAAAAAAGTATCGAAACTATTTACACTTTCATTTCCATACATCGTTCAATAGTTGTAGAATTCCTTCTTGAATATCATGGCTGACATTTTTAAAAAATGTTTGTATTCTAATAAATATAGAAATTTTTTTTTAATACTGCTTTTGATGCCCATGGAACTTTACCCTCTCAGTACATTGAGCTTCAGACTTTTGTTTAATTTTCTTGTCCATGTCATCTCATTATTAGCATTTTTCTAGTAAATCTATGGTGCAGCAGAGTCCATATGTCATATAATTGCTTTCATCATCCATAGTCTGCCTTTTAAAAATCCATACTCGGTATCATATTCCTTATTCCATTGGGATTTTTGTGTTCAGGCAATTTTTCTTTTATTTTCAGAATATGCTGCTGCAAACTGACCAGTATAGACTTCTATTTATACAATGCAATACAGTACAGTACGGCACTGGATCAGGCCCTTTGGCCCACCAAGGCTGGTGTCAATTCCTATTTGTTATTTAGACTTGCTGCTTATTGCCCATCCATGGTATCTAACCCTCAGTTCATCTTACATTTCATGTGTCTCTCACGATACACTTTAAACATTGCTATGTGCCTGTTTCCACCAGCAGTGTATTACTCCAACCTCCTGTGAAAATCTTTCCCTGCATTTCTCCCTTAAACCTTCCCCCTCTCACCTTGAACCTGTGCCCTCTTGTAGTTGACCTTTCCACCCTTGAAAAAGCTTCTGACTATCCACCCTATTCATGCCTGTCAGAATTTTGTTTTTGTGAAAACAATGAGTTTATCCAACTGCTCCTTACTACTAAAACCTTCCAAATCAGGCAACGTCTCTGCAATCTCTCCAAAGCATTGATGTCCTTCCAGTGTGGCAACCAGAACTGCATGCAATATTCCAAATGTGGCCTAACTAATGTTTTGTACAACTGTAACATAACTTGCCAACTTTTATATTCGATGCCCTGGCCAATGAAGGCAAGCATGCTGTATGCCTTCTTAAACACCTTGTGTTGCCATTTTCAGGAATCTGTGGACCTGTACGCCCAGATCACTCTCTGTCAATGCTCGTAAGGAATCTGCAGTTTATTCCATAATTTGCACCTGAGTTTGGTTTTCCAAATTGCATCACCTCGCATTTGTCTAAATTAAATTCCATCTGCCATTTCTCTGTTAATGTATCCTTTGACAATCCACCTCACTGTCTGCAATTTTGGTATCATCTGCAAACTTTCTAATCAGACCATCTCCATTTTCCCCCAGATCATTTATATAAATTACAAACAACAAAGGTCCAGCACTGATCCCCGTGGAACACCACTAGTTACTGATCTCCATTCTGAAAAGCACTCTTTCACTGCTACTCTGTCTTCTATGACCAAGTCTGTTTTGTATCCATCCAGCCAGCTCACTCCAAATCCCAGGAGACTCTACCTTTTGTACCAGCCTGCCATGAGGTACCTTATCAAATGCCTTAGTAAAGTCCATGTAGACAACATCCACTGTCCTTTCCTGATCAATTATTTTTGTCACCTCTTCCAAAAAAAACTCAATCGTTAATGAGACAAGCCCTTCCCTGCACAAACCCATGCTGTCTATTACTAACAAGTCCATTCCCTTCCAATGTGAATGAATCCTGTTTCTCATACCTTCTCTCAACCGCCTTGGAATTATCCTTAACGCTGCTGGCCAAGGAAATTTCATAACCCCTTTTTGCTCTCTTGCCTTCTCATTTGAGCTCCTTCCTTCTTTCTCTATATTCTTCAATGACTTTGTTTTTAGTTGCCTAGACCTTAGGTATGCTTCCTTTCTTTTTGACTTTTTTAAATTTGCCACATATATCTCTGATTTAACAAGCTGAAATTTTTTCTATTGTCTCTTTCATTCTTTCTCACAGTTTATGTTCCCTAATTTGGTATCATCAGAAAATTTTAATGATGGTCCTCTGTACCCATTAACATTACTAGGTATGCCTTGCCAATCTATAAGTCATGTGTTTGTTCTTACTCTGCTTTCTGTTCTTTAACAACTGCTGTATCGTCGGCAGTGATCAGTTGTACCTTTTTCTAATTGTTATCTCCTATATCATGATTTCCAGCAATTGCCATTTTATCTATGTGCAGCTGAATGATCTATTAAGTAACTGGGTCTTGCAAATTGTTTTGTTAAATGAAACACTTTCTACCAACAAATTATTAGAGTTTTGTGAGTTGAAAAGAAGTAATATTTTTGGGGAGCCAAGATGTTTTTTTATTTTTATTATTATATCTTTTGACTTTGATACAAATTTTTGTGTTTTTCTGTGAAGTACACCTTGTTGCTTTCTTTAGGTTGGACTATGGATTGACGCTGGGAGCCGCTATGAGAATGAAAAGAACAATGGAACAGCTCATTTTTTGGAGCACATGGCTTTTAAAGTAAGGCAACACCTGCTTTCATAAAATACTTTACTTTAAAATTAGCAACTTTATTTAGTACTTTTAATTACTTTTATTACTTTTATTAAAAGACAGTCAGATCTGAGTTGGAATAGGGAGTAAAATTAAGTGGTAAAGTAAAGCCAACAACTGCAGATGCTGAAATCTGGAATAAAAATAGAAATTGCTGGAGAAGCTTAGCAGGTCTGGCAGCATCTGAGAGTTCTGCTTTAAGGTCAGTGGATCCAAAACAGTGACTCTGCTTTCTGTTTAAAGATGCTGCCAGACCTGCTGAGTTTCTGCAGCAGTTTCTGTTTTTGTGTAAAATTAGGTGCAAATGGACTGATTGAGTAGGATTTCTTTTGATGTTGTAGCCAGCTGGTTTTGGAAGAAAATTTGTGGAAATGAGACATCCTCTTAATTCATTAAAGTATTGATTAAAGAGGGAGTTTTAAGAACAGTGCTAGTAAGAATTTACGATTAAAAGTGAGTGAGGGGGTTTGAAAAATTGTGCTGAGTATGGGAGAACACCAGTAATATTCGCCAAATTCAGGGATAATGGAATTGGAATGGAATAGTTGGAATTTGTGTTGTGTGGAAATTGGGAGGCATGGGAGTATTGTGAAGTTGGACTTGCAAGAGATAAGAGTTGTAATTTCAGCAGAGACAGGTTGTGAATTGAAGGACAATATCTTGGAGCTTGTTTGTCAGCTTTGAGGATGGACTACGTGTTGAGTTTGAAGATCAGTTTGGTGTCAAACATCGTATAATTGACCCAAAAAAGCATATACCTGCTTTTTCATTGCAATTCAATGCATTGCCATTAAACTTGCTATTCCTCCCTCACAGGGCACAAAGAAACGCTCTCAGCTAGACTTGGAACTTGAAATCGAGAACATGGGAGCCCATTTAAATGCATACACATCTAGAGAACAAACAGTGTATTATGCTAAAGCATTTTCTAAAGATCTGCCCAGAGGTGATTGATTTAATATCTGTTATCTTTTGAACTTGAATAATATAGCACATAAAAATTCTCTTACTTTGAAAACTATACTTTGTTAATTTAAGTTTCTTTTAAGGCCTTCTCGGATAAGTTAAGAAGATGTGTTCCCCACCCTTTAAAGGGTTGTGTGCTTTTTAACCTGAATTCATTGTGGAAATAATTAGCATAGTGTTTCCAGACATTCTAAACATTTGTCTACTGTTGAAACATGATATGCTGTATAATACTTTTACAGAATTCGCTGAAGGAAACTTGGTCATTAAAATATCGGGTTTAAACAATAAGTCTACATTTGTAAGCCATATTTTGTTTGATGCTTTGCACGCAGCTGTTGAAATCCTCGCAGATATTATTCAGAACAGTACCTTGGGATCCGCTGAGATTGAGCGTGAGCGAGGCGTTATTTTAAGGGAAATGCAAGAAGTTGAAACCAATCTGCAGGAAGTAGTCTTTGACTATCTGCATGCCACAGCATATCAGGCAACAGCTTTAGGCCGTACCATTCTGGGACCTACGGAAAACATCAAGTATGTATTTGTATTTCTTAATTGTCATCTTGATTTTTCTTCCCTTGCTTTTACACTCACTAAACTTATTATTGTAACAGATCCATAACTCGAAATGACCTAGTGGAATATATCACAACGCACTACAAAGGACCAAGGATGGTATTGGCTGCAGCTGGAGGTTAGAACATTTTCAATTGATTATTCCAATAATAAACAATTGTAATTCTAATGTCAATGCATCACAATTCCTTCAGGCAACAAACAATATAGTTTTAGTGCATTTTCATTTCTTTTGCTACGTTATGAAAGTTTACTTAGGGGAGGGTATGCTAAAGTAGACAGTTTGAGAAGTGTTGCTCCTGAACATAAACTAGAACATAAATATGAAGTTTAATATGAAGTTTAATTTTATGATCAATATAATCAGAAAATGTTTTGATATTTCAAGGGAATGTGGTATTTACTTTTATCAGATTTAAATGTATGGATTTTTCATTGTTGCCTATGACTGAATTGTATAATCAGAATTCCTTTGAAGTATATTTTGCACTATAACTGCTTTCTTTTCATATTTAACACCAAATTCTAAACTGTAAATATCTGGGTTTATTTTGGATGAAAATCTGTTGTTCAGACGAAAATGTCAGTAGAGATGCTAACAATTAGTATTCCAGCCTTGAGGACAGGAAATATCTTCCAGAGTTCCCACTTCAGTCATTATCTGTCAACCTTGCTGGCAATGAATACATGTGATGAATGTCAGCTGAGAATAGGATTGGACTTTATTGTACTGCTCCCTGCTGTCCATTAGTCTGCGCCACTGTTACAGCTCTCAAATGAGCAATGGCCAGTTAAATATGGCAATTATAGATGATCAGAAAGGTGAATACATCAGGCCCACCCAAACAAGGAGTCTGACAACTTCAGGTTGGAGGGAAAAAAAATAAATTGTTTGATATCATGGAATCACTACAGTGTGGAAACATGCCATTTGGTCCAACAAGTCCACATTGAACCTCCGAAGAGTGTCCCACCCAGACCATTACTATATGTGTTCCCTGACTAATGCATCTAACCTACACATCCCTGAACGCTATGGGCAATTTAGCATGGCCAATTCACCTAACCTGCACATCTTTGGATTGTGGGAGGAAACCAGAACACCCAGAGGAATCCCACATAGACACTGGGAGAATGTGCAAACTCCACACGGACAATCACCCAAGGCAGGGATTGAACCCGGGTCCCTGGCGCTATGAGACGGCAGTGCTAACCACTGAGCTACCGTGCCGCCTTGATGTACAGGTATTTAAGTTATGTTTTGCTTAGATTGCATTTGTTCTAATAATCAACTTCATGGAGTATGTACAGTAAATCCAGAAATTAATTGTATTAACTGAATATTTTTCTGTCCATCTGCCAACATAGCTGCACATTTTCTTCAGTTGTCAAGTTTGAATTCCTTTTTTGCAGGAGTGGATCATGATAAATTGGTTGACTTGGCAAAGCATCATTTTGGTAATCTACTAACAACCTACAATGGTCATACCACACCAGACCTGCCTCCTTGTAAGTTCACAGGAAGTGAGGTATGTACATAACGATTTAATATTTCATAAAGCATGTGAACAGTTTACTAGCTACCATTTCCCTCTGTACACAGATTAGTTGTGACCAGTAGCTGTGATAGGATCAATCTTGTTTTCTTCACTTTGAATGTGGCTTTGCGTACTTCCTTGTGATCTTGCAGAGATCTGTAGCATCCCTGTGAGAATTGAGAGCATGATGCAAAGTGGATCACCAGCTGATAAACCACCTGGCTAGCTGGTGTCTACCCAGTTCTTTCACTCTTTCCATCTATTAGTGTGTCATCTCTTCAAGTCAATGAAGCATAAATGTATTTATTATTGTGAAAGAATTGGGAAAACAAAGAATTGAGTGAGTTACTTTATTAATCATTCTGAAATGTTACTTAATTGCACAAATTTGTGTAAACTTGCACCCTGAATGTCAGCTAGTAAGTGGGAAGAGGCAAGGAAGAAACCGAAAATGTAATTCTTTGGTAGCTACTTGGATGTACTGTGGTGAGTTTTGAAGATTGTACAGATCGCGTAATGTTGCTCTAAGAGTTTTGATTGAATAGTGGAAGTCGTTTAATTCAACTGTGTAGGTTTGAGTCACTCTTGGAACTACGTATTCGAGAGCTGCGAATTTCTGATTGCTTCAATAACTGGAATGTTGACATATTAGATTACTTACTTAGTGTGGAAACAGGCCCTTCGGCTCAACATGTCCACACTGACCCGCCAAAGCGCAACCCACCCAGACCCATTCCCCTACATTTACCCCTTCATCTAACACTACGGGCAATTTAGCATGGCCAATTCACCTAACCTGCACATTTTTGGACTGTGGGAGGAAACCGGAGCACCCGGAGGAAACACACGCAGACACTGGGAGAATGTGCAAACTCCACGCAGACAGTCGCCCAAGGTTGAAATCGAACCTGGGTCTCTGGCACTGTGAGGCAGCAGTGCCATACACTGTGCCACCGTGCCACCCACAAATTCTTCAAAATATACATAAAGTTTAGCCTGTGGTGGTGTGAATTGTTACAATGCACAATTTATTTTCTCAATTCTCAACTTTGATTTTAGTTCAGATTATATTTACATGTCTGTGGGCTCATTGTTTAAGTTTTTTTTGTATTGTGATAACTGCAGCAGATATACATTAAAGTGATAACTGATTTTGTTTTCCAGATTCGGGTAAGAGATGACAAGATGCCATTGGCTCATATTGCAATTGCTATTGAAGCTATTGGCTGGTCACACGCAGATACTATTCCCCTCATGGTAGCAAATACCTTAATTGGTAATTGGGACCGTTCTTTTGGTGGTGGTGCGGTAAGTAAATAAAATTAGAACAATATAATTTTTTGTTTAATGGAAGCCTATTATAATTTGACCATTGATTTTACTGGGGTAAAATCCTAGCTTGAGGGTTTTGTTTTCAGAACAGTGTATCTAATTTGCTAATAAACTACAATGTTCTTTCATTGGTGATGGAGCTAAATGAGCATTCCACATTTGATAAATTCCAGCAGTACCAGAAAGTGGGAAATAAACACTGCCATCACTTTAGCAGGCTGCTCTGAAAATTCCACTCTTACATATAGTTAATATTTTGAAAATGTTAACTCTGCAAGTATTGAATCTGGTAGAGTTCCATCAATCACTGACAACTCAAAACAATCTTTTTTTTTTCATTTTCTGATTTATCAATTGGCTGACTGTTCTATCCATTTCGCAGCTGATTTGGGCTATTGAATGTACATGTGACATAAAGATCAATAGGTATCACCCACTGGGACCAGTCAGTTAGCTGGACAACTGGTTTGTTATGTAGGGTGAGGCCAATGGCACACGGCTCCGTTCCCACACTGACTGTGGTTACCATGATGGTCTCCCCTCGCCCAAGGCTTAACTAAATTACCATCAGTTGCGTCTCTTTAATGAAACAGTAGCCCTATATTACTGAGGTAACTTTACAGCTATTATATAAGCATTTTTGAACATCTCACCTGGTTTCAAATTGCATAATAGTTGAATAAACTTTTCCTTTGCCACTATTCAGTTTTAATTGCTTGACAGAGTTCATTTTTATAATTCAGTTGGCTGTCTAAACAAACAATTTTATTTTTTGAAAACAGAACTTGTCCAGTAAATTGGCACAGATTGCTTGCCAGGGTAATCTCTGCCACAGTTTCCAATCTTTCAACACCTGCTATACAGATACTGGTCTGTGGGGGCTTTACATGGTCTGTGAGCCCAATACGATTGACAACATGCTGCATTTTGTTCAAAGAGAGTGGTAAGTGAATCAATAAACCCATCAGTCACACAGCAGCAATAGATAAACTATTGGAAAAACTCTAAAGGGAGAGGTTTAGAGGCAAAGTTTGATCAAAGATAGTCAGCATAGCTTTGTCAGAGGGAGGTCATGCCCAACAAATCTGGGTGATTTTTGTTTTGAGGCAGTGATCAAGTATGTAAACAAGAGTCAGGTATTTAGAGCCCATAGAAATGTACAGCATGGAAACAAATTCTTCAATCCAACTCGTACATGTGGACCAGATATCCTAAATAAATCTAGTCCAAAACTAGGGGACATAGGTTTAAGGGGAGAGGGAAAAGATGTAAAAGGGACCCAAGGAGCGACCTTTTCATGCAGATGGTGGTGCATGTATGGAATGAGCACCAAACCCTTCCTATTCATATACCCATCCAGATGCCTTTCAAATGTTGTAATTGTAGCAGCCTCCTCCACTTCCTCTGGCAGCTCATTCCATACATGCACCACCGTCTGCATGAAAAGGTTGCCCCTTGGGTCCCTTTTACATCTTTCCCCTCTCCCCTTAAACCTATGTCCCCTAGTTTTGGACTCCCTGACCTAGGGAAAATACCTTGTCTATTTAACCTATCCATGCCCCTCATGACTTTATGAATATCAGCTTCCAATGCTCCAGGGAAAACAGCCCCAGTCTATTCAGACTCTCCCTATTAGCTCAAACCCTCCAATTCTGGCAACATCCCTTAAATATTTTCTGAACCCTTTCAAGTTTCACAACAGCCTTCTACAGCAGGGAGACCAGAATTGCACGCAGCATTTCAAAAGTGGCCTAACCAAAGTCCTGTACAGCCGCAACATGACCTCCCAACTCCAATACTCAATGGACTGACCAATAAAGGCAAGCATACCAAGAGCCGCCTTCACTGTCCTATCATCCTGCGACTCCACTTTGAAAGAACGATGAACTTGTACTCCAAGGTCTCTTTGTTCAACAACATTCCCAATGATCTTAATGTTAACTGTAAGTCCTGCCCTGATTTGCCTTCCCAAAATGCAGCACCTCACATTTATCTAAACTCAATCTACCACTTCACCACCCATTGGCGCATATGATCAAGATCCTGTTGTATTTAATGTTATATTTCAAACAGGACAGTCTTCACTTGACCAGAGGGGTACTAATGTCCTGGGTGGGAAATTTGCTAGTGCTATTCAGATGGGTTTAAACTAGCTCAGCAGGGGGATGGGATCCTGAGGTGTGGTTCCAATGCACAGGAGGATGAGAGTAGGGAGGGTATGAACAGAATTTCAGTCACAGGATTTGCTGGCAGACAGCAAGCTGGTTTGAAATGTGTCTCCTTCAATGCCAGAAGTATCCGAAATAAGGAAGGTGAGCTTGGATCATGAATAGGTACGTGGGACTTCAATGTTGTGGCCATTTTGGAGAAATGGATAGAGCAAGGTCAGGAATGGATGTTGCAGGTTCCAGGTTAGAATTTTCATTAAGATCAGGGAAGTTGGTAAAAGAGGGTGAGGTGTGGCCTTGGTAATCAAAGATAGTATGACGATGACTGAAAGAATCTTTGACAAGGATGCGTCTACTGAGGTGGTATGGGCTGAGGTTAGAAAGGGAGAGGAGAGATCACACTGCTGGGAGTTTTTTATAGGCCTCCGCAGAATTCCAGGGATGTGGAGGAGATGATTGGCAAAATGATTCTGGGTAGGAGTGAAAGAAAAAGGATGGTCGTTATGGGGGACTTTAACTTCCCCAACATTGACTGGAAATGCTAGAACTCTAGTACATCGAATGGATCAGTTTTTTGTCCATGTGCAGGAGGGTTTCCTGACACAGTATGTCGAAGGGCCGATAAGAGGGGAGGCGACACTGGATCTGGTACTTGGTAATGAACCAGGCCATGTGTTTGAATTAGTGGTAGGTGAACACTTTGGAGAGAGTTATGTTTAGTTTAGCGATGGAAAGGGATAGGTGCAAGCCACAGGGCAAGAATTGTAGATGGGGGAAGGGCAATTATAATGCGATTGGGCAAGACTTAGGATGCATAGAATGGAGTAGCAAAATGCAGGGGATGCAGATAATTGAAATGTGGAGCTGGTTTAAGGAACAGATATTGTGTGTCCTTGATAGGTATGTCCCTGTCAGGCTGGGAGGAAGTAATAAGGTAAGAGAACCGTGGTTTACTAAAAAAAATTGCTTCTCTTGTTAAGCGGAAGGAGGAGACTTATGTGATGATGAGATGAGATGGCTCAGATGAGGCGATGAAGAGTTATAGATTAACTAGGAAGGATTTAGAGAGAGAGTTAAGAGGAGCAAGGAGAGGACATGAGCAGTCTTTAGCAGGTAGAATAAAGGAGAACCCTAAAGCTTTTCTATAAGTATGTGAGGAATAAAAGGATGATTAGGGTAAGAATAGAGCCAGTCAAAGACAGACATGGAAAGTTATGTGTGGGCCCTGTGAGATCGGAGAGGTGCTAAACAAATATTTCTCATCTGTTTTCACTCAAAATGGAGAATATTATAGGGGAGAAGAATAAGATACAGGATATTAGACTAGAAAGGATCAAGGTTAGTAAGGATGAGGTGTTTTCAATTCTAGAAGGAGTGAAAGATCCCTGGGCCGGATGGAATTTATTCTCTGGGAAGCTGGGGAGGAGATGGCGAAGCCTTTGGCTTTGATCTTTGAGTCATCATTGTCTACAGGTTTAGTACAGAGGACTGGAGGATTGCAAATGTTGTGCCCTTGTTCACGAAGGGCAGTAGAGATGACCCAGATAATTACACACCAGTGAACCTTGCGTCCTATTGTAGGAAAAGTTTTGGAAAGGATTGTAAGAGAGGATTTATAATCTAGCAAGCAACGATTTGATTGCAGATAGTCAACATGGTTTCATCAAGGGCAGGTTGTGTCTCTCAAACCTCAGTTTTTTTGAGAAGGTGACCAAGCATGTAGATGAGGGTAGGACAGTTGACATGGTGTACATGGACTTCAGTAAAATCTTTGATAAGGTTCCACATGGTAGACTGTTGGAGAAAATGCTGAGGCATGGGATTGAGGGTGATTTATCAGTTTGGTTTAGAAAGCAGCGAGTGGTGGTTGATGGAAAATATTTAGCCTAGAATCCGGTTACTAGTGATGTGCCACAAGGACTTGTTTTGGGACCACTGCTGTTTGTCATTTTTATAAATGACTTGGACGCAGGCATAGGTGGATGGGTTAATACATTTGCAGATGATACGAAAGTTGGTGGAGTAGTGGACAGTGTGGAAGAGTGTTGCAGGTTGCAGGGGGACTTGGATAAACTGCAGAATTGGGCTCAGGTGGCAAATGGAGTTCAATGCAGATAAATGAGAGGTGATTCGCTTTGGTAAGAATAACAGGAAGGTAGAATACTGGATCAATGGAAAGATTCTTGGTAGTGTGGATGTGCAGCGAGACCTTGGAGTCAGTGTACGTAGATCCCTGAAAGTTGCCACCCAGGTTGATAGTGCTGTTAAGAAGGCATACAGTGTATTAGGTTTTATTGGTAGAGGGATTGAGTTCCAGTGCCGTAATGTCATGCTGCCACTATGCAAAACGCTAGTGCAGCCACACTTGTATTGTGTACAGTTCTAGTTGCCCCATAATAGGAAGGATGTAGAAGCATTGGAAAGGGTGCAGAGGAGATTTACCAGGACGTTGCCTGGTCTGGAGGGAAGGTTTTATGAGGAAAGCTGGGAGACTTGGGTCTGTTCTCATTGGAAAGGCGGCGGCTAAGAGGGAACTTGATAGATGATCAAAGGATTAGATAGGGTAGAGAGTGCAAGTCTTTTTCCCAGGATGACGACATCAGCTTGTATGAGGGGTCATAGCTACAAATTTAAAGGTGATAGATTTAAGACAGATGTCAGAGGCAGGTTCTTTACTCAGAGTGATAAGGGCATGGAATGCCCTGCCTGCCAATGTAGTTAACTCAGCCACATTAGGAAGATTTAAACAATCCTTGGATACGCACATGGATGGTGATAGGATAGTGTAGGAGCATATGCTTAGATTAGTTCATAGATCGGCACAACATTGAGGGCCGAAGGGCCTGTTCTGCGCTGAATTGTTCTATGTAGTTTGTGGATTTCAACAAGACTTTTGACAGTACCCACATTGTAAGCTGAAAGAAAATAACTCATGGGATCCAGGATAACTTGCCAAGTTAGATACAAAATTGGACTAGTGGCAAGAAACAGAAGGTGGTGGTAGAAGGATGTTTGTGTGACTGGAACCTGCTGTGTATTGGCGTACCACAGGGTCTTTAAGTCCCTTCTTGTTTGTGATGCACATAAATGATGTGGATGACAATGTGTTTTTTGGGTGTGAGTCAGCGAAGAGGAGATGAAGAGGATGTTGATAAACAACTTTCCAAATGAAAAAAATTGGATGAGTGGTTGACAGAGGATGAAGGTCTTAAGTTATTGAAGAATATAAATGGATTAGTTTGATGGGAAGATCAGTGCTAGATATAATTTAACCTTGAAAAATGAGGTGAGGGGGTAGCTAAGAATGCAAGCCTTTGTAGGGAACTTGTGTATAGAACTTTGGTTAGGTGACAGCTATGTATGGTTTTGGTCAGCACACTATAGGAAAGATGTGATTGCATGGGAGGGATGCAATGGAGATTCACCAGGAAGTTACCGAGGACGGAGCATTTTAGCTATGAAGAGAGGCTGGATAAGCACAAGTTGTTTTCCTTTTGGAGCAGAGAAGGTTGAGGGGACATGGAAAGGATGGATAGAAAGCAGCTGTTGACGGGCCATTGACAAGGGCCAGATCGAAGGGCCATTGACAAGGGGAAACACTTTTAAATTGAAAGATGGGTTCAGAGGGGATTAGAGGAAAGATTTTTTTTCACCCAGAGGGTGGTGGGGATCTGGAATGCACTGTCTGGTAATTTCATCCTTTTTAAAAGCACTTGGATGAACACTCAAAGTGTTGTAACATTTGAGGCTGTTAGCCTAGCGTGGGAAAACTGAAGATATTAGTATGTTTTTGGCGGTACAGACTCTTAAGGGCTGAAGGGTCTCTTGAGTGATTATAGTTATGTGGACAGACTGGAGAAACTGGAATTATTCTCCTTCAGATTGACAAAGCCAAGAGGAAATTGGTGTTTAAAATAATTAAGCTTGCTATAGATTAGAGAATTTGGCTTGTATATTCTGGCTAGAGAGCCAGGTGGGAGTTGCACATGGGAACATTTACAGAATTCCCATGAAATTGAAGATCCATTTAAAATCTGACAATTGAGTAGTTAATCAGGAAAAGCTAGCCTGTAGTTGCATAGTGTACTATTATAACACAGCGGTGAACCCTTCTGTTAAAATGAATGATAGAGAACTCCCCAAATTGTATTGTTTAAAGAGAATAATGTCTTTTTTTTAAACTCTTAAAGTGAACATTTAAACAGCTATTCACAACACTAAGCCCCTTTTCTCTTAACTGTTTATTATCTGCCTCCAACATTATAAGAGTGTTCCAACAAAACACTTATAAAAATTACATCCACTTGATTTCAAAACCACACAGTGGCTGTTGTTTTCGGTGTCTGTCTTCCTGCTGAAAATCTCCCTGGGTTGTCATCTTTCTCTTTCTTGCAAATATGTTTCATATGAAAAGGTTTTTTGATACAAGTGTTTCCTAATTTCTTGAATCTGTGTTGATGGTGGTTGCTCTATCTGATTTTCAAAATGCCTGCCTTTTTTTTATATCCCCAACATCTGATCATCTCTGGTTCAATGTTGACAAAACAACAAATTCAAACTCCATTGGGTTTTAGTATCATGGGGCATAATTTAAATGTTAAATTTGAATTGTTGTCAAAACAGCAACCAACTACGGTATCCATTTCACAGCCAAATATTACACATATGTATACTGAGGCTGCCATCCACTCAATATACACAGGTACTTGTAAACACTGTACAGAACAGCATTCGCTCTCACTTAAAGGTACAGTACATATCTTCAACTTCATAACAGTACTCTCAAGTAACAATTCAACTGACCCCAAACCTAGTTTAAATTTCAGCTTTAAACATGTATCCCTTCAATACACAGAACAATGATCAGTAAATGAACAATGATCATTAACTCTAATATTTTTCTTCCTAAAGAATTAACTAAAATTAGTCCTGCAAGTTATACAGTGAAGTTGTCATCCCTACATAAAACAGCAATTTTGCTTTATGTAGCAATAGCTTTAACTTTGTTGCAGTCATTAGCTCTAATTTTGATCTTTGGTGTAACAAAATTAGTTACAAATTACATTGAATACTACTATAAAGTTGCTTTGGCTACATCATTTCATACCACACTACCTTCATTTATACCAATAATGAAGGTAAAGTACTGTATTTGTCATGAATTATAATTTTCAAAGTCCATTTAATTAGCATGTTTTTTCTATTTCAGGATAAGACTGTGTACCAGTGTTACTGACAGTGAAGTTGCAAGAGCCAAAAACCTCTTAAAAACAAACATGTTGCTGCAGCTTGATGGTAAAAACAAGGTTTATCTATTTGTAGAATTTGTTATTCATGCTTGTTTGAAATATTCATTTGGAATTTAAAATTTCCAGGATCAACACCAATCTGTGAAGACATTGGGAGGCAAATGTTGTGTTATAACAGAAGGATTCCAATCCCAGAGCTTGAAGCTCGAATTGAAGTAAGTAAACAAAGTCTGTGTTAAAATTCCACATTGTTTCCAAGGGCAGCTGTGTTAAGCTTAATGACAGATTAATCAAAATTAAACTGTTAAGAACTTGCCTTTGAAGGGCAGTGTTTGTCACTGGCCACCCGGGTGTTTTCCTATCTTCCTGGTGGTGGAAATTGAATAAAGATTTGTGCACTTTGTGTCTTTCATTGTGTCTCCCACCTGCACACACACACCATGGGTGCTGGGGGATAAAATAAGCACTACCGCACTTAGGTGGTAGTGTGGGGGTTAAATTATTTAAAGAAAAAGTAAAAAAAAAAGAACCTGCCTTTGTGTAGTTACTTTAAACTAATCAATGCTTTCCATTTTGAACCAGGCTGTTAATGCTAACACAATAAGGGATGTATGCACCAAGTATATCTACAATAAATGTCCTGCAGTTGCAGCTGTTGGTAAGTAAATAGGCATCAGGATACCATGACAGTGCTGAAGATTATTTCAGTATGTTATAATGCTGTTTTTGTTTTTGTTCTAGGTCCTATTGAACAACTCCCAGATTATAACAGAATTTGCAGTACAATGTACTGGGTGACTGAGTAAATTACACAAGATAAATGTTTATATTCTATTAAATGCAAAATAAAGTGAGACATTTATACTAGATTTTGTCTTTTTATTATCAAATAATCACATGCACAATGATAAAAGGGAGTGGCAACAACTTATTTCTTCGATCGAGCAGTATTAACTTGATCTTGTGCAGCCTTCTTTGCTTTGACCATTTCAACAAGTTCCTGTAAAGTAAGAGCAAAGAGTTCAAAATGCAGAAGTTAAGTTAGTGGTTAAATCATTTACTGCACCTGATTTCAAAGCTATTTCAGGGATCCTGAAATTACATCAAACTAATTAGCATGTTGTATAGAGGTTGTTTTATTTAAAATATTATTTTGGTATACAAGTTCCTACCTTTAAGTGATTTTTAGTGGTATGCTCACTCAGCTCTGCATCCCTTGAAAAACATTCCAAATTAATCTTTTTGCTTACCTTGTATCTCTTCATGCAGTCTCGCTTTGTTCTTCCTGGAACAATTGCTGCTATCTTTTCCCAACGTTCAGGGGTATTTACTGGATAAGTCTTCAGCGCTTGTTCCAGAAGTTTCTGTTCTTCTGCTGTCCACGGGTTAATGTCATAACCAGGCACTAGCACAAAACACAATCTCTTCACTACTGGAGTAAAAGTCCAAATTGCAAAATGGGGTTTTCATATTTCTAGTCAAAAATAGCTTCCTGCCAACCAGATATTTCTAAATTCAATCAAGATATCAGTTTGGTATCTCACCATCTAAGATCACGGAGGAGTGTGGGGAATTTTAGAATTCATGGTCATTATCAAATAAACCTTGTTCAATTAAATGAAGCAAATATACACAAGGTGAAAATAGATACAGGCTCAGGTAAGGGATGTTTTAAGAATAAATGCTTTGAAATTATATATCACTGGGACTTGATGCCTTCAGGAGGGGGCAGCAAGTTGAACTCCATGCCATCTAAAATTGGAGTAGCTCAAGTCTTAACGATGACTGCTTACAGAATTATTTGTTTTCAACATTATTGTTCTTCAGTGTAGTAGGTGCACCAAGTCACGACTGCATCACATAGTAAAATGTGAAGTATGTTCACATACTTTTTATTCCAAAGTGCTTTACCAGAGAATAGCGCCAGTAGCATTAAGTAATTACAATATGTATTGCATGACATTTTTTCCTAAAGCACACTGGAATACTAAGTGGGTTTAGTGGCAATACTGCACTCATGATTCAGGCTGAAAGCTTTGTAAAGGAAAATACTAAGTGATTCTGCATAGTTTTTAATTTTTCAATTATTCTGATAGAGATTAATTTTAATGTGATTAATGTACTAGTTTAATAACAGAAAAGCACTCATGCAAATCACAAATTCCTTGTATTTTCAAGTTTTGTTTTTCCTTTGTCCTAAAAATATAACTTTCTTGCTTGAATCACATTGATATCAGCTTTTAAATAGTTGTAAATTAATGGACTCTAAGAAATCATGTAGAGGTTGTTACTTCGTGTCAAATTTTTTTCACAACATATTTATCATTTCTTACCTTCAAACCTCTCTGAAGGAGTTGCCTTATCCACTGCTGCAACTGCTGTACTATGCTCTTTATTGAACTTTTCAAATGCTTTTTTATTTATTTCATCTTTTTGTACAGGATCTGAAGGATAACAGAAATGATATGTATAGAACTTGTTCAAATAAAGAATATTACAAAAAGTATTTGTTAGAACTTCTCTGTATTGAAACCAATGAAGTGTTACCGTGTCAGTGTACAGATCATAGCTAATATTTCACCTCTTAAACAGTGATAACTTTTCAGATTTCCTAACACCACTGACACTTTTTTGTCAAATGGTGGATTAGGTTGTTATCTGGAAGATTGGATGAAAGGAGATTACTTACCAAGTTTTTGTAAATTCTTGGCTTTATTGATTACATCCTTAGCTGTCCTTTTGATTCCACTTGTTGAGTGTGAATTGATAAAATTAGCAATTACTTCCCATCTGGCAAAAGAACAATATTAAATGATTATTAGGATTAGTTATTAGCTTTCTGCTCTTTAGCAAATTGGATACAGTGTATTTTCTTTGTTTTCAATGGAATTTGGAAGGGAAGATAGTGTGGTAGATTTGTTGTAGTTGGATAGATGGATGTACATTTTTCTCAATGTTTTAATTTATGTTAACAAAGCTTCAGTCTAAAAGTGACTGGTCAGATGACTTTGTGGTGGTTTGGCGCAGATACCACAGTTAAATTATATCATAGACAAGTTGCTGGAAAAATTGAACACCCATGGAACAATTATTCAACTTTAGAGGATGAATAGTGTAAGGGGAAAAAAGTTGACTCAGTGATTCCTTCAATTAGGAACAATTAACATGAAGTTGACATGAAGTGTTCATTTCAGTGCTGGTCACTAGGGCCAACGTGTGAGGAAGGTGGAAAATTCAGAGCGTCAATAAATCAACCGTGTCAAGTTCTATAATTTTTTGGAAATATTATATTTTTATTGACCTACCTTCCTTTACTCTCCTCCTCCCACAAGAAAAACATGAAACAAATACCTGTAACTTATTTCATGTTTAGTTCCAAGATGCATTCTCACAATATTCAATTTTTTTTTTTGCTATGTGTTACCTTGCATTAGTTCCAGCAGGAAAGATATTTACACCTTTTATTAACAGCTGCAAGTCATCCTCTAGCCATGCTTTGCTTCCTCCTCCACATCCTGTGGCATGATCAGAGCTTTTTGTAGCCTGGCGCATTCGTGCTTCAGCTTCCTCCTTCTCTTTTGCTAACTGTGCATTCACCTCTTGGATCTTAAGAATCAATTCAAATTGTCAAATTCCTATTTTCAATACATTTGTTCAACATCAATTTTCTCTCTCCTGGATCTGCTAGAGATGTCAGCATTTTGCATACTCGCTGGAACTTATTGCTACAGTACACCATAGAACAGAAGACAAGTGTGCACTACTTGTCAAAGAAAGTAGCTTGTTCCCAACTATCAAATGTCTTAGTGCCCAGTGGTTTCTTTTGATGCATTAATTTTGCCTGTTCATACACAAAGCAAATTATAGTTCAGCTAATTCAGTTACTTTGTATGGAAAGGAAAAATGAAGGGGGGGGGGGGGGAGGGGGGTTGGAATTTACACTTTAATTGCTTAAGCAAGCACAAGTTTGTAAGTTTGTGCTAACACTCCATACATGTAGTGTATTAATACTTTGCTGAAGGATATAAATATCGGTTTAGCTATGATGTTCTTAATTTAACACAATTATTCTCTCATAAGTATTACCAACAGTATTTCCCACTTGTGCATAAAGCTCTCTTCAAATACAATCCAAATTTTAAAGTACAGATATTATACTGCTGTGATGTTACAGTACAGACCAGTCTAGCAGGCTCAAGGGGGAAACATAGCCTACTACTGTTCTACCCAGAAAATATCAAAGTTAGCTCTGCTTCTCCACTCCCTGACCTGCTGAATATCCAGTATTTTCAGTTTTTATTATAGTTCATACCTGTTTCTCTATCTCAACTTGGCCTTCATCCCTTGTGCTTGATGCAAGTACTTCATTTAAGGCTTGGAGGCTGGAAAGGAAAAAGACAAAACAAATCAAAATCTACTAAATAAAATAGCATGATCAGGCTTTCTGGGGCAGACTAATATTTCTTGACCTATTATCATTTATATAAATGAATACAGGAGGTATGGTTATTAAGTTTACAGATGACACCAAGTTTGGTGGCATATTTAGCCAGAAAGGTTAGCTCAGTACAACGGGACCTTATCAAAGGGGCTGAGGAATGGCAGATGGAGTTTAATTTAGATAAATGTGTGATACATTTTGGAAAGGCAAATCAGGGCAGAGTTATACATTTAATGGTAAGCTCCTGGGGAAGTGTTGCTGAACAAAGATTTGCAGTGCAGATTAATAGTTCTCTCAGCTGAGCTGAGCAAAGGCAGACAGATGGCATTGAAGGTGGTGGTCTTTGTGTTGCAGACTAAGGAGCTCAGCTCAGGGTCAACTGTGATGGCTGTAGTTGCTGATTCAACTTGAAACATTGCTAATGGTTAAAATTATGTTTTCTACACTGCGTGAAGTAATAAAACGTTTTATGCTATAGTTTCAGATTCGGGCATTTGCATTACAACAAAGTATCATGCATAATATTTCTTTTAGGGACACTTCACAGAGATCAGGAACATATATATGAACACAATTTTTAGATAAATTAATAAATTGTTCACCTGGAATTATGCAGATAAAGAAGCTTTGAGTAAAAAGTTATTTACCTCACTAGTTCAAGTCGATCGCAGAGTTTCTCCACATCCTCCATCATTTTTACATTTTCAGCATGGTTATCAGTGAAGTAGTTCCAATTCTTTGAAAATAAAATGTTTCATTTTTATAATAAATTATTGGATTTTGCATTCTGATTATTTTAAGTTAGCACTGATTATAACTACAGATGCCAATGTTTGTTGATATAATTCTCAAAATTATTTGTACAGTGATAGCAGCGTACAAACAATGTCGATAACAGGGTCAGTTGTCAAGACAAAAACAAGATCCCAAGTATACTAACTGGTGTAACATAGCCGTTAAATCAAACCAAAGGCTCAAATTTCAATCCATCATTACTAGTTTTTGTGATTTGTCTGCAAAATGTTTACTCTCATGTTATTGTCGTAAAACAGCTTGTAATTGGACAAAAATATCTCCTTTATATGAAGGGAGAGAAAGGTAATACAGCTGGTGCAGACACGATGGGCTGAACAGCCCTCTTCTGTGCCATTACAGTTCTGCGACAGTAATTGTTTTAGAGTAGACTTTCTAAATGCTTATTGTAAACTGGCAGGCGAGATCAGACCAGAACAGTGAGTACATCACATCCAGAATCAATATATGGAGTTCTGGTCTCATCTCCAATTTATGGGCAGGAGTCACTAAAGTATGCAAAGAAAAGGAAGATGATAATTCGAGATTTGAAATGAAATTCATAAAAAGGGTTGAAAGAAGACAGGGCTGTTTTCTGTGGAAAATGGAAATCTCAAACTCAAATAGGTAACCTCAAATTCTTGTAGGATCAATACAAGAAAGTGGAGTGCAGATATGAAAGTACACAGCTTTTGTGATGAACACAAAGGACAGATGTAAAACTCAGCTCATGATGTACAGGATCCCAACATTTTGAATGTGCTCTGCTCAAGAGCACAGTGGAACAGGGGCGTGGAGATTGTGATTTGCATAGATTTTGCAGCAGGGATTGAAGTTAAATCACTTTAGTCTTCCAAATATTGAAAATCATTCAAAACTTGACATGATACAAGTCT
Source organism: Chiloscyllium plagiosum (assembly GCF_004010195.1). NCBI lineage: Eukaryota > Metazoa > Chordata > Chondrichthyes > Orectolobiformes > Hemiscylliidae > Chiloscyllium > Chiloscyllium plagiosum. Next base: position 31,983,861 of record NC_057732.1, read on the forward strand.
TCAACATGCTGTCAGAATGCAAAATAAGTGAAGAGACAAAGTTTGATATTAACATATAAAAGCAATGTGAAAACTGACCCAACCCTCGTAAATGTGTCACTAAGGAGAAGTATGCAAATAATGAAAAGGTTAATTGAAGTGATGATGGGTGGGTAGGTCTCTTAGAGAAGCAGAGGAGAGAAATTGGTAGAGAATGGCATGAAGGAACAATTATGAACACTGTAGAAAGGTCCAGGAATATCAGGAGAGATAATGCATGATTCTGACTCACAAAAGAGATCATTCATGATTTTTGAGTTGCACTGCTTTAGTAACTTTATAAAGGACTAAACCAACTTGGAGGTTGAGAAGAGTATGGAGCTGGAAAGCAACATAGTGTTAAATATAGTGCTTGGAAATCAATATGACATTGCACAAGTTTGACAGAGTTATACAGCTCAGAAATAGACCCTTCAGTCCAACTAGTACATGCCAAACATAATCCCAAACTAAGTTAGTCCCATCTGCCGACTCCTGGCCCATATCCCTGCAAACCTTCCCTATTCTTATTTATCTCATAAATGTTGTAATTGTGCCTGCATCCACCACTTCCTCAGGAAATTCAACTCGTGCAAACCACTGTGTGTAAAAATTTGCCCCTTTGTCTTTTCTAAATCTCTCATCTCACCTTAAAAGTGTTTCCCCAGTCTTGGAAATCCCCCATCCATTAATCCTATCTATAATCCTCATTATTTTGTAAACCTGTATAAAATAACCTCTCAACCTCCTACGCTCCAGTGAACAAAACATCCCAGCCTATCTTTAATCGATAAAAGAAAGTGGCTACCCAAACAAAAAATGCTATTAATTTCCTTTCAGCTAATTTGATGTTTAATTAATGCTGTTTCACAACGGTTTGAAATATCTTGTTTTGCAATTTGTCAGCTGTAATCGTGTATCTATTGGGTTTAATAACAGCAACTATACATGTCACATCACAAATACTAACTGATTCAGCCATTATGTAATTGATATCAACATGGGAGTACCTGGTGGGGAGAAAACAGTGAGAATAGAAGCCTGGAAGCAATAAAAAAAATTACAAGAACAGGTAGGTGGAAAGTTACCTATAAGATAGAAATTCTGCTGTTAAAAGACTAGCAAAAAGAAAGACTGCCCAATAATTTTCAAAGGCAATAATATCCGTCCAAGTATGACATATATGGAGAAAACTCTGGGAGTGGATTCATGGGTGATTCAATGAATTTTGCATTAGCAAATAGAAGGAGGGGAAACTGATTATTGGGACAGAAAACTAAAAGATTGCAAAAGTCTTCTATTCAAATGCTGCCTTCATGGCAAAAAGCAGGGACAGCAACAAACTCTAATTAGATAAAATAAACGTTAATGAGGCGTTTTCTATCTCATATAGAGCAATTACCTTTCTCTGGTTTGGCATTAAAATTTCTTCAGTTCCTGTCTACCAACCCCAACTTAAACAGCACTCTTGGTAGCACTTTAATGCATGTTAACCTATATTATACTTTGATGTTAGTCGAGAGAAATTGAATTAGAATACTGCATCTAAAAAGGCCATTTCTGTTTTTTAATTTATCATGGTCCTCATGCTGTATCTGTTTATCTGTTCCATACAGAGGCTTGCTTTAAAATCACACATTTGACCCATGATTTTTCATCTACAGTAAGTCATCTGTATCCATGCAATCAATTTGTGAATTCTCCTATCTGGATCAAAAAATAAGTAACAAAAGTCAGTATTCACAGGCAAAGATCACATGTTTTAACCTATTTTTAATAAACTCTGCCCTTGTGAATTTCATCATTTACAGAGGTTCTTAGGAATGGAAGACTCATGGATACAGAGAAATGACTGTACTGACTTTGGAAATTATTTTGATATTCAAGATGCAAGCCCAGAGCAGACCAACCACACAAAAAATAAGACATGCATCACACCTTACAGACTGTACGGAGCTTTTGTCGTTCTTTCTTAATTGCTTTCTTCTGAGTTTCCTTTTCCTTCTTTGTTTGCAAGGCCTGTTGTCTGGCTTCTTCTTCTTCCTTCTCTTTGGCCAACCGGGCAACTTCTAATTCTGCCTGTTTTTGCTTATATTCGAAGAACAACAGAAGCATTTTGAATGTCTTTATAAAAGATGACAAAATTCTGAGATAATTTGGTTTGAGCAAGCAAAATTTATTGGTGCATTATGGATTCCTTTACCCTAAACCAGTTTGATTTAAAGACCAAATCAAATCACAAAATTCATGACATTAAAAATGCATTTTGAAATAATTCAAGTGTCTGAAAATGTACAATTTTGTTACAGTAATTTATCCTAAGTTTTAAGAATACTTTTAAATATTTATCAGAATGTGGTGACAATGTTGGTCAGCATTTCTTATTTGAGTCAGATACAGTGCTTGGAACCCATTTTTGACTTTACTTAGTTGTCTCACAATGCACTTTTCTACAAAGTCCTGCATTCATACATCTAAGATGGCCTGGGTCTAGTACTTTTTTTAATATATTTTATTGATCTGCGAATAAGGATGAAAAAAGACTTAACACTTCTTATGGTTAAAGTGTATTAAGACACGTACATTTGGTAAACATTCAATATATTGTACAGAATTCAATCCGGCCAAAGACAGAAAGGATGTGAATTTTTTTGTGATCATGAAATTACAGCACATTTTACAATCTCCACGAAAATGCAAAAACATCTTGCCATTTCAAGTAGCTAGAATTATTAGACTTAAGGTGCTTTAGTAGTCCCTTTATATATCTTCGGCCAAAAATGTGGACAAAGGTATTTGCATAAACTCAATAAAGTGAGCTCAGCATTTTAGCATTCAAGGTAGTTAGAGCGTGTAATACAAGATGAAGTTCATACTAACAACAGAACATGATCTTGCTGGATTATATACATGGGAAGAAAAGCAAAGGACAAGGTAAAGGTAGTGCTTTGAAAACTATTTTTCAAGTTGACACGATTTTAACTCCCCACTTTCTGAATGGCAATTACTTTGGGGTAAGTGATGGCAGAGTGGTATTGGACTGTAAATCCAGAGACCAAGTAATGTTCTGAGGATACTGGTTTGAATCCCACCACGGCAGATGGTGGAATTTGAATTCAAAAAACAACTCCAGAATTAAGAAACTAATGATGATCATGAATCCACTGGCGATTGTTGAAATAAACCCTTCTGGCTCTCTAACATCCTTTAGGGAATGAAATTGCCACCCTGATTGGATCTAGGCTACATGTGACTTCAGATCCACAGCAATGTGGTTGACTCTTAAATGCTCTCGGTGATAAATGCTGGCCAAACCAACAAAGCCTTCACCCAGTGTACGCATAAGAAACAAACTACTGACTGAAAAAAACCAACCTGGCCAGCTGTGACCACCTTCCATGAATGAATGTACATTGATTTTCAAGCTTTTTTTGTTACAATGTGGTCCCAGATTCCAATAAAAATATAATAAAGTAGCTTAATAATATTCAGTACTCTGCGTAATCCAAGGTAGAGGATGGGAAAAAGCCACTCCTTTTTTGAAGTTTTCTCAGTGTTGGAGCAGATTTCCTCAAATTCTAGGAACAGTAATTACTGCTTTATAAGCTGTTGCATCATTTTGAAACTTTGGGAGGAGAAAAATCAAAACAACGGCACTTTAGAAAGGAGGAAGAGAGACAAAGAGAAGGACCACATGAGAAGTGAAACAAATAAACCTACACTGCTGTCTGATCCAACCGTGAATCTGCACAGCCAACTGCCTCTTCTGTTTGATTAAGTATCTCTGGACATCAGAGTTCATCTAAGAAAAATAAAGACTGAAATTCACAACTCACCTTGGAGATATCAGTGTGGGGGAGCTCACAGCAGGAGGACAGCTAAGTGACTGGTTTAAAGTGTAACCTTACTGCTTTTTTATGTAATATACAATAGTGAGTAGAGTTTTTTTTGGATTATATGATTTTATTGAGATCTGGCTCTTGACTGAACGTTAAAAATATAAAAACATCGGTACTAAGTTAACCTGGAGCAGTATTTTTAGAGGAATAAGAATGTACTCTTTTCTGAATCTGAAGATTGTTAAGGTGCACAGATGGCCTTTAGTACAGTGATGTGCTCTTCCTGTCCGATGTTACTGGTAATTTTGTCCACTGGAAGTTTGGTTGTGAACCTTGTCAGATTGCACAGATCGGTTAAAACGGCAGTTAGAGGCAATGAGGAATTTAAAGGAACTAGGTGGTGTGATGGACGGCAGTTGCAAGAAGGGAGATAAACCAAAGATACAGTCAGGTAGATGGGTTACCTCCAGGGAAGGTAGGAGAGGGAAGTAGGCAGTGCAGAAGTCTCCTGTGGCCATCTTCATCTCAAACAAGTATGCTGTTTTGGAAAATGTACGGGGTGATGGACTCTCAAGGGAATGTAGCACTGACAGCCAGTTTCTGAGAATAGCTCTAATGTAATGACAGGTATGTAAGGTTCCAAGCAATCAATTGATATAGGGAATTCTCTAATCAGAGGCACAGACAGACAGTTTATGCCCTATAATGAGAATGCTGTGTTTGCCTCCCTGGTGCCAGGATTAAGGCTATCTCTGAGAGGATGCAGAATATTCTCAAAGGGGAGTAGGACCAGCAGGAAGTCATTGCACACATTAGAACTAACAACATAGGAAGAGAAAAGGATGGGATTCCGAAGAGGGAATATAAGTAGTTAGGCAGGAATTTTTTAAAAAAGATCCTCAAGGGTAGTAATATCTGGATTACTTCTGGTGTGACAAGCCAGTGAGAATAGGAATAGGAGGATAGAGCAGATGAATGCATGGCTGAGGAGTTGATGTAGGGGAGAAGGATTCACATTTTTGGATAATTGGAATGTCATCTGGAGTAGGAGTGATGTGTACACAAAGGACAGATTGCACCTGAATCGGATGGAGACTAATATACTAACGGTCTGCCCAGGAGGTAGGTGGCTATGTGGGTGTATACACACATCAGGGAGATAGTGAGAAACGAGATCAGTCTGAGACTAGTATGGTTGGGAAAAGGAGCAAGTCATACATTCAGGGCAGGCAGGAACAAAGCAGACAACAAGGTAAGACTGATAAACTGCATTTATTTCAATGCGAGAGGCGCGGTGGGAAACATAGTACTGAGGTATCATAGCAATTACAGAGACATGGCTCAGAGATGGACAGAATCAGCAGCATAATGTTTTAGGGTATAGATGCTATAGAAAAGATAAAAAGTGGGGAGGGGCAAAAGATGATGGAGAAATGGCATTTTTCATTAGCGATAACATTACAGCTGTACTTGGGGAGGTTAGGGAGGATATTCCTGGGAATACATCTAGGGAGATTATTAGGGTGAAACTGAGAAATAAGAAAGGGATAATCACCTTATTGGGAGTGTACTTTATACCCCCCAATAGTCAGCGGGAAATTGAGAAACAAATTTGTAAGATGTCAGTTATCTGTAAGAATAATAGGGTGGTTATAGTAGGGGATTTTACCTTTCCAAACATAGACTGGGACTGCCATAGTGTTAAGGATTTAGATGAAGAGGAATTTGTCAAGTGTGTACAAGAAAAGGTTCTGATTGAGTATGTGGATATACCTACTAGAGAAGGTGCAAACTTGACATACTCTTGGGAAATAAGGCAAGGCAGGTGCCTGAGGTGTCAAGTGGGGGTGCACTTTGGGGCCAGTGGACATAATTCCATTAGTTTTAAAACAGTGATAGGGATAGACCGGATTTAAAAGTTAAAGTTCTAATTGAAGGAAGGCCAATGTTGATGGTATTAGGCGAGAGAGCTGAGGGGTGACCTTATAGAGGTTTATAAAATCATGAGAGGCATGGATTGGGTAAATAGACAAGGTATTTTCCCTGCGGTGGGGGAGTCCAGAACTAGACGGCATAAGTTGAGGGTGAGAGGGGAAAGATTTAACAAGGACCTGAGGGGCAATTTTTCCAAGCAGAGGGTGATGTGTGTATGGTATGAGCTGCTAGAGGAAGTGGTGCATGCTGGTACAATTACAACATTTAAAAGGCATCTGGATGGGCATATGAATAGGAAAGGTGAGAGAAATATGGGCCAAATGCTGGCAAATGGGACTAGATTAACTTAGTATATCTGGTTTGTATGGATGAGTTGTACCAAAGAGTCTATTTCTGCATTGTATATCTCTAAGACACTCTTTGTTAGGAAAGTGCTTGTATTATCTTGATGAACAATAGTATCAAATAAATATGAAACTCTCTCATTTTAAAGTAACTACTAAAAATACTACGTTACATGTAGATTGCAGTACAGCTTTCTATACTCCTTGGTGAAAGATTCAGTGAAGCCCTTTTCCGTTCACCAGGCAGTCAGTTCAACCAGCCCCTCCCACAGTCACTCATGTCCCTCCTTAAATCACTGATCTGTGCCCTCCCTCCACCTTCCTCACTAGTCACTCATTCATCCTCTCCTTTTTCACCCTATTCCAGCTGGAATTTTATACCTTGTCTGTAACTTGGAGCGCTAGACTGGACACAAACAGCAGTCAGGGCTCAAATCCCAGATTAAAGCTTTCCCCCGCCACTCTACTTTAAAATATAAATTGTAGTTGTTTGTTGCCTCTTCAGTAGACAGAAAGATATATCTTGGAAAACCACATTGCTCTTCATTACTGATAGGCAGGCCTGAGAGAGAACACCCCTGGACACAACTAAAATGCAGAATGGTTATTACAATGGCAAGTTTGAGCACTAAATTAACAATGGAAACTATAACAAATAGATCAAGCTAAAAATGACTAACTTCCATCATTTTTTTTAATATAGACTTCAAATTGATGGCCAAAGAATTTTGAAATATATTAATTCTCCCTAGCCCCACAGAAAGAATGTTACAATACTCGCCTTTTATATACTTGTAATAGCAAGTACTGGGGATGTGAGCATTTAGCATTGAGGGGAAAATAGTGGTACTGGCAACAAGTGGCTGAATAACTGGAGTTCAAGTAATACTATTTGTGTTTAGATAAATGGAGAGTAAGAAAGTTTAAGGAATGGTATTAGATACACAGGCACAATGCTGTTAGGGAGGGAGTTCCAGATTTTCAACAAGTGACAAAGGAAATCACAATATACTTCCAAATCAAGATGGAATATGACTTGGAGGCAAGCCTGCAAGTGGTGGTGCCCCTGTGCACTCTAGATGGTAGAGGTCACAGGTTTGCAATTAGTGTCGAAGTGAGTTGATGTTTGTTTTAATTGACACATTTTGACTCCAAGTGAAATTTATGCAACAACAAAATCTGTAGACGAATGATAATGGGGAATGTTACACTCTTACTATCCAAGATTACATTAGAATAAGGACAAAGAATTTTCTTGATCATGGTGTTTACAGCTCAACAGAGGCAGCAGCATTGCTAGAACGGTTCTGGAAATTAAGGTAGGTCAAATGGCAGCAAGGGAGCAATTAGGGAACAATATTTAAAGTATCATATTAGCTATAGTTTAGAACAACCAACAATTAGAATAAAATGGCTTAATTGAAAGAGGTCCAATTTCAGTGAAGTGAGAATAAATCTATAAAAGGTAAATTGGAATTAAAAACTGTCTGGCAATCTACCAAGAATGCCTTTAAAAGAGATTGCTTCATCCATTCAAGCTAAGTTTGAAACAGGGAGAAAAGGCAAAGCAACCAAAGCCAGGTGAAATGCTTTCACGCACTGACAATTCTGGCATATTATCTTTTCCTCACATGAGATTTGTTTTTAAAATTATTCCAGCAGAACTCACATTCAGAATTAAACTGGATAGCCATTACCCAGCTTCTAATCCTTACTTTCTCTTTTTCTTCTTGTTCTTTTCTCTTTGCTTCAGCTTTTGCCTTCTTTTCTGCTTCTTTCCTTGCCTTTTCTTCTTCTTTAAACTTTTTTATTCTCGGATCACAGCTGTAAGCAGTGTCTGTCAAACAAATCACCATATAAAATGTTGTATTTCAGCAGTCTATGGCATTGTATGCTGCAAGAGTTCACTGGTAAATATTGGCAGTATATCTTCATACATGATACTCTTATAGACCAGTACGTACCACAATTAAATCCAAAGGAAAGAAACAGATAGGTACTATAAATTATTTTGAAAGATAGTTATTTAAAACAATAATATTGAAAGGGAAAGGCAATGCACAACTATGGATTTGATGATCTTCCATTGTGCTGTACCAGCCTACGATTCTAAAATAGGTGAATGTGTAATAGGTTGTCAATTTCCTTTTAACCATTTGAAATGAGCACATTTGTTACATGAAGTATCAAATGCTCACACAAAATGAAGTAGCTGCCAAACAGAAATCATGATTGTGTTAAACTTATGATGTAATATTAGAAGGCACCATTGCACAGCATTTTATCATATCTTGAAATGCTTCATGTTCAGTGAATTCTTTTAACCACTATGTAAATAAGACAGCTGAAAGCATCATAAAGAGGAAAACCACTTTCGGTAATCATGATGTGGAGGTGCCGGTGTTTGACAAAGTTAAAAATCACGCAACACCAGGTTATAGTCCAACAGGTTTATTTGGAAGTACAAGCATTCAGAGCACTGCTCCTTTATCAGGTAGTTGCAAAGCAGCAGCACTACAAAAGCTTGTACTTCCATAAACCCAGCGGACTATAACCTGGTATTGTGTGATTTTTAATTCTGTTTTAGATTAGATTACTTACTTACAGTGTGGAAACAGGCCCTTCGGCCCAACAAGTCCACACCAACCCGCCAAAGTGCAACCCACCCAGGCCCATTCCCCTACATTTACCCCTTCACCTAACACTACGGGAAATTTGGCATGGCCAATTCACCTAACCTGTACATTTTTGGATTGTGGGAGGAAACCCACGCAGACACGGGGAGAATGTGCAAACTCCAGAGAGTTGCCTGAGGCGGGAATTGAACCTGGGTTTCTGGCACTGTGAGGCAGCAGTGCTAACCACTGTGCCGCCCATAGTTTTGGACAACACTGTTTAGATAAGTGTGTTGACAACCAGCAGTCTAGAAGAAATCTATGCTTTATCAAATTATGCCATGCTACCTTTCATGGTGGAAGAGTCCAAAACTAGAGGGCATAGGTTTAGGGCGAGAAGGGAAAGATTTAAAAAGGACCTAAGGGGCAACTTTTTCATGCAGAGGGTGGTGCATGTATGGAATGAGCTGCCAGAGGAAGTGGTGGAGGCTGCTAGAATTACAACATTTAAAAGGCATCCGGATGGGTATACGAATAGGAAGGGTTTAGAGGGATATGGGCCAAGTGCTGGCAAATGGAACTAGATTAATTTAGGCTTTCTGGTTGGCATGGATGAGTTGGACCAAAGGGTCTGTTTCCATGCTGTACATCTCTACGACTCTATGACATCCATTTGAACAAGCCATATAATGTCTCATTTAAAGAAATCCTGAATGTGCTAAAGCGCTGGGGTTGAATTTGAATCCACAAATTTCAGATGCAAACAAAATTTCTACAAGTAAAGCAGACACTCCAGAGTTTTGTGATTTGCTTCTGAAGCCTGTCATTTCCTTAATGATTAATGCAAGGAAAGAAATCCCTTTACAAACAACTCATCTTAAACAGCCTGCACCTCTTTCTAGTATGCTTAATATTATGAGAACTTAACAAATAATTGATCCATTGGAGACTACAAAGCTATCCTTTTATATGTTTAGACATGGATTTGTTTAACAATGAAGATTGGTGCAGTAGAAATAATACCCCAAACACTGAAGTGTTGCCACTTGCAAATCTGAAGTACAAAACCCACAATTAGTTCATTTAAAAATATATACAGAAATATTGTTTATAGATTCTTTTGACTTGCATTTAACTTGTCCTCTTGCAATCTAAACGAATTAATCCCTTATTTCGCTAGTTATTCACTTGGGTTTTCCATTTTTCTTCATTCAAACATAGGATGAGAGTTTTGCTGGGAAGACCAGCACTTATTTCTAATTACTCCAGAGTTTGAACTGTCTTCTTAAAATGCTGCTGTCAGTATGGAGTTGGTATATCCACTGTGATGTCAGGTAGGGCATTCCAAGATTTTGACCCACCCCAAGGAAGGAATAGAAATACATTTCCAAGCAAACACAGAGGGGGTTGGAGATGCGAATTTAGGAGGGTTGTTGAAGCAGTCTGAGTGAATTACATTGCATCTTGCATCCACTGCATTGGAGCTGAAGATTGTGAATATTTGTGTGATCCATTTGTGTAGGTTGCTATGGCCTAAATGGCATCAAGCTCAAGTGATGTTAAAGCCACACAGAGTATTCATCATTCTCCTAACTTGGCCTTGATGATAATGGAAAGACTTTCAGGAGTCAGGAGCTGAGTCATTCACCACAGAATACCTAGCATTCAACCTGCTATTTTAGCCACCATTATTTAGTCAACTGGTTCAATTAAGTTTCTAGTCAATTTTGGCCCCTAGATTATTGACAGTGGGTGATTTTACAATGATAACACCACTCTTATTGGGGATGGTCAGCAACTGTGTGGCACAAATGTTACTTATCAGATCAAATATACATATCATCTTGCTGCACATGCACAAAAACTGCTTTGTGAACAGAACTAAATATTGTGCAATCATGAGCAACAAACCTCACTTCTGAGGGCAGGACACTGATGATACAGATGAAGATGTTCGAGTTGAAGGACACTCCCCTGAGGAACATTTGGAGTAATAACTTGGTGTGAGATGATTGACATCTACAACCGATGAAGAATCTATCCTCAATTCCTGTTTGTTTCTCAATTTCACTTGGCTTCCAGGTACTTTCAGTCAAAGTCAGCCTAATACTGAAGCTCACAAACAAATCCTCTAACATAACAGTAAAGCACAGGACTTCCACATGAATTTACAAGTAAGAGGAGGACTAGGCTATCCAGCCTCTCGAGCTTGCTCTGCCATTCAATAAGATCTAATTGTAACTTCAAATCCACATTCCCGTCCATCCCTGATTACCTTTAAACCTCTTGCTTAAAAAGAATCTCTGTCTTAAAAATATTCAAGTACTCTCCTTCCACTTTCTTTTCATGCAGAGAATGTTCAAAAGACTCTCAAATTTAAGGAAAAAAAGATTGCCTAATCTCTGTTTTAACATTGGTGACCTTAATTTTTAAACAGTTGTCCCTAGTTCTAGTCCGCCCATAATATGAAACATCCTCTTCACATCTACCCTGTCAAGGCTCCAAATGATTTAATGTTTCACTACAGTTGTCTCTTACTCTAAATTCCAGCAGATAGAAGCTTAGCCTGTACAATGTTTTCTCACAAGGCAACCTACCTATTCTAGGCAATAGTCTAGTAAAACTTTGCTGGATTGCCTTCAGTGCATTCAGGTTCATCTTTAAATAAGGTGACCAATATTGTGTTCAACACATGTCTATTTTTGTATTCAATTCCCCTCACAGTAAACGATGGCATTCTGTTGCTTTCCTAATTTCTTGTTGTACCTGCATTCTAACTCTGCGATGCATGCAAAATATTACAATATTCACCCATTTATTTCAGGACCTTGCTGTTGAAACAAATATATTATTTGCAAAGTCCCTCTAAATTCCTCCTTCTGTCCTCCACTCAACACATTTTCATGGTGGTGAGATAGTGATAGCAAAAAGCAGGAGCCAGAGGGGAAGGTCTGTAGAATCTTGTCTTACAAAAATATATATTCTCCTCCCATTAATTCTGCTACCTATTGCTTTAAATTAAGTTTTTAGTTCCAATTAAAAAATTAAATTAGCAGAACAAACATTTTACACCTGAAATACTGAACTTCCAGTAACTCAAATTCAAAAGTATTTTCAAATTGCACAAACTTATAAAGAAACTTTTCAAAAAATCATCTAAAACCTACCAACTAGTGTTCTTATCCTATTCATTTCTTCTTTCTTCCTTTGTGCACGAGCTGCCCTGTTCTGTTTTTCAATCCATTTTCTCTCATCTCGGCTACAAACAGAAATATCACTAAAAGCATTAAAGAATACATCACTATGTTTGGTAGTCTTTCAGCAAGTATGGTTGAGGTTCCAAATCAGAGTGTATGCTGAACCTGTTTAATCTGTAAGTTTGTCTGTGTATACTTGAAGAACTGCAGATTATTTATAGTCGTCAAATTTGCAAAGTTAGACTAAATTATAAACGTAGTAAGAATATCATCTATTAAATTAAAAACAGCTAGAAATACATGTCAATGTGCTTCAAGTTTTGACAATGCAAGCAACAAACTAAGGGGAGGCGATGGCCTAGTGTATTATTGCTGGACTGTTATTCCAGAGACCCAGGAATGTTCTGGGGCTGTAGGTTCGATTCCTGCCTTGGCAAATGGTGGGATTTGAATTCAATAAAAAAAAAGACTTGAAGAACCTAATGATGGCCATGAAGGGCATTAAAGAGCTTTACTAAAGAACTAATGTCCGACTGTTAGAGGAAAAAGAAATCTGGTTCACCAATGTCCTTGAGGGAAAAAACCTGGCTCTCCATCAACGTGGTTGCCTTTTAATTTCCCTCATCCAATGAATGAATATTAAAACAAAACTGGGAAAAACAGGCTTAGTTTAATTATCTGTTTTTGAAAACACAAAAAGGACAAATATTCCTAAAATTAAAAAAAACATTTTTTTTTCCTTTATTCATTCATAGGATGTGGGTGTCACTGGCTAGGCCAGCATTTATTGCCCATCCCTAATTGCTCAGAGGGCAGTTAAGAGTCTCCCACATTGCTGTGAGTCTGGAATCACATACAGGCAAGACCAGATAAGAATTGTAGTTTTCTTCCCTAAAGGGCATTAGTGAACCAGAGGTTTTTTTCCCCCCATCAATTGGCAATGGATTCATGATCATCATCAGACTCCTAATTACAGATCTTTATTGAATTCAAATTCCACCATCTGTTACGGTGGGATTTGAACCCGGATCCCCAGAATATTACCTGGGTCTCGATTAGCAGTCCAGTGATAATACCACAAGGCCACTGCCTCCCCTTAATAATTTTATCATCAATTATTAAACTACTTAATCAATGAAAGTGTTGATGGAATCAAGTCTAACACTTGGGGTGGCATAGTGATGTTGTAATATGTTGTAACATGGATTGGAATGATCTCTGGTTATACTTGCTATTTTCACTTGCTAACTTTATTAAAAAATTTTGAAGCATTGGCAATAATCTTCAATTACACCATTATTGTAAGTTGAAACTGAAATATTATTTAGAAAATCATGTAAGCTGATCCAGTGGTGAATGTGTTGGGTGTTACATACAAATGGGAAGATTCAGGTTTCAAACCAAAGTCCACATGGAATTATTTGAACAGAGCGGAAATTTTGGCACAGGCCCCAGACTTCAGTATTCGCTTCCACAAGGACTGACAGGTGAAGAGGAGGAAACCTCACAGACAGTTAGGATTAATGTTTTGAACTTTAACCAGAAATTTTGACTCAAAGTGCGGGTATAAAGTTGCCAATTCCTTCAACTGGATCATACTCAGATAATCACACCGTCAATTATCCTGTTAAACCTGCTAAGTTCAAAGAAAGAATTTAAGAGGATTATGCAGTTACATTTTTTTAAAATTCCAGCACAAACCACCTTTTGTTTTAATTGGTTGAAAGATGTGGTGATTTGATTGGAAGAGGTGTACATCTATTCAATTTTATTCAAGATCTTGCCTCATTTGTAGAGGCAAATTGAGGTAAAACATTCCAAGGCAATTTGTTTTTCAAACATTTGATTACTTCATTAATTAACAACAGTAACATTTTAATTATCTAATTTAGGTTTTGATGAACCAATGGCTCTACCAAGGTGGATGATGTATGCACGATGTTTCTCAATAATTATGTCAACATTAAAAAAAAGTTAGACAGAAACAAAAGTATGATTAAGGGATTACCTACCATTCTGCTTTTTCTTTTTCTTCTTCGTCCAAGTACGAAAATTCCCGCCAAGAATCAAAATTGTACCTGAACGTTTAAAGAAGGTCTAAGCATTAATCATGAAACAGATGAAATAATCTAGCAGCTATGAGACAAGATACTATAAAACGATCATGTTGAACAAATAGTGGCTAAGCACAGCAATTAAGAGCTTGTGCAGTTTGGAGAATTCATACAAGTCTAAATAACAATATTCTAAACATCAGAAATAAAATTAGAGTGGTATAAATGCACAGCAGGTAATTTCGTATCCACAGAGAAAGTAGATTTAATTTTGCGTGTCAATGTCATTTCTTTAGATTAGGTGTTTAATTCAGTTCTGTTGAAAGATCACCAGTTTGAAACTTTAACTCTGCAGAACCCTTTTATCTCCCCAAAAGATGCAGCCAAACTTGCTGAGTAATTCCAGCATTTTGCTTCATTTCAGATTTTCAGTATTTTGCTTTTGTACTCCAAAATTCACTTGACAGACCCACAGGCACAGTAAAATTTCATATGTGGCCCAATAGCACATATTTAGGGTGTCCTAAAGGATTTCACAACCAATTAATTACTTTATGTCTTTATGTATTGACCGAAAATCAATTTTCACACAGCAAGCTCTCAGAAAGGAGGCTGGTCCATTATAACTGAACAGTTACGGGTCTCAGTCTAACATTACACCGAACAGACAGTACCTTCGACAACATTCTCTCAACATTACATGAAGAATCAGCCAGATTACGTGTTGGAAGACTGCTTTAAACCACAACCTTCTAACTAGGAGGTAAATGTGTTGCGAATTGTATCAACTATATTTTGTATATTGTATGGAGTAGATATGTTTTTTTTAAAAGGAGAAGCAGAAAGGAAAATTCTAAGCACTTATTTTATCGATAATCTTAACCTCTGCAAGTGTACATCATACAGAAATGTAATAGCTTTAAACAATCCAGTTATGCTTGAAATACTGAGAGGAATAGCTATGGTGAAGAAAATTTGTTGAGGACAAAAAGCACTGCAATTGTTTTTTGTGGAAATCAATTTTCTTTTGTATTATATAGGAGGAGAAAGTGAGGTCTGCAGATGCTGGAGATCAGAGCTGAAAATGTGTTGCTGGAAAAGCGCAGGAGGTCAGGCAGCATCCAGGGAACAGGAGAATCGACGTTTCGGGCATAAGCCCTTCTTCAGGAATGAGGAAAGTTTGTCCAGCAGG
>NC_057732.1:31999863-32017659 GCF_004010195.1 Chiloscyllium plagiosum
CCACCCTGTGGCTCAACATTTCAATTCCCCTTCCCACTCCACCAAGGATCCACCCCAGTCTGACCTATCACCCTCACCTTGACCTCTTTCCACCTATCACATTTCCGACGCCCCTCCCCCAAGTCCCTCCTCCCTACCTTTTATCTTAGCCTGCTGGACAAACTTTCCTCATTCTTGAAGAAGGGCTTATGCCCGAAACGTCGATTCTCCTGTTCCCTGGATGCTGCCTGACCTGCTGCGCTTTTCCAGCAACACATTTTCAGTTTTGTATTATATAAGTTGTTTTGGTAAAAAGGTTACCCAGCCCTTGCAATGTACAGAATTCACATACTCAGCTACTGTCATTATTTGCTGCTCATAAATCTGTGAATTTTACTCTGACAACCACAACAGTAATTTAGCATTGTATCTAAATGCTATATTTAAATACTGACACTCTTTATAAATGTTATTCCAGAGTCAGTGAAACCACAGAATTGTGTGCCTTTGCAAACTTTCCATAAAACCATAAGACATAGGAACAGAAATTATGCCATTCAGCCCATCGAGTCTGCTCCATCATTCAATCATGGCTGAGAGGTTTCTCAACTCCATTCTCCCACTTTCTCCCCATGTCCCTTGATCCCTTTGATATTCAAGAATCTATCTCAGTCTTAAACATACTCAATGACTTGACCTCCACAGCCTTCTGAAGCAATGAATTCCATAGATTCACCACTCTCTGGCTGAAAAGTTTCTCCTTATCGCCGTTCTATTTGGACTTCCCTTTACTCTAAGGCTATGCCCTCCGGTTCTAGTCTCTCCTACCAATAGAAACATCTTCCCAACATCTATTCTATCCAGGTCATTCAGTATTCTGCATATTTCAATTAGATCCCCCTTATCTTTCTAAACTACATCAAGTATAGACCCAGAGTCCTCAAACATTCCTCATACGTTAAGCTTTTCATTCCTGGGAGATTTCTTGTTAACCTCCTCTGAATACTCTACAAGGCCAGTACATCCTACCTGAGATGAGGTCCAAAGCTACGTATAATACTCCTACTGTGGTCTGACCAGAAACTTGTAGAGCCTCGGAAGCACAGCCTTGCTTTTATATTCAAATCTTCTCAAAATAAATTTCATCATTGCATTTGCCTTCCTAACTACTGATGCAACCTGCAAGTTTACCTTGACAGATTCCTGGACTAGAACTTCCAAGTCTCTTTGCACTTCAGACTTCTGAATTTGTTCCCTATTTAGAACATGCTGCTATTCTCCCTACCAAATACATGACCTCACACCTTCCCACGTTGTACTCCAACTGCCATTTCTTTGCCCACTCTCCTAACCCATCCAAATCCTTCTGCAGCCTCACTGCCTCAATACTACCATTCCATCTATCTTTGTATCGTCTGCAATTTAGCCCAGAATGCCCTCAGTTCCTTCACCTATATCGTCTATGTATAAAGTGAAAAGTTAGGTTAATCGGTCTGTAATTTTCCATCTTTTGCCTTACTTCGTTTTAAACAGGATGTCACGTTAGAGATTTTCCATCGCTCCGGACCCTCTGTAGAAATTCCTGAAAGATCACTACCAATGCCTCCATTATCTCTTCAGCTACCTCCCTTAGAACTCTGGGGTGTAGTCCATCTGGTCCAGGTTATTTACCCACCTTTGGGCCATTCAGTTTTCCTAGCACCTGCTCCTTGGTGTTGGCCACCATACTCAGCTCTGTCCCCTCATTCTCTTGAATTTTTGGGATATTAGTCGTGTTTTCCACTGTGAAGACTGACACAAAGTAATTATTCAGTTCCTTCCACTACTATCTCTCCAGTGTCATTTTCCAACAACCCAATGTCCACTTTTGCCCTTTATATTTCTAAAGAAACTCCAAGTCTTCCTTTATATTACTAGCTAGCTTGCCCTCATATTTAATCTTCTCTCTCTTTTTTGTTGCCCTCTCTTGGTCTTTGTAAGCTTCCCAATCCTCTGGTTTCCCACTGCCCTTAACCACATTATATGCTTTCTTATTTGCTTTTACGCTGTCCCTGATGTCTCTCGTCAGCCATGGCTGTTTCATCCTGATTCCATTTTAATAAGCTGGAAAGGATCAAGATTAAACTTACTATTTTGGAGTTTTTTTTATTCAAACTACTTCCAAATTATGCTGCTAACATGAAAATACCATCCAGTGATTATTGTTCAATAGCATGATGTCATGTTACAAATCAATGTTGTGATTGTGTGCTCAGCGTATGATGGCCAGGTGAGCACATTTGCTAAAGTGACTGCCCACAATTTCTGAAACTCTCAGGAGTACCTGGAATTTAGTCCACATTCTAGAAAGGATTTGAAAACTTTGCAAAGAAATCACAGAAGAGATTTATTAGAATGGCTCCTGGACTGATGGATTACAGTTACATTGACAGACTAAAGCAGCTGGATTGGAACAGAAAAGGAAAAGAGAAGAAGATTTGATAAATTTATAGAAGATCATTGAAGATAGAGTAAATAAAGGGAAAATATTTTCAATAGTGGAAGATTGCTATCCAGATGTTAATTGGCAAAATTCGGATCGATAACAAAAACTTTTCAAACAAAACAGGGAATTAAGAATTGGAACACACTGCCAAACTGAGATAAATTGAACAAGTACTGGAGATAAACATAAAAGCAGGGAAGAGGGGAAAAGACAGGAATAGAGTTAATTCATTGCTGTTCAAAAGAGCTGGCAAAGACTTAAAGAGGTTGGCATCCTTCCGGGCCAGATTATTCTGCGATTTTATGAAACATGCAATATAATGAAACATATAAAGAATTTCCATGTGCCTTTCATAATGTCGAACACCCCAGAATGTTTCACAATAAATACAGTAGTAAATTCACTATTCTAAATTAGGAAAACATAGCAGTTAATAACACGTTCAATAAACAGCGAAAACCTAAATGACGAGGTAATCTTTTTTGAGTAACATTAGTTGAAGGAGAAATGTTTTCCTGAACTAACTAGAAAACGTTCCACCTTGCTTTAAATAGTGCAGTAGGATCTTTTACATCCACACAAAAAAAAATGGAACCTAATTTTAACATTTTTTCTAATAGCATTTCTGACAGGGCAAGAGTCTCTAGCCTTTCAAAGAAATGTCAATCTCGCCGATGCACTCTAGGGTGTGATTTACAGGTGAGAGTGCTTCCATTGGTCTATTAACTAGTTTGAGTCAAATTTTCATAAACATCAGTATTGAAATAAGGCATATTTATCTGGTAGTTTACCACACTTTCAGTAGTCCAGCAATTCTGATGTTAGAAATATGTAAGATGAAGCAATTTATTTGATTCATTATTGTACAGTGAAACATTTTGTTTTGTGTGCAGTACAGGCAGATAATAACATACAAAGTTCGTAGGGTGGTAGAATAGGATGAGCATTATAATGTTACGGCTGCAGAGAAGGTGCATAAAAATAAAATCACCATTAGATTTTAAACTTCAGAGATCATTCAGAAGTCTAATAACAGTGAGGGAGAAGCTGATTTTGAACTAGTTGGTACATATAATTAAGCTTTTGTATGTTCTGAATGACAGAAGAGATTGGAAGAGATTATAATCGGGGTGGGAGAGATCCTTGATGACGTTGGCTGCCTTTCTGAAGCATTGAGGCGTGTAGTTGAAGTTAATGGATAGGAGACTGGCTTGTGTGATGGACTAGGCTGTGTTCACAACTCTCTATAGTTTCTTATGGTCCTGGGCAGAGCAGTTGCCCCCACCAAGCCACAATGCATCTGGATAGAATACTTTTTATGGTTCATCTATAAAAGTTGATAAGAGTCCTTGTGGACATGCCAAATTTCCGTAGCCTCCTAAGAAGTAGAGGCAGCGTCATGCCTTCTTGACCAATGCACCAACATGGAATGTCCAGGACAGATTATTGGTGATTCTCACTCCTTGGAACTTGACGCTGTTGACCATCTCCACATCAGTTCCACTGATGTAGATAGGAGGGTGGCCAGCCACCAATTTACACCCAAAATTGATTAGAATGAATCTACATAATTTCCAAATGCTCACAATCTGCAGCCAAGGCCAATATTAAAATACAGATTACATATTTTTTACCTGATTGACTGCTTAAGCAAGGGAATCTATACGCAGTAAGGCGTACCCATAAAACAGAGGGCCTCTTATGGTGAAGTGGTAGCACCCTCTGGATCAGAAAGCCCAGGGTCATGTTTTATATGCTCTACAGATGCGGCATAATATCTTTGAACAGGTTGATTAACCTGTTTGATTGCTTAAACAAGGGAATCTGTACACAAATGGACAAGAAAAATTCTGGGTCCTTCTGTGTACAGTAAGATTTCCTCAGTTAAATAGAAAATCAGAGAAGGCTCTCTGTCTTAGCCATTTAATAAATGATCTGGTGATACAGTACTGGGTTGTCCCAGGGTCAGACAAAAACAAAACCTTCCCTTTTAAAAGGAGAAAACTATAAAATAAAGCAAACCTATAATTAAATAATAGTACTGCTAGTACTCTAACACTCCAGTAATGGCAGTGTCCACCAATTGCTGAAAGTCTATTCCTTTCAAGGCTATGGAAGAGAAATGGGCAAACGGAACAAGTACACCCATGGGATGTACAACCAGAAATATATCAGTGGATAAAAAAAAAACCAAAAGTGCTGGAAAAACACAGGACATCTGGCAATAAACTGTGGAGAGAGAAACAGAGTTGACATTTCTTCAATGAAGAGGAGTCTTATTGGGCTGGAAACATCAACTCTGCCTCTCTTTCCACAGATATAGCCAGACCTGCTAAATTTCTCCAATTCTTTGCTTTTATTTCAGGTTTTCCAGGAGCCCAGTATTTTGCTTTTATGACTGTGGATATCAAGTAAAATAATTTATAGGTTCAAGGTTTTTCCACACAAGTCGACTTTAGTACTGCTCATTGCCAAAGTTCAAGCAAGAGTCATAGTCACCTTGGTTATACAGGGTGACCAGCAAAAGCCTTATTCAGTTGCACAGAACCTTGCTGAGTAATTGCCGAGAGTATTTTGGACAGTCTTGATTCCTTTATTTAAGGAAGGATATTCTTATCACTGAGGGAGTGCTATGGAGGTTCATCAGTTTAATCCTGGCATGTGGTATGTATTTTTTACACTTTCGAAGAATGAGGTACGATTTTATTGAAACTTAAATTTTTACAGGGCATGACAGGGTGAACATAAGCAGGAAGTTTCCCTGGCTGGTAACCTAGACCCAGGTGATGTACTCTCAAGATAAGGGGCATGCCATTTTATACCAATAAGAGGAGGAATTCAATACTGAGAGCAAGGTGAATTGTTGGAATTCTCTGGAGGGCTTTGGAAGCTTAGTTATTCAGTAGGTTAAACACAAAAGTCAATTCTGGAGATTTATAGCATTAAGGGATATGGAAACAGTGTGGGAAAGGGCATTAAGGGCACCTAGAATGGAAGGGCAGGCTGGGTAGATTGAATGCCTATTCCTGTTCCTAGATAGGAGTTCTAACCTGTCAATAACTTCAGAAGAGAAAAGAAACGGAGAAAAGGGGTGAGAAAAACAAAATGCTAAACTGTGGGTTGAAAAAAAATTGATTAATGGGGATAAATTAAATAAGAAAATATATCTACGTCGGAATTCTTGGCCACTCCATTCTCTATCAATGGCAAAGAATCTTTCAGCCAACTATACTTTGCAGCTAGCTCACTAACTCTTTTCTGTCCTCTTTAAAACTTCCTCAGTCCTTTTGCTAAAATGTCATATATGTTTTGCAGATAAACATCAATCAACATCTAAAATACAGTACACTAGGAAATTTTAAAAAAAAACTTACCAGAATGAATAAAAAGAATCTACTTCTTCGAAGGAAGAATTCAAATTGCCCAGTTTGGAAACATGTTTCTTTTTGGACCATCTGAGGAATAACATTTGTATTTTTCTTCATCAAATGTAACCACAAATACAATCCAAGTCAAGTTTTATACGTAATAAATGAAACTAAATGAAATGTCAGTATTCAAAAGAAGTAGTGTTAAACCACATTCAACAATCTGCAACTGAAACAGAAACTATAAAAACAAATTAAGAAAAATACTTGTACATTGAAAAAAGTAAAAGACACACTAGATTTATATAAACACATCTCGAGAAAACTTGGGACAGAGTTCAGAAAACTGGCTAGTGTATGGTAAAAATGAGATGGAGATGCTGATTGAGCAATCCATTATATCAAATTATACGATCGTATCGAAAAATAAAAGGAACAAATACATTGACTATTAGTCAGTGAGTTTTTAAAATGAAGATTACCTAATCTTAACTAAAGCAAAGCAAACCATATACTGAGGGAATGGAATAAAGTTAGAAAACCTACGTCATTAGATCAATTAGTATAGTATCCCTCAATTCCCCCAAATGAGCAAATACTGCAGTACCAGCTCCATTTTGGCAATATTTTATTTACACCATTTCCATTTTTTCCATATCTGTATGAATGTACAGATGAGATCAAATTAAAGAATAGTTCATCTATGTTCAACTGCAGGCTATCATAAGGTCTTTCTGGATATATTGCTACATTAGTTATAAAGCTGGCTCCCAATTATGAAATATTATGTCTGTTCTAGAGTTCTGCAATGGTTTAGTTACTTCTGGTTGGAAAACAAAATTTGTGATTGTCAAGCAGGCACAAAGCCCCACTGTTTCTGTTGAGATGCCAAACCAAATCATTTTTCCAAATACATTCCAAATGAAACGAAACGGCACATGCTGATAGTGGAATTGTAGTTATCCTCATGCTCCTTTAAATAAATTTCTGTACTTCCTGGATGATTTGATGTTCTCAAATTTAACATAACTTATTGAATGCATTCAACTGATTGTCTGTATTAGGAATAATGCAAAATTAACATTTGAAATACCAAAATACCCAACAAAGTTGAAAGCTATCACCATAAGCCAGCTTTATCCCAAACTGAAACACACTATTGTCTGCCATGTAGCTTTTATCCAACAATACCCCATTTCAAGTAATGTGATGGCATGGTTTAAATATTAGGTGTCGCTGTCTGGCCAGCATTTATTGCCCATTGCTAGTTGCCCTTGAAAAGTTGGGGGTCAGCCACCTTCTTAAACACTGCAGTTCACCTGCAGGTGGGTTGACCCACAATGTCCTTAGGGAGGGAATTCCAGGATTCTGATCCAATGACAGCAAAGGAACAGTGACAGATTTCCAAGATGGTGAGTGGCTTGGAGTGGAACTGGAATGTGATGGTGTTCCCATGTATCTGCTGCCCTTATCCTTTAGATGGAAATGGTCATGGTGGAGGGGGGTGTTTGCAGGTGCAGCCCCAGGATCTTTGGTGAATTTCTGCAGTGCATTTTGTAGGTAATTCACAATGTTGCTCCTGAGCATCAATGGTGGAGGGAGTGAATGTTTGTGGACATAGTGCCAATCAAGCACGCTGTTTGCCCTGGATGATATCAAACTTCTTGAGTGTTGTTAGAGCTGAACCATCCAAGCAACTGAGGACTATGCTATCACTCTACTGACTTGTGCCTGGTAGATGATGGACAGGTTTTGGGGAGTCAGAAGGTGAGTTACTTGCCACAATATTCCTAGCCTCTGACCTGTTCTTGTAGCCACTGTTTACATGGTGAGTCAGTTGAGTTTCTGATCAACAGTAACATGCAGGATGTTAATTGTGGAAGATTCAGTGATGGTAACACCACTGAATATCAAGGAATGGTGTTTAGATTGTCTCTTATTGGAGATGGTCATTGTCTGGCATTTGTGCGGTGCACATGTTACTTGCCAGTTGCCAGGCCAAGCCAGGATACTGTCCAGATCTTGTTGCATTTGAACATGGACTGCTTCAGTATCTGAGGAGAAGCAAATGGTGCTGAATATTGTGCAATCATCAGCAAAAGCTCCTATTTCTGACCTTATGACGGAGAAAAGATTATTGATGAAGCAGCTGGTTTGGGGCTAGGACTCTATCTGGAGAAAGCCCTGTAGAGATGTCTGACCTCCACCAATTGCAATATCTTATGTACAAGCTATGATACCAACAAGTAGAGAGTTTGACTCTCGTTTTGCTCAGGCTCCTTGGTGCCGCACTCAGTCGAATACAACCTGGATGTCAAGGGCTGTTACTCTCATCTAACCTCTAGAATTCAGCTCTTTTGTCCACTTTTAAACCAAGGCTAATAACAAGGTCATGAGCTGTGTGGCCCTGGCGAAACGCAAATTGGGAGTCACTGACCAGGTGCTGCTTGAAAGCACAATTGATAACACCTTCCATCACTTTATTCATGATCCAGAGTAGACTGATAGGGTGGGAAATCTTTGATACGGCTGGACGAATATTTTGTAAATTGTGATCATGGATTGCGATCACAATTTGCAACTTCCAATACTTCTAACAATATGTTACATTATGACAAAAGCATAAGTTAATAACATTGCCTTATGCACCTTATTGGGACAGGCCCGAATAAACTGAGCTACAAAACATTAGGATTTTGTATTTGCCACTCACCTGGCATTCCGCTCAAAAGCTGCCGAAAACACCTCAATGAAATTTTCTTTTGCCTCACTTTTAGAAGGTATTGTATTGTCAAATGTAGGATCCACACTGTCAAATGCTCGCCGTTTCAAGGGATCTGACAGTATTTCATTGGCTGCAAGGTAATAAAAATGCTATTAACAAATTACCAAAATCCAAACAGCCCATAGTTACAAACCAAACTGAAAAATTTAATTACAATGAAATCTTACTATCACTTTTACATTTAAAATGTAATTGAAATTTTTCACAAATTAGGGTTTGACATATTACAGCAAGGGTTTATGTATCTGGCCTTCAGATTCAATAAAAGTAACAATAAAAAATGTAACAATAAAAGATATTTGCACAAGTTTACTTATGATGCACAGAAGTACAATCTTACCTTTAGTAATACATGTAAAATAATCATTGTCCCCTTCACCTATTTGTTCACCTGCAGCTTTCCTTTTGTCAGGATGATGTTTCAATACCATTGCCTTATCTAAAAGGAAATATAGTGACTTAACATCGATTTACACAAAAATTAATGTTTTAAACAGTCAATTTACTGAAACCTGCATTTACAATCCTGAATGAAGCACATCCAAACTGTCTGTACGCTTCAAGAGGGATTTAGCTCCACTTCTAAATTTGTTTCGATTAATTGAGTTTCTTGTCTAATATCTATTTCCAATTCCTTAACTCCCTTAGGTAGGGACATGCAGCAATTGGCCTCCAAAAGCCAACTGTTTACAACTACCACTCATTGCTCCACTCCCTGCCCTTATAAATGACCTTCATGGGAAATCACAGTATATTTCATATTTTTTAAATGGTGCAAAAATAGAAACCTATTGTGTACTGCATATATTACGTAGAAACATCGATGCTCAGCGGTTAGCACAGCTGCCTCACAGCAACAGGGACACGATTTGTGGGATTCTACCCTTGGGCGACTGACTGTGTGGAGTGTGCACATTCTCAGAGTGTCTGTGTAGGTTTCCTCCCAGTGTTCTGGAATTCCTCCCAAAGTCCAAAGATGTGCAGGTTGGGTGGATTGGCAATGCTAAATTGTCCATAGTATCCAGGGATGTGCAGGCTATGTGGATTAGTTAGGTGCAAAATGAAAGATTACAGGGATAGGGTGAGGATGACGTGGTCTAGGTGAGATGCTCTTCAGAGGGTAGGTGTGGATGGTCCAAATTGCCAGTTTCCACACTCTAGGGCTTCTATGATTCAATGAATAGTTATTTTTATGTCAAATTGTACTTTCTAATCAAAGAAACACATTCTAACAAATGCTATCAATAGTTTTGTTTTGGCAGTCTATTTATAGATTGGATTGTCAAATCCGATCTGTGAATCTGCTAGAGCTCATAAGAGGATGCTAAGAGATTCATAAAACCAAATAGCTTTTCAACTGTATGTTACTATGTGCTATTTCTATTTTACACACAATTTTTAAAAATTAGTAGCAATGATAGCATGTCACTGTTTTCTTTCTCAAGTCATTGACAGTTATTTTGACATCCTAGAGAGGCTTGCCCATGAGAGTATGCTAACATTTAAAAGGAGATCCATGCAAAACAAATCTCCTGGTTTGCACATAATTGATGACATAACAGGTCCTAGCTTTGAAGAATCCATGCTGGAAGATTCCTGGGTTTATAACCACGTTTAACTAAAAATCTTATTGCTGATAAGCCTAATCAAACCAAAATTCATTTGAGCAAGGCTGCCAGTGAGAATGCCAAATGCAAAATTAAACATTTATATTTTGTACCTAATGATAATAAGTTGTGTTGAGATTTTCTTGAATTCGTACTGCTGTTCCTGAGCCACATTTTTCCCCTTGCATGGTCAAACAGTGTTACAAAGGTAAATTTAATTGATTTCCTTCAAGTGAAAAAAAGACTATTGTACAGAATTATGAAGAAATACCGTCAAGTGATTTTATTTACTCAAAAAATAATTATCAAAAACCCAAAAGGTTACTGTTTCAATGAAATGTGGCCAATTACACAATGGAATGACCCAAAATCCTGTTGTAGTGCATGTCTAGATGCAAATGCCACAGCAATTTCAGGCAAAGGCAGATGTGCAATTAAACAAATTCAAAGGTCACTGTCTGAAATTTACAGTTTTGTTATTAGTTTTGCAAAATTGGCATCATTTTGGCTGTGTCATGAAAAGTGTGAAGTTCCTGTGTAATCATGGTAGATATAGAAACATAGGAATTAAGAGCAGAAATAGGCAATTCAGCCCTTCGAGCCCTCGCTGCCATTTAAAATGATCGTGACTGATCTTATTCTGGTCTCAACTCCACTTTTCTGTCTGCTCTCCATAGCCCTGTATCCTGCTTTTCATCAGAAACATATCCATTTCTTTTTCGAATTTGTTGATTGATACTGCCTCTGCTGCACTCTGTGGGAGTGAGTTTAACAGATTCACAACCTCGTCATCTCAGTTTTGAACTTAACAGTTCTCATTCTGTATCGATGACCTCTTGTTCAAGACTGTCCCACAGGGGGAACATCTGTTCCACGTCAACCTTATCAATCTCCCTTAACATTTTAAATGTCTCAATTAGATTGCCCCCTCATTCTTCTCAACACAAGCCCAAGCTATTCAACTGCTCCTTGTATAATAGCACTTTCACCACTGGAATCAACCTTGTGAATCTCCTCTTAAACTGCCTCCAGTGCCACCATCACATTCCTCAAGTAAGGAGGCCAAAACTGGACATAATACTTCAAGTGTGGTCTCACCAATGTCTTAAATAATTATATCAACAGTTTTTTGTTCTAATCCAGTCCTTTTGTAATAAGTTCCAGGATTCCATTTGTCTTTCTTATTATATGCTGCACCTACTTTTCTACTCTAATGATTCATGCACAAACAAGCCCAGATCTCTGTGCACTGACACACTTTGAATCTGATGACCACTGAAATAATAATTTGCCCTTTTATTTTTCTGACCAAAATGGACAACCTCGCATTTATCCACGTTAAACTCCATCTGCCAGATTCTGGCCTACTCTCCTAACCTATCAATATCCACCTGTAAACTCTTTCTCTCTTCAACACTGCCTGCTTTCCCACCGATTTTAGTATCATCCGCAAACTTTGCTATGTTTCACTCTGTCCCTGTTTGCAGATCATTTACATAGATTATAAATAGTTGAGGTTGGAGAACTGAGCCCTGAGGCACCCCGCTGGTTAGAGTTCACCATCCAGAGAAGGACCCATTTATCCTGACCTCTGCTTTCAATCAGTCAGCAGATCCTTTATCAAACCAATACTCTACTCTTAACCCGCTAAGGTCTAAGCTTCTGGATCAATCTTTCACATGACACACTGGCAAACAAACTATATTCAAAACAGAAAGTTAAGGCTTATATATAGAGTCATAGAATTACACAGCATGGAATCAGATCCTTCAGTCCAACTCGGCCACACTGACCAGATATCCTAAATTGAATTACTCCCATTTACGAGCAGTTAACCCTCTATAAGGTCACCCCTCAGCCTCCGACGCTCCAGGGAAAAAAAGCCCCTGCCTCTCCCTATAGCTCAAACCTTCCAATCCTGGCATCATCCTTGTAAATCTTTTCTGAACTCTTTCAAGTTTCACAAAATCTTTCCTACAGTGGGGAGATCAGAATTGAATTCAGTATTCTGAAGTGGCCTAATCAATGTCCTGTGTAGCCACAACATGACATCCCAACTCAAACTTAATGCACTGATCAGTGATGCCAAACGCCTTCTTCACCACTCTGCGACTCCACTTTCATGGAACTATGCACCTGCACGCCTAGGTCCTTGCTCAATAACACTGTAAGGCCCTGCTACTAACTGGAAAACTCCTTCCCTAATTTGCCTTACCAAAATACAACACCTCACATTTATCTAAATTAAAACTCCACTTGCTACTTCAGTTGGCAATTATATTTGCAGCACAAATATCAACAACAAGTACGAGAAGTTAAAGCAAGCACAGCAAACTCTAGGAGAAAGTGAGGACTGCAGATGCTGGAGATCAGAATTGAAAATATGGTGCTGGAAGATCACAGCAGATCAGGCAGCATCCAAGGAGCAGGAGAATCGACGTTTCGGGCATAAGCCCCTCACTGGAATGAAGCGTTTATGCCTGAAATGTTGATTTCCTGCGCCTCGGATGCTGCCTGACCTGCTGTGCTTTTCCAGCACCACACTCTTGACAGCAAACTCTAGGCCAATATCAAGGACAAAAAATATGTTATTGCAAAATTTCTACATAATATTATTGTATCAAAATTAAATCTCTAGGTATTCTAACATTTCCTCCAAGGTAAGAGGGTCAACACATTTTCTATTTAATTTTTAAACTCCTTGAATATAAATTAAGTCGAATAAACAAGTTTTGATTAACAAATTTAAATGAGTTGAAAACATAAAGCATGGTGCAAAAATAAGTGGAAATAAAAAGAGCGAATCCTTCAGATTATATCAGAAAAATACTTACGTGCAGCTTTGATTTGCCTTTGCGTTGCTTTGTACCTCAAATGTACAAGTCCCAGGACTGCATAATGATCTTGATTCTACAAACAATAAAAAAAAATTAACTGTCAAAATGATGAAGAAAGTATTATAGAGGGGGACATCGTAGATTAATCAATAAACCATTCCACTCAGTACCATATGAGTTGCTGAGATTTAGTTTCCTGTTTTCTTCATAACTTACAAGGAAAAATAAACTTTTCCTATCTTTAGAGTTAACATATTAGTATTTCTACAGGATATTCTGAATTTGCAGCATCTTGGGAGAGTAGTATTTTTAAATCAAAACCGATCACCTTAACAGCAGTGGAATTGAAAGCCAGATTGTCTAAATTTACTACCTTCACAATGTATTTATTAGAAGTTTGTTAAGAAGAAGATAAATGGCTTCCCTTATCACCAACCATTCTCATCATCATGAGTGGTCGCGAACCAATTGGTGCTTAAAATCATGTGCTACTAATAGTTTCTTCAGTGAGGATCATATTCAGTTAAATACAGATCAGTATGGTGTGTTCAATTCAATAACTGTATAAATAAAAATGCAGTTTGAATTATTAAATAATCCATGGATTTTCTTTTTGCTGCGGAGAACTCTGACCCTTTCTGTGTGCTCAATGAGTCATTCCATGGTGTGCCATCAACCATGGAATGACTCCTCTGAAAATAGAAGCCACACCTTTGGGTAGGTAGGAGAATTGATTCAGAGAAACCATTGCATCAAGTGAAGGTGCAGAGAAGAAAAATTCTGGATATATGACATGAAAGAAATTCACAACTTGAGCAGCAAAATTTCATCAGCAAATACAACCCAGGTTTTAAACAAAATAAGTTTAGGTGGGGGGGGGGGGGGGGAGTGGTGGAACTGAAATTTTAAGTATTATCATTAGAATAAAATGAATGCACACCTTCCAGTCCTTTGGGTCAAGTGTTTTCAACAATGGATATTCCTCTAATTGTAATTCTTCATCTTCTGACTCAGATGACGATTCTTTCTCATCTTCCAGCTCATGAAAGGAAGCTGACACATTCCTCACCCGACGCTTTACAAGTGCTTCAAACCATCTTCCAACTGGCTCCACTGGACACAACACAGAAGCTACAAGTAAAAAAGAAATAGCTTAAAAGGTCTTGCTCTATACAGGTATCCTTATTCTACCAATCTTAAATAAAACTTTTAAGCACTGACATTCAAGTTAACATCTAGGGAACCTAACGTATAGGACAAAAAAGAAAATTGTGTATACCGTCATGACTGAAAGAGTAAAACATTAATGTTGAAAAAGTAGACAAATAATGATACAGGTGATTAGGAGGCCCTCTCCTTTAATTTTTATAACTTAACCAACGTAAGCAGCAAATATTGAGGGAGGTAAGCAGTTTCATGGCACTGAAGAGAGAATGAGTGAGTTACGGTAAGGGACAATGAATAATGTGAACATGGTAGTGCAGACTTTGTGTAAAGAATCACAGAGCTCATCATTAAGGAAAAGAAATGAAAAGTAACTTTGAGAATCTGTGCATGCACAATTAAAAGCGGATACCCAAGACATGGGACCCAACATAACCCATTCTTTGCTACGTTAGTATCTTCTTAGACCTGGCATTGAACTTGATGTAAAGGTGTGTAGATGCAGTTTTTACCCACTAGTTACCCAATAAACATGTCAGAAAAAGTTAGGTGCAAGTGAATTTTTAAGTGTGTGATAAATCAGTGACTGACAAGCAACTGCTCTAACACTGAAAACTAAATTTTACAAGTGTGGAATACGACCTTTTTTCCACATTTTAATTATTGTTGAAGAGGTTAAAAATGTATTATTTTTTCTTTGTCTTTATCTCTCTTAATCCCAATTTTCTTTCTCTATAGTTATGATGCTTCCAGTACATGATTTTACAATAAATTAAAATATCCAATTTATACTTACTGATTTAGACTATGCATGTCTCAGTGAGGATTCTTCAATCTGACGTTGTTGCTTGCCCTGCTCTCAGATGCCACACGTCCCCTGTAAAGGGCGCCAAACTGGATCAGACGCCTGATGACAGCAAGTTGCCGTTTAAAAGCCCACGAAGAATCTGTAGGCATTTACCAGCGTAGTGAACAGCAGGTGCCGTTCTTTCACAGCTAACTGAAAAATCCAGGACAATGTCTACCCCAAAAACTAATACGCTACTATAATGTCCCTTCACCAGAAACATCAAAAATTAAACCTATGAATTCAATGCGCCAAAGTACACTGCTATAATATCGCAAGCATTTTTGTAACTGAAACTAGAGTTAAGGGTGCTCTAGAAAATTATGTAACTTATTTTTTCCTTGCAGAAACTGGAGTGGAGTCTCTATTGCTAGTGGGGTACATTTGTGGGGGATACAGAAACCTAGTCCTCTGAAAGATACGTTTTCAAAACAAGTCTGTATAGCCCAGAAAAAAAAGTCATTAGGGTTCCTTCAATTTCCCAAAAAACAAACAGATCTGTACAATATATTTAAGCCTATTTGAAAAATGTAATAAATGTTAGGAGTCACTCTAGAGCACATTGAGAAAGGACATTTCAGTTAAAGAGCCCAAACACCTGTACAGTTACTAAAATTTGCTTTATAACCACGTAGCATTATTAGAATGACAATAAAGCTGACCAGTAAAAAACCCATCAGACCTTGCTTTAGCATGATCACACAGCAGTGAGAACAAGATACAATGTTTGTGAAAAATGAGTACAGTACTTCCAATCAGAATTTCTCAGCACTTGGGCAATGAATGGATATTTGAACTATTTTGATTCTATAGGCAACATGACAGTAATCCTACATACAGTTTTTCAAATGGTACTATAATACTCTTCAGCTTAATTTATTGTTCGTCTATGGGATTGTTTATTGGTATTTTCACAAAATTGCGTTTTCAATTAATTGTCGTGAGATTTTCTGAGATCATTGTCTTAGGCTAGTGATAACACACTTGAATCCATGACTTGACTCAATAACAAGCCACATTTGAGTGCTTGATCCAAGTTAATGCTTCAACATTATAGGCAGTTCTGCATGGTCAGAGATACTACTTTACAGATAAGACAATAAACCAAAGTTTTCCTTTTCAGTTGAATATGAAAAGGTCACACGTTGTTATTCAAACGAACGTTTCTGGTGTTCTTAGTAATAGTAATCTCTCAATCAAACATCAGTAAAAATTGTTAGATTGGACATTTGCCTCATTGTGGTTTATCGGATCTTGCTATGTTTCCTGAAATTACAAAATTCTAAAGTAATGAAATAATGAAAATAGACTGATCCACTGCTTTGTAAATAGTTTTTATTTTTCACTGTACGACAGCTCAATGGCTTGAAAGCTTGCGTTTCACATTTATGTGAGACTCAGTAATGCTTTTTTCTAGTTGAATGCAATGACACTAGCTGATTTCCAGCTAAAGAGAAAGTGCAAACAGGACTTTTGGTCCATTTTGGGACCGTAGTAACAGGGAAAATGTCACCATTGCTCATCAGTGTTACATTGAAACTGCTATAAACTGTCAGAGCATGCATATGTGTAGTTAAATGCAGAAATCCAGAAGTTGCTATTCTATGCTTTACCAAGCAGCACACTGTTGAAGTTCCCACTCGACAATGATTTACAAATGAGCAAGCAAGAACTTACTTTTTCACTGAAAACACTTGAAACCAGAAATGACACGTTGTTGAACAGGGTGTAACTGTTTTTAATGATATATTAAATTCATAATTACTTCTGAGGATCTTTGCATCTGAGAAACTAATTTGACTTAGTCACAGATTCATAGAGATGTACAGCACGGAAACAGACTCTTTCGTCCAACCCATCCATGCAGACCAGATATCCCAACCCAATCTAGTCCCACCTGCCAGCACCTGGCCCATATCCCTCCAAGCCCTTCCTTATTCATATAACCATCCAGATGCCTTCTAAATGTTGCAATTGTACTAGCCTCCACCACTTTCTTTGGCAGCTCATTCCATACACATACCACCCTCTGCCCCCAGGTCTCTTTTATATCTTTCCCCTCCCCCCCCCAAACCTATGCCCTCTAGTTCTGGACTCTCCCATCCTAGGGAAAAGACTTTGTCTATATATCCTAACCATGCCCCTTATGATTTTATAAGCCTCCATAAGGTCACCCCTCAGCCTCTGACACTCCATGGAAAACATCCCCAGCCTATTCAACCTCTCCCTACAGCTCAAATCCTCCAACCCTAGCAACATCCTTGTAAATCTTTTCTAAACCCTTTCAAGTTTTACAGCATCTTTCTGATAGGAAGATGACCAGAAAATATATTAAGGACAAAAGGGTAACTAGGGAGAGAATAGGGCCCCTCAAAGATCAATAAGGCTGC
Source organism: Chiloscyllium plagiosum (assembly GCF_004010195.1). Taxonomy (NCBI): domain Eukaryota; kingdom Metazoa; phylum Chordata; class Chondrichthyes; order Orectolobiformes; family Hemiscylliidae; genus Chiloscyllium; species Chiloscyllium plagiosum. The sequence continues at coordinate 32,017,326 of NC_057732.1, forward strand.
CTTTGTGTGGAGCCACAGAAAATGGGGGAGATACTAAATGAATATTTTGCATCAGTATTTACTGTGGAAAAGGATATGGAAGATATAGACTGTAGGGAAATAGATGGTGACATCTTGCAAAACGTCCAGATTACAGAGGAGGAAGTGCTGGATGTCTTGAAACGGGTAAAGGTGGATGAGTCCCCAGGACCTGATCAGGTGTACCCGAGAACTCTGTGGGAACCTAGAGAAGTGATTGCTGAGCCTTTTGCTGAAATATTTGTATCATCGATAGTCACAGGTGAGGTGCCAGAAGATTGGAGGTTGGCAAACGTGGTGCCAATGTTTAAGAAGG
>NC_057732.1:32018002-32044378 GCF_004010195.1 Chiloscyllium plagiosum
AACAAAGAGACCTTGGAGTGCAGGTTCATAGCTTCTTGAAAGTGCAGTTGTAGGTAGATAGGATAAGTAAAGAATGCGTTTGGTATGCTTTCCTTTATCGGTCAGAGTACTGAGTACAGGAGTTGGGAGGTCATGTTGCGGCTGTACAGGACATTGTTTAGGCCACTGCTGGAATATTGCGTGCAATTCTGGTCTCCTTCCTATTGGAAAGATGTTGTAAAACTTGAAAGGGTTCAGAAAAGATTTACAAGGATGTTGCCAGGGTTGGAGGATTTGAGCTGTAGGGAGAGGCTGGACAGGCTGGGGCTGTTTTCCCTGGAGTGTTGGAGGCTGAGGGGAGACCTTATAGAGGTTTATAAAATTATGAGGGGCATGGATAGGGTAAATAGGCAAAGTCTTTTCCTGGGGTCAGGGAGTCCAGAACTAGAGGGCATAGGTTTAGGGTGAGAGGGGAAAGATATAAAAGAGACCTAACGGGCAACCTTTTCACACAGAGGGTGGTAACATTTTAAGAGGCATTTGGATGGGTAAATGAATAGGAAGGGTCTGGAGGGATATGGGCAGGGTGCTGGTAAGTGGGACTAGATTGGGTTGGGATACTGGTCGGCATGGATGGGATGGACCGAAGAGTCTGTTTCCATGCTGTACATCTCTATGACTCTAATTGCACGTAATATTCCAACCAATGTCCTGAATAGCCGCAACATGACGTCCCAACTCCTGTACTCAATACTCTGACCAATAAAGGAAAGCATATCAAACGCCTTCTTAACTATCCTATCTACCTGTGGAATATCAAATTATTTCACAATGTAAAAAACCTAATATTTTAAAGACACTAAATTCTGAAGTTCAATGTTACTGTTTTTACTTTAATTCCATATCTATGTCCAAGTTTTTATGTTGCTCTCAAAAGTGACACATTGAAAAATTAAGGCGAATTGGTGGTTTTTAACTTGCTGTCTGCGAATACTTCGATGTGATTATACTTGATGCCTTCATTGTTGCTAGGTATCTGAGATCCCCTTAACTTGGCACCACATTCAAATGACCATTTGAAAAAAAGAGAAATATGCAACAGTGACTGCAAAGTCTTGGCTACAAAGCTGACTTCTCTACAAAGGAGTGCTTTCCAGAAATTTAAGAAAATTAACACTTGTGACGAATATCAAACTAAGTATTTTGTTTGAAAAGAATAATGAATTTAACTACTTTAGAAAGAAACTTAGAAATGATTACTCAAGACACATAGCTAAAACATTACCTACAAACTATAACCAATATTGTTTATGACTTATTAAAGATCTCTAGAAGACGATGGAATTGTTTGAACTACTACCATTTTGCAAAAATAGTATTTTTGAAAAATTAATATCTTTTATTGTAGTTGCAGATCATGTCTTCAGGTTGGTGCAGAATATTTTTGTGTGTTACTGTTAGGCATATTATTCACATTATATTTCAGCAAGGGGATTAAAAATGTGCAGTAAATTAGGTCACTGCATTTTAATTAGTTCAGTTTCTATTTATCAACTAATTCATCCATTCTATCGCATATTCCTAAAGTTAGTTCAAAAGGTAGATGTTATAATAATTCTTGACCAGCCAGGTAGTTGCTGTGAAGCATACACAACAAAAATTGAGCACTGTAAGCCATTGTAAGCAAACTACTTTCAACATGCATAATCTTTCAATTAATTTATTGTTCAAGCAAAGGAATCGACAGATTTATTAAATAGAGTTGCAAAGATCTGAAGACAACTTAGTCCAACATAGTTCATTCGTAAAGCTCCTCCGTTATGACCTCCATCTACTCTTATCCCTGACTGCTGCAAAGCTTCAACACAATCATCCCCTCATTCTGTACTTCCTACCTCCATCTTCCTCATTATACTTTTTACACATCATTCCTTTACAAAAACTGAGATGTAAGATGTAAATCAGAAATATGATGAATGCAACTTAAAAAAGACTTGTAAGCATTGGAGAAATAAAGTCTAGAAGTGGTATTAAGGATGATGGTTTCAAGAATGAAGTCCAAGTTTGGGAAGGAGGTGAACAACATTTCAAATAGTGAATGGTCTTGTTAGTGGAAAAGATATGGAGTTTGAAGGTCAGCTCTTGGTCAAGCAGGATGCCAGGGTTAAATAAAGTTTGATTCAGACCATGGTAAATAGCAATTCTGTGGCAAATGAGCAAATTGTACAACAAAGGTATTGAGTTTGGTCTTCCTGATTTTCAGATAGTAACTATGCCCTTAGTCTTTTTCACCCATCAAAATTCTTGGCTCATCTTTTTCTGACCTCAAAAGGTAACATTTACATTGAATACAGTAGCAGAGAGGGAACCAAACAGTATAATTATTCTTTCAAATCTAAACCCTATTTTCTCTCCATGATTAGTCTCTATAAAGCCCAAGTCAGGCCAATAACTGAACAATTGTCTCATTATAACTGGAAAGGATATAAGGTAAAACTAGTCACATGGCAAATTTTATCCTATCTACAAACTCCGTAACTATTCTCGCTTTGTACTATTATCAACACAATTATGGTCACTGCTGCTCTAATTTTTTTTCCATTTTTGTAGCTCCAAATACGCTAACTTTCACACTACCACTCTCGCAACGTCATGGTAATGAAATCGAGACTGAGTGGACAGCCTCCATTAACTCATTCCTTTCTGAAACTTCAAAATTGTAGAACTTATTATCCCTCATTTTCTTTCCTTTCTTCCTTCAACGATGTTAAATTGTTTTAAAATTCAAGTATGCCTTCTTTTAATTTAATTCTTCTTTCTTATTCTAACTATGATGAGTTCCTCCACAAGGGGTCTTGGAACTTCGTTTGATTTTCTCAATTTTAAATGAATATATCAACCAGTCCTCATCAATTAAAATTACGATAACAGACTTGTATCTACTGGTTTTTCTAAAACGAGGTCATACAAATAGCAAAAGTTAAATTCATATGAAATATCTCAACGTATTAAAGTTGACGTCAACTTAATCATTTGCGTTCATTACATTTACTCCTAGAATTCTCGTAATTTTGAGTTGAAACACGCGTTTAGTCTTCCTTGCTGCATTTTAAAAATACCAATACTTTGTTTCATAACCATTCTTTGTTCCTAGAAAATTGAACATAAGGTATACTGCGCCGTCCATGAATTCTATGTATTATGTATCATTATCAGTCTCTTTAAGGCTTCCAATTCAATCCTCACCAATACAGATCCTCTAAATATTGTAACCCCAGTAGTGGTGTCTGAGATAACCTTCCTAAAAGGTGGAGAAACTTCAAATGTTTCACGACTTAATCACTTGATAAAAACGTGAAACAACGCCACAGTGAATAAGGTCCGTTTCAGCCGTATATACGAATAAGACAGTGCACTTTCAGCCTGATTTCTGGTTTACTTTAACCTCTCGGTCTACGGGCTCCCCTCAGGGCCCAGAACAGAGACAGGCGGCTCTTTCTCTCCCCAAACTCTTACCTGGCAGGGTTTTAAAGACGGCGGTGGTGTGGCCTTCCTGCGCCTCGCACAACATCGTTAATGCACTCACTCCCTGGCCACACAAACTCTGTTCACAGGACCATCAAAAACAGGCTGTTAACTCCCCACTTCTTTGGCTGCTCCCAGCCGAAAAGCCGCCGCTGCCACCGGCTCCGCATGGACGCTACAACCAGCCGGCTGCCCTCACACTAGCGTTTCTGGGTCATTCCCTCCGCGTGCAGAGCATTGACTCCTCCGGCCAACCACTGAGGTCTTCAAAGAAACGTTCCGGAGAGCAATTCTACTAATGTATGCTGAGAGGGCGCTAGTGCCACAGTCTAAAGTCTTCCTTTCTCCATGTGAGACAGTCTACCCCAGACACGTGCAATGTCATTTGTGAACAGTTTGATGAAAAAAATTCCACTATTGCGTCCTGTTGGGATTGAATCTAGGACCAGTGGGCACAATTGAAATAAAAGGAAGATGCGACTTATGTCTGAGATAGTCATAGAGTCTAGATTAGAGTGGTGCTGGAAAAGCACAGTAAGTCAGGCAGCATCGGAGGAGCAGGAAAGTCGACACTTCAGGCAAAAGCCCTTCATCAGGAATGTAGGGATTTTGCGCAAGGGGCTTTCGCCTCATAGAGATGTACAGCACGGAAACAGACCCTTTGATACAACTCGTCCATGCAGACCAGGTATCCCAACCCAATCTAGTCCCACCTGCCAGCACCTGGCCCATATCTCTCCAAACCCTTCCTATTCATATACCCATCCAGATACCTTTTAAATGTTGCAATTATACTAGCCTCCATCACTTCCTCTGGCAGCTCATTCCATACACATACCACCCTCTGAGTGAAAACGTTTCCCCTTAGGTCTCTTTTATATCTTTCCCCTCTCACCCTGAACTTATGCCCTCTAGTTCTGGATTCCCCCACCCCAGGGAAAAGACTTTGTCTATTTATCCTTTCCATGCCCCTTATAATTTTATAAACCTCTAAAAGGTCACCCCTCGGCTTCCGACGCTCCAGGGAAAACAGCCCTGGCCTATTCAACCTCTCCCTATAGCTCAAATCCTCCAACCCTGGCAACATCCTTGTAAATCTTTTCTGAACCCTGAGGAAAGTTTTTTTTTGATGAAATGATTTTATTTAATTGAATTGGAATTTTTTAGTTGATTTTGAAATAAAGTGTTGCTATATATAAGTAAGTAGTCGATGTAAACTAGCAGATAAATCTTAAACAATGTTATACCTCCATAAGTAGGTTCTCTCCCCACCTTGGCTATCTGAGAAGGTGTTGAAACTTTTCAAATTATTTAGGGAGGCTCAGTCTTTAAGTACAGGTAGTTCTCATATAAAGGAGAAAGTGAGGACTGCATATGCTGGAGATCAGAGCTGAAATGTGTTGCTGGAAAAGCACAGCAGGTCAGGCAGCATCCAAGGAACAAGAGAATCGACGTTTCAGGCATAAGCCCTTCTTCAGGAATGAGGAAAGTGTGTACAGCAGGCTAAGATAAAAGGTAGGGAGGAGGGACTTGGGGGAGGGGCGTTGGAAATGCGATAGGTGGAGGGAGGTCCGCCTTCCTAACCTGCAATCTTCTTCCTGACCTCTCCGCCCCCACCCCACTCCGGCCTATCACCCTCACCTTGACCTCCCTCCACCTATCGAATTTCCAACGCCCCTCCCCCAAGCCCCTCCTCCCTATCTTTTATCTTAGCCTGCTGGACACACTTTCCTCAGTTCTCATATAAAACCTGTTTCAGCAGTGTGGTTTGGCTATAATGTCGCTGAAGAATTAGGGAAAGGTATTTTCGAGAACACTTACCTCTGTTCACAATAGTGCGATTCCAGTGGCAATCATTTCACACGCTTCATTCTGTGCATGTACCGATGTCAGCTGCCATCAGAGCATGTGAGGTACAACCTGTCTCATTCAACCCATGGACCACAATGCAATATCAGCTTTTAAGGCTTATTATTTAAGATGCACCTACAAGAGGCTGATTGCAGTTACTGACAGGGAATGTAAGGACAGTGTTCTTCAGTTTTGGAAGAGCTTTAACATCAAGAATGCAATTGACATTATTGTGGAGGCCTGGGGTGATATCAGTAAGGTGCTGAAAAAGCACAGCAGGTCAGGCAGCATTCGAGGAGCAGGAAAATTGACGTTTCGAGCAAAAGTCCTTCATATTTCCAGATGAAGGTCTTTTGCCCGAAATGTCGATATTTCTGCTCCTCGGATGCTGCCTGACCTGCTATGTTTTTCCAGCACCACACACTCGACTCTAATCTCCAGCATCTGCAGTCCTCAATTTCGCCTGATATCAGTAAGGATGCAGTTTGGTGGCAGCTTCTCCCAGATTTCTTTCAAGGTTTTAAAGGATGTGAACCACTAGAGGAGTTTCCAAAAATCATAGACCATTGTGTTGCCCTTGCAAAGCAGGTTGGCTTTGAAGAAGTGGAAAGTGAAGATATTGAAGAGTGACTTGAAGACTCACTGTGAAGTCCCCTCTACAGCCTATCAACAACAGCTTGTGGCTGAGGTGTACATGCAAGTTGGAGATGAAAAAGATGAAGTCCAGGATGCAACACCACAAGAGCTTTCCACTTTTCTTTTGTCTTCTATCCTGAGGGAAATTGAAAGGCAGTTGCAGCTGTGATAGAACAATGATTACAATGCAGAATGAAGCAAGCAATTCATTCAATATCATCTGGCATCTGATGAACAGCTTCTTCAAGACAGAAGACAAAGGGCAAAACAGCAAAAACTGGATGTCTTTTTTAAACCAACCCCCAAGAAACAGTCTGAAGACAATCAACCAAAACCATCCACTTCTGCAACCACAACTACAGCGGAAGGTGGTAATGACGATCCTGCATTAACAATACTTTTTCAATGTAATGTGTTAAATTTATTTTGTTTTGTTAATAAATATGATTAAACCTTCATTCAAGCTGTGCTTTACTTTGTGTTAGGCTTTTTGATGATTTTTAAGCAATCTTGAATGATATTTTTTGCTGGTCTGTCCCAGCCCCACTTTTCCCATAGGCCCTATTATTTCTATTAAGCAATTTTGTGTTAAGTGAGATTTCACTGGAACACAGCTACAGTGTTATAGGAGAACTACCTGTATATTTAGGGTAGAGATTGGTAGATTTCTGAATACCAGTGTTGTATAGTGTTATGTGGATAGAGTGAATGAAAGGCATTGAAGTATCCAATCAGCAATGATTGTATTGAATGATGGATAGGTGGACCAGGCTGAATAATCCACTCCTGTTCCTATAAATAATACACATGAATGTAGCATCTTTAACATAAACTAACCCCGTAGATGTTTCATGGATGTGGGTCTCAAAGGAGGAGTCTGTGAGGTGTAGAGAGTTAGAAGGAATTCCAGAGTTTAGGACTTTGATGGTTGACATCACATTTGGTAATTCAAGACAAAAGACACATGGACAAAAAAGGACATCAAAGTTGGAAGAATAGAGTTCTCTGAAGGCTGGACGAGGGTAAATCACAGGTAACAGTTTGTTGATGGTGGGGCCAGCCAGGAGATTATTAGAATTGTTGAAGTAAAACAAAAGCAAAATGGGTAAGAGGGCCAATGCATAGTTTACAAAGGAAATTAAAGATAGTATCCGATCCAAGGAAAGAGCATACGGATTGGCCAAGAAAAATAATAGGTCTGAGGATTGGGAGCAGATTAGGATTAAGCAAAGAAGGACCAATGAATTGATTAAGAAGAAGAAAATACAGTGTGAAAGTAAGCTTGCAGGGAACATAAAAACTGACACTAAGAGTTTCAATAGGTATGTGAAGAGAAAGAGATTGGTGAAGACAAATGTAGGTCCCCCACAGACAAAAATAGGGAAATGTATAGTAGGGGACAAAGAAATGGCTGAGCAACTGAATATATATCTTGGTTCTGTCTTCACAAAAGAAGACACAAATCAGTTACCGGAAATGTTGGAAAATGCGAGATTTAGTGAGAGGGAAGAACTGAAAGAGATCAATATTAGTAGAGAAATGGTGCTGAGAAAACTGATGGGATTGAAGGCAGATAAGTCCCCAGAACCTGATAATCTACATCCCTGAGCACATAAGGAAGTGGCTCGAAAAATTGCGGATGCATTGGTGGTTGGCTTCCAGGATTCTGTGACTCTGGAACAGTCCTTGCACATTGGAGGGTAGCTAATGTCACTCCAATATTAAAAAAGGGAAGTCGAGAGAAAACAGGGAATTATAGACCAGTAAAGCTAACATTGCTAGTGAGGAAAATTCTCAAATCCATTATCAGGGACTTTATAGCAGAGCATTTAGAAAGCAGGATCAGACAGAGTCAACGTGGATTTTTGAAGGGGAAATCATGCTTGACAAACCTGTTGGAATTCTATGAAGATGTAACTAGTAGAGTTGACAGGGGGGAGCCAGTTGATCTGGTATATTTGGACCATCAGACAGCATTTGACAAAGATGTTATTGTGCAAGATTAAAGTGCACGGGATTGGGGTAAGTGTATTGAGATGGATAGAAAACTGGTTAGAGACAAAAAAAACTGCAGATGCTGGAATCCAAGGTAGACAAGTGGGAGGCTGGAAGAACACAGTAAACATCAAGAAGTGGAGAAGTCAAATTTTCTGGTGTAACCCTTCTTCAGGACTGGGGTGCATGTAAGGGGAGATGCAGATAAAGGAGGTGGGGTTCGGGAAGGACGGGATGGTGAGGTAGGGATAGGTGAACACAGGTAGAGGTTATCACCTGGTTAGTCAATGGGAGGAATGAATCCAATTGGTAGCTGGAAGGAAGGGTCGATTAGAGGAATGGAAGGGAGGGGTCGGGCTGGGAAGGGAGTCGGGGATGGGATTTAAAATTGGAGAACTCACTGTTGAGTCCTCCGGGCTGTAGTCTGCCCAGGTGGGAGATGAGATGTTGTTTCTCCAATTTGTAGTCTGATTCGCTGATTGGTGAAGACCAAGGATGCTCATTGTCAGAAAGGGAGTGAGAAGGGGAAGTAAAATGGGTGGTGACAGGGACGTTAGTTCGGCCCTTGCGAGCCCAGTTGAGATGCTCAGCAAAAAGTGCCCTGAGTTACATTTGGTCTCACTGATGTAGAGAAGACCACATCAGGAGCACCGGATACAGTAAACTAGGTTGGAAGAGAGGCAGGTGAACTGGTTAGCAGAGAGGAAAGAAGGTGTAGGAATTAATGGGTCCTTTTCAAATTGGCAAGCAGTAACTAGTGGGGTGCCACAGGGATCAGTGCTGGGACCCCAGCTATTCATAAAATATAATGAATGATTTGGATAAGGGAACAAAATGTAACATCTCAAAGTTTGCAGATGATACCAAGATGGGTGGGAGAGTGAACTGTAACGAGGATGCAGATATCCTTCAGCATGATCTGGACAGGTTGGGGAGTGAGCAAATCGATGGCAGATACCGTACAATTTGGATAAATATGAAGTTATTCACTTTGGAAGCAAAAGCAAGAAGGCAGATTACTACCTGAATGGGCTGTAAATTGGGAGGGGGAGTGTGTAGCAGGACCTGGGTGTCCTTGTGCACCAGTCGCTGAAGGTAAACATGCAAGTGCAGCAAGCAGCAAAGAAGGCAAATGGTATGTCAGCCTTTATTTCCAATACAGGAGCAAGGATGTGTTGTTACAGTTATACAGGGCCTTGGTGAGGCCACAACTAGAATATTGTGTGCAATTTTGGTTTCCTTTTCTTGGCCTCCTGGCTTTCGAGGGAGTGCAGTGAAGGTTTACTAAGCTGATAATTGGGATGGCGGGACTCATGTATGAGGAGAGATTGACTAGGTTAGGATTGTTTTCACTGGAGTTTAGACGAAGGAGAGGGGAGCTCATAGAGACTTATAAAATTCTATCAGAACTAGACAGGGTTGATGCAGGGAGGATGTTCTTGATGGCAGGTGTGTCCAGAACCAGGGGTCACAGTCTCACATTTCAGAGTAGACCATTTAGAATGGAAATGAGACGTTTCTTCGCCCCAAGAGTGCTGAGCCTGTGGAATTAATTACCACAGGAAGTAGTTGATGCTAAACATTGAATGTATTCAAGAGGTGGCTACATATAGGACTTGAGGTGAATGGGATCAAAGATTATGGGGACAAAGTAGGATTAGGTTATTGAGTCAATCGGTCATGATCGTGATGAATGGCACAGCAGGCTCGAAGGGCCAAATGGCCTCCTCCTGCTCATATCTTCTATGTTCTATGTTTAATTCTGGAGAATCTCTGCAAGTCTGGCATCATCTGTGGTCAAAGTTAATAATCACACAACACCAGGTTATAGTCCAATAGGTTTATTTGGAAGCATTAACTTTCGAAGCTCTGCTTCTTCATCAGGTAGTTGTCGAGCAGGACCATAAGACACAGAATTTATAGCAAAAGGTTACATTGTCATGTGGCTGAAATATATTAAGCAAATGTAGATTAAATCTGTCATCTTTTAGAATAGTTTTGCTAGTTTTGGTTCGTTAATATATAAATCCCAGAACTCCTTTTAACTCTGACTGGGAGGGAACACTCCTGTCTGTTGATTGTTGTGTGGTGTCCATTCATCTGTTGCCTTCGCCTCTGCTCGGTCTCACCAATGTACCATGCCTCAGGGCATCCTTGCCTGCAGCAAATGAGATAGACGACATTGGCTTAGTCACATGAGTACCTGCCATGAACATGGTGGGTGGTGTCTCCACGTGTAATGGTGGTATCCCTGTCCACTCTTGACACGTCTTGCAGAGTTTGCTGCGATAAGGCACGGTGGATGGGCGGCACGGTGGCAAAGTGGTTAGCACTGCTGCCTCACAGCGCCAGAGACCCGAGTTCAATTCCCGACTCAGGCGACTGACTGTGTGGAGTTTGCACATTCTCCCCGTGTCTGCGTGGGTTTCCTCCGGGTGCTCCGGTTTCCTCCCACAGTCCAAAGATGTGCGGGTCAGGTGAATTGGCCATACTAAATTGCCCGTAGTGTTAGGTTAAAGGGGTAAATGTAGGGGTATGGGTGGGTTGCGCTTCGGCGGGTCGGTGTGGACTTGTTGGGCCGAAGGGCCTGTTTCCACACTGTAAGTAATCTAATCTAATCTAAGTAATCTAATCTAAAAAAAAGGTTGTACGGTGTTGTATAAATTGTTGTACCAACAATTTATTCCAAAATCAGCTAAAACCTCCACTGCTATTAAATGAAATGCTTTCATCAATAATAACTAATCTCACATTAATATGTGCTCTGATGGGAAATGTTGTTTCAGCACAATTTGTTTTGCCCATCACAAAGATGGCGACGGCGGGACCAAGTAGTCACGGAGCGGATACTGGCAAGGTAATTTCCGGTGCACCGCGGTGCACTTTGGGAGCAGGGCCTGGAATAGTGCTGTGTAACGCTCCGAGTTTAGGTTTGAGGCCGAGCCTGAATTGTTGTGATCATGCCAGATTACCTGGGAACCGATCAACGTAAAGCTAAGGAAGAAAAAGAAGAAGAAAAGCCCATTCGAGGTGAGTTGATGGCTTAAACTGGTGTCGGGAATGGAGTCTGGTCTTGTCTGGTTTGGGCGCAGAGGCCCTGTTACTGTGCCGTTCAGGAGCAGAATCCAACTCCTCGGGTCATGACCATCATTTTATTTTCTTTATCCAAAATCATCAGCCTCTACTTTGACCTGTCAAGCCAATTCTATTCGTGCCATTTTGCTGCGCCCAAATTGACGGTCTGACAGCCTTGAATACATTCAATGAACCAGCTTCTATTGCCGATTTCAGTAAATTCCAAAACTAACGACCAGAGAGGCGTAGAGATGTACAGCACGGAAACAGACTCTTCGGTCCAACTCATCCCTGCCGACCTTCCTAACCTAATCTCGTCCCGCCTGCCAGCACCGGGCCCGTAACCCTCCAAACCCTTACTATACATATACCCATCAATAAATCTTTTAAATGTTGCAATTGTTCCAGCCTCTACCACATCCTCTGGCAGCTCATTCCATTCACGTACCACCCTCTGTGTGAAAAAGTTGCCCCTTAGGCCTCTTTTCCACTCTTGCCCTTAACCTATGCTGTCTAGTTCTCGACTTCCCCACCCCAGGGAAAAGACTTTATCTATTTATTCTATCCATGCCCTTAATGATTTTATAAACCTCTATAAAGTGACCCCTCAGCATCCAAAGTGTCAGGGAAAACAGCCCCAGCCAATTCAACCTCTCCCTATAGTTCGAATTCTCAAGTTTCACAACATCATTCTGATAAGAAAGAGACCAGAATTGCACGCAATATTCCAAAAGTGGCCTAACCAACGTCGTGTGAAGTTGCAACATGACCTCCCAACCCCTGTACTCAATACTGACCAATAAAGGAAAGCATATCAAATGTTGCCTTCACTATCCTATCTTGCTGTGACTCAAATTTCAAGGAGTTATGAACCTGCACTCCAAGGTCTCTTTGTTCAGCAACACTCCCTCGGATCTTACCATTAAGTGTATATGTGCTGCTAAGATTTGCTTTCCCAAAACGCAGCACCTCACATTTATCTGAATTAAATGTCATCTGCCACCCCTCCACCCATTGGCCCATCTGATCAAGATCCCGTTGTAATCTGAGGTAACCTTCTTCGCTGTCCACTACACCTCCAACTTTGGTGTCATCTGCAAACTTACTAACTATACCTCCTCTGTTCACATCCAATTCATTTAGATAAATGACAAAATGTAGTGGACCCAGCAGTGTTCCTTGTGGCACTCCACTGGTCACAGGTCTCCAGTCTGAAAAACAACCCTCCACCAACACCCTCTTTTCTTCCACCTTTGAGCCAGTTCTGCATCCAAATGGATAGTTTTCCTTGTATTCCATGAGATCTAATCTTGCTAACCGGTCTCCCATGGCGAACCTTGTCGAACGCATTATTGAAATCCATATCGATTATGTCCGCCACTCTGCCCTCATCAATCCTCTTTGTTACTTCTTCAAAAAACTCAATCAAGTTTGTGAGACATGATTTCCCATGCACAAAGCCATGTTGACTATCCCTAATCAGTCCTTGTCTTTCCAAATATGTGAAAATCCTGTCCCTCAGGATTCCCTCCAACAACTTGCCCACCACTAACGTCAGGCTCACCGATCTATAGTTCCCTGGCTTGTCCTTACCACCCTTCTTAAACAGTGGCACCACGTTAGCCAACCTCCAGTCTCCCAGAACTCACCTGTGACTATCAATGGTACAAATATCTCCGTAAGGGGCCCAGCAATCACTCCCCTAGCTTCCCACAGAGTTCTAGGGTACACCTGATCAGGTCCTTTGTATTTCAAGACATCCAGAATGTCATCCTGTTTAATACAGACATTTTTCAAGATGTGACCATCTGTTTCCCTATATTCAATATCTTCCATCTCCTTTTCTACAGTAAATACTGATGCAAAATACTCTTTTAGTATTTCCCGCACCTCCTGCGGTTCCCCACAAAGGCCACCTTGCTGATCTTTGAGGGCCCTTATTCTCTCCCTAGTTCCCCTTTTGTCATTAATGTATTTGTAAAAACCCTTTGGATTCTCCTTAGCCCAACTTGCCAAAGCTATCTCCTGTCCCCTTTTTGTCTCCTGATTTCCCTCTTATGTATAGTCCTACTGCCTTTATACTCTTATAAGGATTCACTCAATCTATCCTGTCTATACCTTACATGTGCTTCTTTCTTTTTCTTAAGCAAACCCTGAATTTCTCTGATCATCTAGATTCCTTACACCTACCAGCCTTTCTTTTCGTCCTAAAAGGAATGTACTGTCTCTGAATCTCATTGTCTCATTCCTGAAGGCTTCCCATTTTCTCGTCATTCCTTTACCTGCGAAAATCTGACCCCAACCAGCTTTTGAAAGTTCTTGCCCAATAGAGTCATAGAGATGTACAGCATGGAAACAGGCCCTTCGGTCCAAAATTAGCCTGGAAATAGATTTCTCACCTCCCTATTAAATCAGAAATTCTTTATCCTTAAACTCTGACCCTCCCCAGTTCTGTGTTTCCCCTATTTTTGATTTTTTCAGTAAATGTAAATTGTTTTTAGTAAAACTGTTTCAAGATAGTGCTTGGGTGGGCAAGCCTTGACTTTGCAAGGGCAGTAAAACTAGGGCTTGCAGTTTCCAAATTTAGAATAGTAAAGATGATCCTTGCCAAATTTTCAAAGTCAGACTTATTCGTTAATTTTAACTTGACACCGGGTACATGGAAAAACATGTACATTGCCAGATGTTTGTGTTAATTTTGGGGACTTGAGTTAGTAGCTCACCCCAGTTTTAAGATGATTGTTACCAAAGCAAGGTTTTTTTTGGCATTAGTGATTGGGTGTAGTAGTTAGGAGTATTGTTGTTTTTATTGGAAGTGAGCCTTTTTTAATGTGTAAAGTGCAGCAATAAAGCTGGCCATCATTCATGTTGAGAGTTTCCCATCCATTAAAATGTGTTCGGTGGAAGTAGCCATGCAAGCAGCTGGAGGCTTCCAAGCCCATAGTACATTGGACAAAATACTTAATAATTGGAGTGATATCTGCATCTGCTGTTGGGTTTGTTGTAACTCTTTGACTATAGCCACTATAGACCAAATAGAACAACATAGAACAGTACAGCACAGTACAAGCCCTTTGGCCTTCGATGCTATGCTGGCCTTTTATCTTAGCTGAAAATGTGTTGCTGGAACAGCGCAGCAGGTCAGGCAGTATTCAGGGAACAGGAGAATCGACGTTTCGGGCATAAGCCCTTCTTCAGGAATGAGGAAAGTCTTTCCTCATTCCTGAAGAAGGGCTTATGCCCGAAACGTCGATTCTCCTGTTCCCTAGATGCTGCCTGACCTGCTGCGCTGTTCCAGCAACACATTTTCAGCTCTGATCTCCAGCATCTGCAGACCTCACTTTCTCCTGGCCTTTTCTCTTACTCAAAGATCAAACTAACCTACATAACCTTCATTGTACTATCTTGCATGTGGGTGAAAGTGACGACTGCAGATGCTGGAGATCAGAGTCTAGATTAGAGTGGTGCTCGAAAAGCACAGCAGGTCAGGCAGCATCCGAGGAGCAGGAAAGCCCTTTTGCCCGAAACATGATTTTCCTCCTCATCGGATGCTGCTTATCTTGCATGTGTCTATCCAAAAGCCGCTTAAATGCCCCTAATGTATCTGACTCTACTATCACTGCTGGTAGAGCATTCCACGCACCCACCACTCTGAGAAAAGAACCTACGTCTGACATCTCTGCAAATCCTTCCTCCAATCCCCTTAAAATTATAGCTGAAAATGTGTTGCTGGAGAAGCACAGCAGGTCAGGCAGCATCCAGGGAACAGGAGAATCAACGTTTCGGGCATAAGCCCTTCTTCAGGGCTTATGCCCGAAACATCGATTCCCCTGTTCCCTGGATGCTGCCTGACCTGCTGCGCTTCTCCAGCAACACATTTTCAGCTCTGATCTCCAGCATCTACAGACCTCACTTTCCCCTTAAAATTATACCCCCTCGTGATAGACATTTCTGCCATGGGAAAATGTCTCTGGCTATCCACTCTATTTATGCCTTTCAACATCTTGTCCACCTCTAGCAAATCACCTCTCATCCTTCTCTACTCCAGTAAGAAAAGCCCTAGTTCCCTCAACCTTTATTCATAGGTTGTGCCCTCCAGTCCAGACAGCATTCTGGTAAATCTCCTCTGCACCCTCTCTAAAACTTTCACATCCTACCTATAAAGAGGTGAGCAGACCGGAACATAATATTCCAAGTGTGGTCTCATCAGGGCTCTACAGGGCTGCAGCATAACCTTGCAGTTCTTAAACTCAATCACCCTGCTAATGAGAACCAGTACACCATACAGCTTCTTAACAACCCTCTCAAGCTGGGTGACAACTTTGAGGGAGCTATGGATATGGTCCCCAAGATCCCTCTGTTCCTCCACACTGCCGAGAATCCTGCCTTTAACCCTGTATTCTGCATTCAAGTTCGACCTTCCAAAGTGAATCACTTCACACTTTTCCAGGTTGAACTCCGTCTGTCACTTATCAGACCAATTCTGCATCCTGTCAATGTCTCGGTACAACCTACAACAGCATTATCCACAACTCCAACAACCTTTGTGTCATTATACACTTACTAAGCCAACCTTCTACTTCCTTATCCAAATCATTTTATATAAACATCACAAAGAGCAGAGGTCCCAAATCGATCCCTGTGGAACACCACTGGTAACCAAGCTTCAGGCTGAATGCTTTCCATCTACCACCATCCTCTGTCTTCTCTGGACCAGCCAATTCCGAATCCAGATTTCCCTGTATCCCATGCCTCCTCAGATATGTTTATCTCTTGGATTGTCTGGAAATAATGATTTGTGGGTATAAGACCATTTTTGCATGGACCATGAAATGGAGGAAGCATGCAAATGACTTCTTAATGGCCTTCTGAGTCACATTGAGGTGTTCCAAAATATTAATTTTTAAATTTATACTCCTATCTCTTAACTCTTCAGGTTTACTGTATGACAAATCTTGCTCTCCTTTATAGTATCTTTCTTAGTCTGGTGAACCTGTATGGACTGTCACTCAATAGTCAGTTCTAAAGTCTTGAGGTAAGTGGGGACTGGTTAATTCAGTTACTCAATGTCTAAGATTTGATGCAGAATGATACCACCACTATGGGTTCAATCCCTATGCCTGTGATAGTTCTTGAAGACTTAACATTTGCCTTGCCTATGCTTAATGCAGAATTGTGTTCTGTATAACTACTAGTCTAACAGCAGGAGGTGCCTACGGTTTCTCATGGTTAATTATCTTTACCTAAACTAACTTGCTATTTATTGACTTGCATAAGAACATCCTTGCCGTTAAAGTTGAGATCACGTTCAGCTGCTTCTCTCTCTTTGTCCAGCTTGTGAAACCCCAACATCCCACACAATCTTAGCTTTCATCTAAATGCATACTGTGTCTCTGATAGCTACTCAAGCTCTCAGTGAGCACTAACTTCAAGTATTTTTACTTCATTTTAAACTGATTATTTTCCCTTTAATTTTATTTGTGAAAGTAGTTTCCATGTTATCATCAAAAACATTACTTTTTAGCCCAGTTATCATATAATGATTCTTAATTCCAGCTAATATATTTTTCATTTCTGATTATACCTCCTTTTATTTGATTGCAGCATTAGATGAAGGGGATATTGCCCTCCTGAAGACTTACGTAAGTACTCTAGTATATTCAGTTGCCAAGCTTATAAACTGTAAATTTCAACTCGAATCGTTTGTTGCTTTTTCCACAATGTTTATAATTTAGCTCCTTGTTTGAATGAAACTAATCTTGCTTCAAGCTAATACTCCTGATGGAATCAGCATATTTACAAAGTAAATAAATTAAATATAGAGAAAGCAACTAACCAGGTTCTAGTTGAGTTCCTACATTTTAAAAAATTGTCACCGTGGAGTGAAATGATTGCTGTGGCTGTATTTTTCTCCTTCTCTTTGAAGAATCCAATTTCTCTGCTCCTTCTTCAGAGAATCAACCTGCTACATGAAAGAATTGGGCTCACCAACTTGAGTCTATTTTTAACTGCTGGGAACAGAAGCCTGGTGCCTAGGATTCAGTTGTCTGCTTGACTGCATCAGGTCAGAGGTCTTCAGGTTGACATATTATTTTAATAGAAGGACCCATTCAGACTGTAGTCTCCCTTCCTCCTTAGACCTATGAGGACACTTCTGAAACACTTATTCGATAGGATTCTTGAAAAGGACTTATGCCCGAAACGTCGATTCTCCTGTTCCTTGGATGCTGCCTGACCTGCTGCGCTTTTCCAGCAACACATTTTCAGCCCAAACTTATTCGATATTCAGCTTCAGGAAGTGATGAGTTTTGAGAGCAAGGCAGTTTGTGCGACTTCCTATGCTGGTGCATTTTGAGCCTCCTGGTGTCTGCAGGGAAAAGATCATCTTCAAAGTACATCACTGCTGACAGCTAACAAAGCACTCCCATTGACACAAACTCAAAGAAAACCACATGTTTAGTTTAAATTGTAGTGGAACATGTGCCACGCCCTACTCACTGACAACAGATCTCTCATTTGATGGCACACTCTCCTGGTTGACTGTAAACATCACTAATAGCAACCTGATAACTGATCAGTGTGATAAAGGCCCACAATTCAACTTTTAATAGAAAATCCAAACTACCATCAATCATTTGAGGATGGATGAAGGAAATGTGGCCATTTGCTCCAAGAGAAATATGAAGAACATTTCAGTTTGTGACCAGGGCTATCCAAGTCTTATCATTCTTCTTTGGCAACTTCTAGACCTGTGACCTCTACTACTTTGAAGGACAAAAGCAGCAGATACATGGGAACAGCACCAAATGCAGGTTCCTCTCAACCACTCACCGTCCTTATCTGGAATTCTATCATTGTTCTTTCACTGTCACTGAAATTCTGGAATTCCTTCCTGGTGTACCTAGATTTTGAAGACTCTAGCAAATCAAGAAGGCAACTTACCATCACCATTAGCAAGTTTTGAGAAGATCTGTCATAAGAGTGAAAAAAACCCCATACAGACAACAAGCAAAGCTAATGTCATTTACAAAATACCTTGCAAGAACTGTACCAAACACTACATCTGACAAACAGGCAGAAAAGTAGCCACTGGGAAACATGAACATCAACTAGCCACAAAAAGACATGATCCACTCTCACTAGTATCCTTACATATAGATGAAGAAGGATACCACTTCGACTGGGACAACATATCCATCCTGAGACAAGCCAGAGACATGTATGAGAATTCCTAGAAGCGTGGCATTCCAACCGGAACTCTATCAACAAAAACATCAACTTAGACCCCATTTACTACCCTTTGAGAAAAACAACAGGAAATGATGTCACCAACACAAGGAACCCTCAACACATATATAGAAAGTGGGTCACTAACACCAGTGCTTCACCAGAATCTCACTGATGTTACCTTGTATAGTGACAAAACATCTGAAAATGAACCTTCCAGCTCAGCTAGCAAACTTACATCCATTACCATCACCATGTCAAGGGAAATTAGAAATGCTGGCCTAACCAGCAATGTCCACATCTCATGAAGAGGTTTATGTATGATACTGGTTTGTATACATGTTTTTCAAAGTTATTTTTCAGTCGAAAGCAGAAATAAAGGCATTTGTGGGCTTGGTGGTTAGTAAGCATGATTTCTTTCTTTTAGAATGTTGGTGCGTTTAAAATCATTGGAAAAGTTCATTTGTTTAATTTTTTAAGGGCATCAGATTTTATTGACCCCAGTGATCAAGCTGCATATTATCTGGCTTATGTCAGTTCATACCTGATTTCGTGGCAATAATGTGACTATCTTTCTCATTTTTCATGTTTTGTAGGGTCAGAGTACATATTCCAGGCAAATCAAACAAGTAGAGGATGACATCCAGCAGCTTCTCAAGAAAATTAATGAGCTGACCGGTATGTTTGAATAAAACCAATTAAGGACTATTTTGATCTTTCACCTGAAGAATAAGAGGTGACTTGATTGAGACTTATAAGAGGATCCTCCTAACAAGTAGATGTGGAGAAAATGTTTTGGAAAATCTATGCCTAGGGCTCAAAATATTTAAAAATCAGGGGTTATCCATTTAAAAAGACAAGGAGTATTCAGATTTTTAATCTTTTGAATTCTGTTCCCGAAAAGGTGGTGGAAGCGAAGCCCCTGAATGTTTTTAATAGAGTACATAGTTTCTTGTTAAGCAAGAGGTTGAAAGATAATCAGGGAGATAGAAATTTGGATTTGAGGTTACACTCAGATTGACCATATTCTTAATGAATGGCAAAGTGGGTTCAAGGAACTGGAATCAGGTGGAGGAAAAACAACCCATAAAATTCTAAACTTTTCCAGCAGTATTTTAATTAATGTTGTCAGTGTGATGCCTTTTTGATCCAAATTTGTTTTAAAAATAATGTTCATAAAAAGAATTTCATTAGTCCTGAAGTGTATGTGGTGGGTGGTCTAAGATTGCAACACTTCAGAATTATAACCGTTCTGATTGTTAAAGGAATGCAGTTTAATTTGTATCAGATTATATAGGCGTGGGTTAAGTATTGTCGTTTGTGCTGTCACTCAAAACACGTAGAACTCTCAAAGGGAAGGAATTCCAGAATTTTGACTCTGAGACGCTGAAAGGACAGCAATATATTCCCTAGTCAGGTTAGTGAGTTGCTTGGAGGGGAACTTGCAGTTGGTGGTGGTCTCATGTACCTGCTGCCCTTGTTCTTCTAAATGATAGGTCTTGGGTTTGGAATTCCGGTCAAAGGGGTCTTGCTGAATTTCTGCAGTGCACCCCATAGACAGTGCACATTTGCAGCTACTGAGCCTCTGTGATAGAGGGACTGAGTGTTTGTGGATTCTGTGCTATCAGCTTGCTTTTTCATTTTATTTATATTTCAATTTCTGGTCAATGGTAACTCCAGGTTGTTGTCAATTCAGAAATGGTAATGCCATTGATTGTTGAGAGGTTAGGGTTAGATTTTTTCTTCCTGGAGATTGCCATTGCCTGGCATTTGTGTGGAGTGAATGGTATTTGCCACTTTGTAGTCTGAGTCGAGGGTGTGGTGCTGGAAAAGCCTAGCAAGTCAAGCAGCATCTGAGGAGCAGGAGAATTGACGTTTCAGGCATAAGACCTTCATCAGGAATAAGGCTTGTGGGCCGAGGGTGCTGAGAAATAAATGGAAGGGGGTTGGGGCTGGGAGGAAGGTAACTGAGAATGGCTTAGAAAAGGTGGACGCTGGGAATTTGTTTCTGTCGGGCAGGGATACTAGGATCCGTGGGCACAGCCTTAAAATTAGAGGGGGTCAATTTACAACGGAAATGAAGAGACATTTCTTCAGCCAGAGAGTGGTGGGTCTGTGGATTCATTGCCACTGAGCACAGTGGAGGCCAGGACATTAAATGTGTTCAAGGCAGAGATTGATAAATTCTTAATCTCGCAAGGAACTAAGGGATACGGGAAGAATGCAAGTAAGTGGCGTTGAAATTCCCATCAGCCATGATTGAATGGCAGAGTGGACTCGATGGGCCGAATGGCATCACTTCCACTCCTATGTCTTATGGTCTTACAGAGTTGGAGGCTTGAGACTGAGATAAGGTGAAATCCACATTAATCTTGTGTGGTTGCAGGTCCCAAGGTGAAAGATGAGGCGGTCTTCCTCCAGGTGTCAGGTGGTTACAGTTTTGTGATGGAGGAAGCCAAGGACCTGCATGTCCTTGGTGGAGTGGGATTGGGATTGGGATTTGAAGTTTTCAGCCATGGTGTGGTGGAGTTGGGTTGGTGCAGGTGTCCCAGAGATGTTCGTTGAAACGAACTTGCTTTGGGACCTTGCAACCACACGGGATTAATGTGGTTTTCACCAGTTTCCTCATTTCCCCTTCCTCCCCCCACCTTATCCCAATCCCAAGCCTCCAACTCAGCACCACCCTCTTGACCTATCCATTGTCGTTCCCGTCTATCTGCTTCACCATGCTCTTTGACCTATCACTTTCTCTCCCACCTTCATCTACCTATTTATTACATTTTCAGCTACTTCCGCCCAACTCCCTACCCACCTCACGTTTATCTCTCATCCCGCCCACATGCCTCATTCCTGATGAAGGGCTTATGCCTGAAATGTTGATTCTTCTGCCCCTCGGATGCTGTCTGACCTGCTGTGTTTTTCCAGCACACTCATGATTCTGATATCCAGCATCTGCAGTCCTCACTTTCTCTCTCCTTTGTAGTCTAAGCCTAGATTTTGTCTAGGTCATGCTGTGTTTTGGCATGGACTGCTTCAGTTTCTGAGGAGTCTTGAATGGTGCTGAATATTGTAAAATCACAGCAAATATACCTCCTTTTGTGTTCTAGACTGTTGAGCCACTGGCTTCAAGACCCCTTGTCTTCTGTATTGACAAATGGAAAAGCAGACCTCTTCTTGAGAATAATTTACTTGATCTACTCACAGGAATTATTTCTTTCTGTGTTATCTTTCTCTTTCAGTTTACATCTGCACCAATCATTTATTTCTCCCCAAACCTCTGTTTATAACTATAATTCCTCTCCTAAGTCTCACCGCTTCTTTCTGAACTTTCTTCCAGTTGGTACTGCTTTGAAGCTTAAGTTATGTTATCACATGGACAATTTTGTTAGTTATCCGATAGCTGCTAACTTTGTTTTAAGCAGATTAAAACAAAATACTGCAGATGCTGGAAATCTGAAATATAATCAGAAAGAGCTGAGGAAAATCAGCAAATCAGGCAGCATCTGTGAAGAAAGAAATTGTGAATATTTTAAGTCCAGTAAGACAATTTGGATTTCTTGCTCATTGCAATTCTCTATGTTAAAAAAATCTAAATTTTAATGTTCTATTGTATTTTAGTTTAGTCGGAGGAGAAAATTAACTGGTTACTTGAAATGTCAAACAAATATGGATACGTTTATTTCTGCTTTCTATGTAGCATTTTGATTTCTCTTGTATTAAAATTCCCATTTTTAAAGTTTGGGATTTCCTTTGATTTAAGAATTTTGCAAACTAATATTATATTGACCATGACCATATTATCATAAACCAATAATAGTTTTAAAACTTTGAGACACCATCTGAGTCACATTTAATATATGCTTGGTTATTTCCTAACATTTGCATTTTTTTACAAATATCTGATGTACGAGGAGATTATCATTGGATTGTTGTGGTTGAGGAAGGCAGCTCGTCACAACTTGCTCAAGGGCAGTTAGATTTGCATAACAAATGCTGGAATTACCAGTGACATTTGCATCCCATTTTTAAGATGTCACTTATTGTCCTGACCAATTTAACTTGCCAAAATAAATGTAAACTTTTTTTTTAAAAGATCGGATTCCTTTTGTTTGTAGGTATCAAGGAGTCTGATACTGGTCTGGCTCCTCCAGCACTATGGGATTTGGCAGCTGACAAACAAACTCTGCAAAGTGAGCAGCCGTTGCAGGTTGCAAGGTATGTATTTTTTAAAATCATCTTAAAACTGAAGAAGTTATGAATTTCCTGATATTGTTAAGATTGCTTACTTGTCACCTGGAACTCAAAACCTATATATTTTGTTAATGTAACTGTCTTTCATTCCTGATGAATAGATGGCAGTACAGTGTATTTGAATTAATTTGTTCCTCCAGTATTTTCCTTCCTTGTGTTATCTGTTATTGACAGGAAAATTGGACAACACAATATTGTAATTTGTAATACTGATAATTAAAATTACAAAGGATATTGATCGGTGAAAATGAAAAGGTAATGAACTCAGCCTGGGAAGTCATTGAAGTGCAATTAAATTAAAATTATCTAAAGTGAGGAGAAGTTGGGAGTTTTTTATTTTATTTAGGGTTATTTAAAATGAAATGTTTTGTGATTTGACATAATCGAGCCAGAGATGGTTGGAGGTTAGAGGAAACAACATTACAAACAAAGGTGCAGGCAGTTCAGTAACATTTGTTTGGATTATTTTTTAAAGAACCAAATGGCCACTTCTAATTCTAAAGGTGCATTGGAGATGAATTAAAACCTAATAGTTCTGTCAATAACAAAGAACAGAAAAATCTTTTTGACTAATGCAGTCATATTGTCACTTAATTGCATGGTTGCATAGCATAAATGTTTCAGAAACAGAGATTTTTGTCTTCATAATAAAAGATAGTTGCCTCAGTCCCACAGGACCATACAGCTGCTCTGTTGTTAGAGACGATTGATGGTGGTGTAACCTCAGAGTTACCATGCTTTGGGTGAGGGGTGAGGCTGAAAAGATGTGCCCTTCATGATAATCTCAGCCATGTGAATTTCCAGAGACGGACATTGTTCCACCATTTCTATTACCATGTCATAACAGTTCAGAACTTCATATAACTATCCGTATTTGATGTCCATGGTCACGTGCAAGCAGATGGGATTAGTTTAGAACGGAACCGTGGTCAGTGCAGATATGGATGTCCGAAGAGCCTATTCCTGTGCTGTATTGTACCATGTTCTGATCATCTCCCAAGTATTGAAACTCAATACATTCCAATTAAACAATTTGAATATGGAAAAATGTTAAGTGTGGGAGCAACTTATTTTAACAATGTTTTCTTGAACTGAAGGATGTAGATTTATTTCCTCTAACTTTTCCTTTGGTAATATACTTCAAGAGGAGTAAAGTGAACAAGAACATTTTTACTGTTGCTAATGTGGGCAGTTATCCAATTATCCAATATATATTGAAATTCAACTGAAATACTTAATCTTTTCTTATCCTGGAACTTTACATTGCCATCCAAAGATTGTGTTGTGCTAGTTCCAATTTAGTACACAGTGGGCATGTCTAGTGAACATATCTTTCCGATATTGATCTCTATTTGGATGTACTTAATTTTGGATGATCCTAACTTCCAAACAGAGAGAATGGAAGACTTGTCACTTGCCATGACAGCGATGCTTTGGAAGATGTGTTAGAAGCTATAAAGGGGTGTTTGGCATTGTTACTAATATAAAACTAAGTGTATGACTTCATGCTGGTAGAGTATGCAGTCTTGAGATGTACAGCACGGAATCAGACCCTTCAGTCCAACTCGTCCATGCAGACCAGCTATCCCAACCCAATCTAGTCCCATCTGCCAGCACCTTGTCCTTATCCCTCCAAACCCTTCCTTTTCATATAACCATCCAGATGCCTTTTTAAATGTTGCAAATGTACTAACCTCCACCACTTCCTCTGGCAGCCCAATCCACACACACTACCCTATGCGTGAAAAAGTTACCCCTTAGGTCTCTTTTATGTCTTTCCCCTCTCACCCTAAACCTATGCCCTCTAATTCTGGATTTTCCCATCCCAGTGGATAAATAAACCTTGTCTATTTACTCTATCCACGCCCTTCACGATTTTGTAAACCTCTAAGATCACCCCTCAGCCTCCGACGCTCCAGGGAAAATAGCCCCAGCCTGTTCAACCTCTCCTTGTAACTCAAATCCTCCTATCCCAGCAACATCTTTGTAAGTCTTTTCTGAACCCTTGCGAGTTTCACAACATCCTTCTGATAGGAAGGACACCAGAATTGCTTGCAATATTCCAACAGTGGCCTAACCAATGTCCTGTACGGCCATAACATGACCTCCCAACTCCTGTACTCAATACTCTGACCAATAAAGGAAAGCTTACCAAATGCCACCTTCACTATCCTATCTACCTGCAACTCTACTTTCAAGGAAGTGTGAACCAACACTCCCTAGGACCTTACCATTAAGTGTATAAGTCCTGCTAAGATTTGCTTTCCCAAAATGCAGTACTTCGCATTTATCTAAATTAAACTCCATGTGCTACTCCTCAGCTCATTGGCCCATCTGATCAAGGTCCTGTTGTAATCCAAGGTAACCTTCTTTGCTGTCCACTACACCTCCAATTTTGGTGTCATCTGCAAACTATACCTCTACACCTCTTACTAACTATACCAGTTATGCTCACATCTAAATCATTTATATAAGTGATGAAAAGTAGTGGACCTAGCACAGATCCTTGTGCCACTCCACTAGTCACAGGCCTCCAGTCTGAAAAACAACCCTTCACCACCATTCTCTGTCTTCTACCTTTGAGCCAGTTCTGTATCTAAATGGCTAGTTCTCCCTGTATTCCATAAGACCTAACCTTGCCAACCAGTCTCCCACAGGGAACCTTGTCGAAAGCCTTACTGAAGTACGTCTACTGCTTTGCCTTCATCAACCCTCTTTGTTATTTCTTCAAAAAACTCAACCAAGTTTGTGAAACATGATTTCTCATGCACAAAGCCATGTTGACTATCCCTAATCAGCCATTACCTTTCCAAATAGATGTACATCCTGTCCCTCAGTATTCCCTCCAACAACTTGCCCACCACCGATGTTAAGCTCACTGGTCTATAGTTCCCTGGCATGCCTTTTTAAATAGTGGCAACGCATTAACAACCTCCAGTCTTCCGGCATGCCACCTGTGACTATCGATGATACAAATATCTCAGCAAAGGGCCCAGCAATCACTTCCCTACCTTCCCACAGAGTTCTAGGGTATACCTGATCAGGTCTTGGGGATTTATCCACCTTTATGCATTTTAAGACATCCAGCACTTCCTCTTCTATAATATGGACATTTTTCAAGATGTCACCATTTATTTCCCTACATTCTATATCTTCCATGTCCTTTTCCACAATAAAAACTGATGCAACTCATTTAGCATGTCCTGCAACTCCCCACAAAGGCCATATTGCTGGTCTTTGAGGGGATCTATTCTTTCCCTAGTTAACCTTTTGTCCTTAATGTATTTGGGAAAAACCCTTTGGATTTTCCTTAACTCGATTTATCAAAGCTATCTCATGTCCTCTTCTTGCCCTCCTGATTTCTTACTGCCTTTGTACTCTTCTAAGGATTCATTCGATCTATCCTGTCTATACCTGACATATGATTCCTTCTTTTTCTTAACCAAACCTGTAATGTCTTTAGTCATCCAGCATTCTCTATACCTACCAGCTTTTCCTTTTACCCTAACAAGAATGTACTGTTTCTGGGCACTCGTTACCTCATTTCTGAAGGCTTCCCATTTTCCAGCCATCCGTTTATCTGCGAACATCTGCCCCCAATCAGCTTTTGAAAGTTCTTGCCTAATATCATCAAAATTGGCCTTTCTCCAATTTAGAACTTCAACTTATAGGTCTGGTCTATCCTTTTCCATCACTATTTTAAAACTAATAGAATTTTGGTTGCTGGCCCCAAAGTGCTCCCGCACTGACACCTCAACCACCTGCCCTATCTTATTTCCCAAGAGTAGGTCAAGTTTTGCACCTTCTCTAGTAGGTACATCCACATACTGAATCAGA
>NC_057732.1:32046996-32060016 GCF_004010195.1 Chiloscyllium plagiosum
TTTGCCCCCTCGATTTTTTTAAATTCCATATCATCCTGTAAAATAGGTAATATAGCAATTTCCGATCACGCTGCTGTATATATGGAAATCAAGGCGAGGAACAATGGGACATCCACTTGGCATTGGCGTATGGACCCCTTCCTGATGAAAGATAGTAAATTTGTAAAGTACTTCTCTCAAGAATTCAAAACTTTTTTAGGAATTAATTTAGGTATGGCTAGCAACCCATCAATGATGTGGGAGACCATCAAAGCTTACGCGTGAGGTTTGATCATCTCAGTGACCCAGGAAAAAATTAAAGGGAGAACAACAGCGTCTATTCGAAGCTCACTTAAAAGCAGCTGAAACAGCATACGCTGACAGACCTTCTATTATCAAATTGCAAAGGATTACGGCCCTTAGGACAGCTGTAAACACCACGCTTACCCAAACGGCTAAGAGGGAAATATTATTTGCAAAACAAAGGTTATATGAATTTGGCGACAAACCTGGTAGATACTTAGCATTTCTTGCAAAGGAAAAAAAAGGCCCCTCAAACTATCACGTCTATCAAGGAAAGTACGGGTATATAAATCGCAGGATTGTGAAGACAGGACTAGGAGGATGCAATCATTTTGTAAAAATTTGACCTTTCCGGACCTAACTCAAGAACAGGTATTGGGCTTAAATGCTCCCCTAACAATCCAAGAAATACTTGACGCAATCAGGCAACTTCAGAGTGGTAAGGCACCTGGCCCACATGGTTTTCAAGTTGAATTCTATAAAGAATTTACAGGAATATTGGCTGGTCCACTTATGGATATGTATAACTACGCATACAGTCAGGGCTCTCCCGCCTTTGTTGAAAGAGGCAAATATCTCTCTCATCCTTAAAAAAGGAAAGGACCCAGAAGATTGCGCGTCATACAGACCAATATCCTTGCTACATGTAGATTTTAAAATCCTTTCTAATACATTAGCATTGAGACTAGAAAGGGTACTGCCACATATCATAAAGGAGGATCAGACAGGGTTTATTAAGGGCCATAGATCATCCAATAATACTAAAAGGGTTTTGAATATGATTCAAGCCTGCCATCAGGGAAAGATACCAGGAGTAGTAGTCTCATTAGACGCAGAAAAGGCATTCGATAGGGTTGAATGGTCATATTTGTTTTACACATTGGAAAGATTTGGCATTGGAAAGGTGTTTACCAAATGGGTCTCAATACTGTATAGTGATCCCAAAGCAGTTGTGATTACTAATGGATTAGGTTCGGATAGCTTCAGTGTGGGTAGGGGCTGCCGTCAGGGATGTCCTCTCTCGCCATTGTTATTTACGCTAATAATTGAACCACTAGCAGAAGCTATACAGGCTGTTCCTAATATAACGGCCCCGAGAATTGGTACAGGTAAACATAAAGCATATGATATTCTCCTATTCCTCAGTAATCCTCTGATGTCCGTGCCTCGCTTAATCCAAGTTATTAATACATTTAGTGCATTCTCAGGCTATAAAATTAATTTCTCAAAAACGGAGGCTATGCCAATGGGTGGCCTTGCTATGATACCCCACTTAGTGGACGGATCACACTTTCCCTTTCGGTGGTCCCTGGAGTGTTTCTTATATTTAGGCATTTTTATTACCCCAGTATTTGGTCAGTTATACAAGGCTAACTTTGTGCATTTACTGGAAAGGATAAGGCAAGACCTCCAGCGATGGGGAGACCTTCCAATTTCATGGCTGGGAAGAATAGCACTAATTAAAATGAATGTCCTGCCCCGTCTCCTTTCCCCTGTGAGAATGCTTCCGGTGATGCTGCCAAGCTGGCACTATGTAAATTATATGGCTGGTTGGGTTTCTTTATCTAGAATCATAGACGGCCCCTCATTAAGCTGAAGAAGCTACAGCTTCCACAGGCAAGGGGAGGATTGGACTTCCCAGATTTTAGGAAATATCAGTTAAGTTCCCTATTAAGTTACATAGCTGATTGGGTCTTGTCTGACCCGCAATTAATCTGGCTGGACATCGAGGCTTCTCAAGTAAAATGCCCACTTATTAACCTTTTATTTTCAGACGAGGAAAATCATTATGGATCAATGTAAAAACCCTGTAATACTAAATACAATTAAAGCTTGGAATATAATGCGGCAAAATGAGGGCAACTCACGTAAAACATCCCCCTATGCTCCGATATTGGGAGCATGGGGATTTCAACCGAGGGTTACAGATGCCACTTTTAAACCCTGGAGATCCAGGGGTATCTCATGTTTAGGGGACCGATTTAAAGAAGGGGTCCTGATGTCTTTTGAACAGCTGCATCAGAAATTCGGATTACCTAATGAAGACCTCTTTCGATACTTCCAAATTTGAGATTATATATAGAAGAAGACTAAGTTATTAGATAGTCTTTATAAATCAGATAGAGAATGTAGAGTGCTACGGCCAATGGGGGTATCTTCCGTCAGTACTATTTATCATTTACTACATGATGAAGTATCGGGAGATATGGACAATCTGCTTAAAACATAGGATCAGGATTTGCGACTAGAAATCTCTATAGAAATGTGGAATGACATTTGGGAAAATGCCAGAAGAATCACCATCTGCAACAGAACTCAGGCTATTCAGCTGAAGATACTTCATAGGGCCCATATAGCACCGGATCGATTGGCAAAATTTAAGGCAGGAGCATCTCCAATGTGTCTCAAATGTAAAATAGAGATGGGCACTCTTGTACATTGCCAATGGACCTGTCATAAGATCCGTAGATACTGAACTAGAGTAGCAAGTACCCTGACAGAAATTTTAGGAACGGAAATTAAAGTGGACCCTGTATCTCTCCTTTTGGGCTTTTCGAACTTACTCTCCCTGGACATGCACAGGAAGAGATTATTTCCTATTCTCCCTTTCTGTGCAAGGAAAAATATTTTGGTAAACTGGGTGGCTGAGGGCCCCCCTGGACTTTCAAATTGGCACAGATTAATTATGGAATGTATTCCCCTTGACTTCCTTACAAATGTAGTGCATCGAAAGACCAAATTATTTCATAAAATATGGCAAGCCCTTCTTGAATTATATAAATACAGATATTTCAGCCATTCTAACAAGGGCTTTTATTTAATTGAGATGGCGAACCTGGCTGGTCCGGGGCCCCTTGGGAGAGGAATCCTGCACGAATACGGATTTTGTTACATTTGATGTTAACACATTTCGAGCATGTGTCTCACTATCCAATTTCTGCGTTATCCGTTGGTTTTTTTTTCTTTCTCTTATTTGAATAATGTAAGAGACTTAATTATACACTCTGGTTAGTTGTAGGTTAGATTAGTAGTTAGTTGAGTTTTGTTTTTTTTTCTCAGTATTTTTCTTTTGTTAATTTTGGTTATTATTTATTTAAGATTTAATTGTATATCAATGTTTGTACTTGAGAGTTTTTTTATTTATTTTTGTAAACTTGTAAAAATGTTAAATTTCCAATAAAAATACCTATTAAAAAAATGCCACTCCACCTCCTGTCTTGCCTCCCTTTCTATCTTTCCTGTAGCATTTGTATCCTGGAACATTAAGTTGCCAGTCCTGTCCATCCCTAAGTCACATTTCAGTAATAGCTATGATATTCCAGTCCTATGTCCCTAACCATGTCCTGAGTTCATCTGCCTTCCCTGTTAGGCCTCTTGCATTGTAATAAAGGCAGTTTAATTTATCAGTCCTGCCTTTGTTCTCTGCTGTGACCTTGACTGTTTGACTTGCTTCCTTTCTCAACTGTACCAGTTTCAGATTGATCTCTTTCCTCACTATCTCCCTGCTCCCCCCCCCCATGCCCCCTTACTAGTTTAAATCCTCCTGAGCAGCTCTAGCAAATCTTCCTACCAGTATATTAGTCCCCTTTCAATTTAGGTACAATCGTCCTTCTTGTAGAGGTCATGTCTATCCCAGAGGAGATTCCAATGATCCAAAAATGTGAATCCTTCTCCCATACACCAGCTACTCAGCCATGCATTCACATGTTCTATCCTCCTATTCCTACCCTCACTAGCTCATAGCACTGGGAGTAATCCAGATATTACTACTTTCGAGGACGTCCTTTGTAAATTCCTGCCTAACTCTCTATATTCTCCCTTCAGAATCTCAACCTTTTCTTTTTATGTGTACAATGACCTCCTGCTGAGCCCTCTCCCCTTTGAGAGCATTCTGCACCCTCTCTGAGATATCCATGATCCTGGTACGAGGGGAGGTAACACACCATTCTGATTTTTTTTGCTGCTGGCCACATAAACGTCTGTCTGTGCCTCAGACTAGAGTCCCCTAACCCAATTGATCTTTTGGAACCCGACGTACCCCTCATTGCATTAGAGCCAGTCTCAATACCAGAAACTTGGCTGTTTGTGCTACATTTTCCTGAGAATCCGATACCCCCTACGTTTTCCAAAGCAGCATACTTGTTTGAAGTGGGGATCACCACAAAAGACTCCTACACTCTCTGCCTACCTCTCTTACCTTTCCTGGAGTTAACCCATCTATATGACTGCATCTGAGACTTTTCTGCCTTCCTATAACTGCCATCCATCACACCCCCTTGCTCTTGTAAATTCTTCATTGCCTCTAACTCTCACTCCACCCGATCCATTCGATCTGATAGGATTCACAACCAACGGCATTTAGTACAGATATAATCCTCAGTAATACATAAACTCTCCCTAAACACTCACATCCGACAAGAAAAGCATATCACCCTGCTAAAGGCCATTTTTGCTTCTTCCAATCTGCGTACCTAGAAAATAGCACAGTCTTCTTTTACAAAATACTGCTCCAGGCTAACTTAATACTTACGGCTTTTTAAAGTTTAATCAAGAGACATATCTCAATAAAACATATAAATAAGAAAGAACCCACTCTACTCACTACTGCAGACTAACAGCAAGGCTCCGAGGCCACACTTAAAACTATTCACTTATCTGTCTCGTGCTGTGACCTCTCCCAAAAAGGTTCCTCCAAGATCAGTTATGAATTTCACTTTGTTAATGTTCCCAGGTGCACTCCGGTGCCCAGTGATACATGAATTCAACGGCAAAGGCAATAACCATGCAGGTTCACTGCTATGTCAGTTAGCAGTATGGGTTTCTTTCTCTCTCTTTCTCTCCTGCAGAGACCATGTGTTGCCTTTGTCTGTTCCTGTCCCTTTTAAAAGTGCTGCTGTTTTAACTTTTTTTCTCAAAGGTCAAAAACAATGCAACAGCATATAAAATAGGAATTGCTGCTCCTAGTACTTGCTGAAACTTAATAAATGCACCTTTTTCTTTTTATAGATGTACAAAGATCATTAATGCAGATTCAGAAGATCCTAAGTACATAATTAACGTGAAGCAATTTGCAAAATTTGTAGTTGATTTGAGTGACCAGGTGGCTCCTACTGACATTGAGGAAGGAATGAGAGTTGGGTATGGACAAAATCTTTAATTTTTCTATGTGCCAGCTGACATGCACTTCTTATATTTTACTGACTTAAATCTTTTATGCATTTAAACTAATAAAATTTAAGGAAATTTCAGATTCACAGTTGCACTAAGATTCAATTTATAGTGTTGGCATCAACAATGTAGTCAATATAAAGCTATTATACCTGAATTTGAATCACATTTTAAAATACTTCTTTGCACATTTTGACAGTGTGGATCGAAACAAGTATCAAATCCATATTCCATTGCCTCCAAAGATTGATCCCACAGTTACCATGATGCAAGTAAGTCCAGCGGCAAAAAACTTGTAACGCCTTTAGCATGGTAAAACATTCCAAGGTAATTTGCAGCACTGCAATCAGACTCGTTCACTCCAAATGAAAAGCGGAGCTATCAAGTGAGATAGACTTTAAAGACCAAAGGGCGAGAGAGTCGCAAAGATTTAGAAAGTGAGTTCTAGCTTGGGATCTAAACCATTAAAGACAGGGCTATTGGACAGAGTAATATTGGTTGTAGTAACCAAAATGGGGGATTTATTGAGACTAGAATTGGAGTCATAGAGATGTACCGCACGGAATCAGACCCTTTGGTCCAACTCGTCTATGCCGACCAGATATCCTAACTTGACCTAGTCCAATTTGCCAGCACTTAGCCTATATCCCTTTAAACACTTCCTATTCATAAACCCATCCTGATGCCTTTAATTGTTGTAATTGTACCAACCTCCAATACTTCCTCTGGCATTCCATACACTCATCACCCTCTGTGTGAAACATTTGCTCCTTAGGTCCCTCTCAAAATTTTCCCCTCTCACCCTAAACCTTTGCCCACTAGTTCTGGATTCCCCCACCCCAGGGAAAATACCTTGTCTATTTAACCTATCCATGCCCCTCATGTTGGAGGTACCATTCATTGATCTTCTCAATACTTAATTGAAGGGAGTTTCAGCTCATCCAAGACCAATGTTGAGTAAATAAAATTGCATGCTGTAAATCAGATATTCCTTAAAGCTCAGCAGGCCTGGCAGCATCTGTGAAGAGAAATCAGAGTTAATGTTTCAGATCCCGTATTTCTTCTTCAGAACTCTGGTTTCCCTTCACTGATGTTAAGCAGCCTGACAGATCAGGCAGTGGAATGATCAAGTGAGGTGGAGCTGAGTTGTTGACTGTATATATGTGAACTGACTTAGAGTACAAATATTCAGTGATCTTGGGTCTCTAAAGGTTAGCTATGGAGGCTTGGAAGAAAATACTGTACAGGTGGTTTTCTATGACTATCTGTAGAGTTAACAGTGGAGTCAGCTGGACATAGGCATTTGGCATTGAGGAGAAATCAAAGGCAAACAGGTCAAGAGAAATGATAAGGAATGATACATCACTAACATAAGTAATTTGTGTGTGTGTGTTTTTTAGGGCTGTTTCAGTTCTGTGGTGAAGTAGAAAAGTATTCAAACTTGGAATTGAGACATGTGGGTCTTAAGTTAGTAAAGACAGCGGAATAAAATGTTTCTTTTGGGGAAAGAGAAAATGGATTATTCAGATTTGAAATGGACTACAGATAGTACCTGAGGAGAAGGAACCAGTGAACTTGTTTAATTGAAGGTTTAGTTATTAATTGGATAAATCTGTAAGGTTTCCCAATAAAATCTTAAATGTTAACACTATTGTTGGTTTCAGACTTCATTGTCAGGACTATTGGAGGCTGAAGGGTGACCTTATAGAGGTTTATAAAATCATGACAGGCATGGATAGGATAAATAGACAAGATCTTTTCCCTGGGGTGGGGGAGTCTAGAACTGGAGGGCATAGGTTTAGGGTAGAAAGGGAAAGATTTAAAAGGGACCGAAGGGGCAACCTTTTCACATAGGATGGTGCGTATGGAATGAGCTGCCAGAGGAAATAGTGGAGACTGGTACAATTACAACATTTAAAAGGCATCTGGATGAGTCTATGACTAGGAAGGGTTTAGAGGGATATGGGCCAAGTCCTGGCAAATGTTACTAGATTAGGACATCTGGTTGACATGGACGGGTTGGACCGAAGGGTCTGTTTCCGTTCAGTACGTCTCTATGACTACTGTTTGCTTTAAAGTAGGGAGTACTGATTCAGGAAATGAAGTTTCAAAATAGGTTACATTTGTTTTTTTAAAACTAGATTAGTGGCTCAGTTGGTTTTTAGTTTGGTTTTGTATCTTGATGAGTTACTAATCTTTTTAAATCTTTCACCATGTATGAATATTCAGTTTTGAGGTCTGCCATTTGTACTTAGAATCAATTTAAAATACTCAACAGTTTTTATGTACTGGGAGATGCATTATATTATTAAAGTCACATCAATGTAGTGTTTCAATTTTCGGTTTCCACTAACTGAGCAGAACAGTGACTGAAAGAATAAACCCTTTTTAGTTTTGTGAACTAACCTTTACTAATCCCACAATTTTCGTTGTTCATTATTTGGCTTTTTTTAAAAGTACTTAATTTTGAGATTTAAATGCGCATGGATCGTAATTTACCCCTTTTTTTTTCCACAACACTATTGACAACTTCAGCCCTGGTTCTTCG
Organism: Chiloscyllium plagiosum; assembly: GCF_004010195.1. Classification (NCBI taxonomy): domain Eukaryota; kingdom Metazoa; phylum Chordata; class Chondrichthyes; order Orectolobiformes; family Hemiscylliidae; genus Chiloscyllium; species Chiloscyllium plagiosum. Next base: position 32,054,996 of record NC_057732.1, read on the forward strand.
AAGCAGTAAAGGTGACAGTTTAAATCGGCACTTTCTGAACCAAATCCTGTTCATTTGTCATCCCACTGCTACTGAACTGTGTTGACTTGTGGTCCCCTGTGTGCTTTTAAAACAAAATCTTAAAATCCCTATTCTTGAATTCAAATTACTTCATGGTCTCATCCCTCCCTAAATAGTAACAATTGTACTTTCAGGCTAAATTTGTAAACAATTACAATAATCAATGCATTTTTAGGTGGAAGAAAAGCCAGATGTGACATACAGTGATGTTGGTGGCTGTAAAGAACAGATTGAGAAATTGAGGGAGGTAGTGGAAACTCCTTTGCTGCATGTAAGTATACATCTGGTATCATATCATTTGATTAATATTGACTTGTTTTTATTATTCAGTCTGTGCAATAATGTCAGTTTTTTGAACAATTGGGATGTAGATAGCAATTAACTAGATTTGTTTTGTTATTTTAACTTAGCTGCTATAACTTTGTCTTATAAGCTGCTAAGTATCGTATTTGTAAGAAAAGTTGTATCAAATCACTGTCTGTCTGACTTTCAGCCAGAACGTTTTGTGAACCTTGGTATTGAACCACCAAAGGGAGTGCTGCTATTCGGACCACCAGGAACAGGGAAAACACTCTGTGCACGAGCTGTGGCAAACAGGACAGATGCCTGCTTCATAAGAGTGATTGGATCTGAACTGGTGCAAAAGTATGTGGGAGAGGTAAAAACAAAAAAAAACTTTGACATTTCTTGGAGTAGTGTGAATAGTTCTCTATGTTTGTGAAATTTAATAATCCAAGCCTCACTCAAGTAGGGACACATATATATTTATGCTGACACTGCAGCACGCTACTTGAGTAGGCTTTTAGTCTTTGAAAACCTGTCCTTTGACAAAGACATTTGTGAAGCTAATCATGCAAATTTGATCATCCAACAATTTTTGTGAAAATTTAAAATTGTTAGTCTCTGGAAAAATAAGTAGACTGCAACAGCTAATAATTTGCTAATTTTTTTTTGTAAGTTAAATAAAGTGACTTCTACCACATTATTACACCAGCAGAGTTGTTCCAGATATACTTAATTTTTATTCCATTTAGGGTGCTCGGATGGTCCGTGAACTTTTTGAGATGGCCAGAACAAAGAAGGCTTGTTTAATATTCTTTGATGAGATTGATGCAATTGGAGGTACTTGTATTTAATTTCTTTAGAGAAATGGGTGTCTTGGGGCTAAATGACCGTTTGAAACAGTGTAAGGAAATTTAAGTCAATAGCTGATCAGATGGTTGTACCATGCTGTTAGATGATGACACTCTTTTGGAATCTATTTGTTGACTTGATTAAACAGTTTGGTACCATCAACATAATTGTAAATTATGCCAAACAATGTTTTCTTACTGAAACCACAACCAACCAAAATGAACTAAAGGAATTAACATGAAAGAATGGCAAATTTCAAAAGAAAGCAACACGTTATAGCACATGGGGAAAACATACTGATTGGTTGGCAATTCTATTTGCCATAGAAAGTGCATCAAGGAGTTATTTTCCACTAAGTTCACCAAAGGTGCGTTGCCTGAACATCATTTTGTGTAGAAGACAGGCTTATGAACTTGGGGCTTCTGGCAACTATATTAAGCTCAACTGATCATCTTAAATAGGTTGTTAGTGAAAGTTGAGTACATTTGGAATTAGTCAACAAATTCCCTTTTAAAATTTGGCATTAATGCATATGTCCTGATGAGTAAAGGTCAAAAGTTGCACAATATGCTTCTCTTCACCAGGCATCTAGTTGAAAAGAAAGTTGCATGGCATGGAGTCAAAATTCCATGCATGATTTTCTAACTTTCCTGTGAAATCTACCTGTCAGTTTCTGTCCTGAAAGTCTCTACTCATTGAGCACACTGTTTTCATGACATGTATATTGCACCACTTCAATTATTCAAAAAAGGCCCATTTTCTGTATTTTATTCCTCCTGATTAAAATGTTGAGCATGTGCATTAGCATTTGAAAGACACTTTCTTTTTCCCTCCAAGGTGCTCGTTTTGATGATGGTGCTGGTGGTGACAATGAAGTTCAGCGTACAATGCTGGAGCTTATTAACCAACTTGATGGATTTGACCCCAGAGGCAACATTAAAGTACTGATGGCCACAAACAGACCTGATACATTAGATCCAGCTCTGATGAGACCTGGAAGACTAGACCGTAAAATTGAATTCAGTTTACCGGATCTTGAGGTATGGAAAAATGCTACTTAATACATTTGGAATATTAACTTATGAACCTGAAAAAAGTTGGAATTATTTTCCAAATCTTTATTGAATTTCTATAGTCCTTGTACAAAACAACCAATTTTGTATATGGTGTAAACTAGTAAAAAAAAATTATGACTACAATTGTAACATTGCTACACTTTAGATTCACCTGCAAACAGAATTCCAGACCAGTTTTCCCTTATAAATGTTCCTACTATGATTGAAATCAAATATGAAAAAAAATCATTCTATCCACTAATCAGTTAAAATATGGCATATAAACTATAGTTTTTAAACTGCCTTTGATTTTTGACTCAGGGCCGAACTCACATTTTCAAAATCCATGCACGTTCCATGAGTGTGGAGAGAGACATAAGATTTGAATTGCTTGCTCGACTGTGTCCTAACAGTACAGGTGAGTTAAAGTAATTTTCAAATCTATTTATAAAAATACATATGCTGTGAACCTTTTCAGTTCCAAGATGTTTAATTCTGAATGTTTACAAATGCTAATATTCAAAAACATGTTAACAAGAACACTAATATGCTATTTAGCCCAGCAAGTCTGTTTCACCATTTAGTATAGTCATGATTGATCCTCTTCTCAATACTGGTTTTTCCTTACCCTGGTCCAGCCTTGCCAGTATTTTATGTTTCAGAGAGAATTCCTCATTCTTCAAACCTCCAGTGAGTATAGACTTAGCCAATCTAACTTTTCCTCATATGACAATCCTGCAGTCTAAGTGTATAGCTGAGGTACGGTGACCAAATCTACATACAGTACCTGAGGTGTGATCAACGCTTGCTTTCAGTAATTAGTGTACAAGCTAAGTCCAATGGATATCAACTTTTCACAATCTATGAAAAATCTCATATAGCAGACTATGGCTCCTGCTTCTGTGGCTTCTAAATTGTCCTTTTGGATGTACCTTTTTTTAAACCTCTGGGATCCATAAACTCCTGATTCAAAAACAAGGTGACATACACTGAATTTTAGATTTGAAAATCTTCCTATCCAGGACAATATAACTCCCTTATAAGATTACACTTCAGCCAGCCCTAGTAGATGAGTCAAGACAAATCTAGTGACTGTCATGGTGCAACAAATGAGGTGATGTAATCATGCTTTGTTATATTTTTCACTTCTCTCCAGGAGCTGAGATCCGTAGTGTTTGTACAGAAGCTGGGATGTTTGCTATTCGAGCACGTCGAAAAATTGCTACAGAGAAAGATTTTTTGGAAGCTGTGAATAAAGTTATCAAGTCTTATGCCAAGTTCAGTGCTACTCCACGCTACATGACCTACAATTAATTTTCTGCATGATTGTAATATTTGAATTCTGTAACCCCATTGTACTTGAATAGCTGTAACAGGTGGAATTATGTTTTACACAACTATGTTGCTTCAGTTATGATACAAATAAAAAAATTCAATGTGCAGTCTGGTAATTGCTACAAACTAGGTGATTGTAAAAGAAGCAGGAATTTATTTAAGTGGCGAGATTTATACTTCCCACTAAGGGGTTTGGGGGTTGAGAAGGGTGGCTTTCCTGCTGACCTGGCATTTCACTGGGGGGCTTGGCTCACCACACACCACCTCCTTCAATATTTTATCCATAGTGGAAGGGATAAAGAAGAGTCCTATGCCATCCAGGAAGCACAGTGGTCTTAGCTGCATAGACTCATTAGGCAAGTGGAACAGGGGCAGCAACCACAACTGCTGGGTCCATCAACCACCCCCACAATGATCATTCAGTTTATTACCTTCTTCAAACATCATTAGGCCATTATTGTAGATGTAATTTTTCTTAATAGTGCATCACCATAATAGGTAAATTTTCACTACTGAATTCTTATTATTGTTAATTAAATTAAGCTTAATTCAATCTGCAATGGTAAGGAATGGTTTAGATTCCATAACCTTGATCTTGTAACCATTATTAGTGGCTTAAAGCATTCAACAGATCTTGATGGTCCAACATACTGCCCTGCCTATACATTGTTATTTATAACACAAGAGGTTTGTCATGTAATAATTTGTGTAGAGAATTGGCTATTGAATTGATGTCACATTGACATTGATATTGTAGGTTCCATTACTAAAGTCAAATGCCTACTACTTTTTGAAGGACTTGATTACTGGCTTAGCCTCCTTAATATTTGCCTTTTGGTGATGAGGTGATGGAACTGCAACTCTGCTGCATGCTAGTATAGATTATTCCCATTGACTCCCACGTTGACAGTCCCATGATCCATAGCTCTTTTTTTGCAAAAGAGATAGTGTAGCAATGTTACAAACTTAGGTGGGATGGTTTTATGCAAGTTTTATACAACCTGTCTCTATGCCCCCAGCATTATCTGCAGGACATCTAGCTCTACAGCAATTAAGCAAACTTTATGACAAATAAAAATAGAAAATGCTGGATATACATGAACTTGTGATGAAAGATCCTTGACCTAAAATGCTGTCTACAAATATTGCCGAATCAAAGTCGTCATTTCCTTAGAGGATGAGATCCTTAATAGGAGACCAAACTAATACTATTAGGCTCATATTCTTAGAATTCCTAGAATATGGAAACAGGCCATTCAGCCAGAATCCACACTGACTGACTGTCGAAAGAGCATCCCACCCAGACCCATGCCACTCCCCTATCCCTGTTACCCTGCCATTTCCCATGGATAACCAACCTAGGCTGCACATCTCTGGACACTAAGTTAAATTGTCCAATCTACACAAGGATATTGCCAGGGTTGGAGGATTTGAGCT